>NW_016107320.1:9938579-9975427 GCF_001604975.1 Cebus imitator
AAAGGAAAGAAAGAAAACAACAACAACAAAAAAAAAGAAAAAAAAGAAAGAAAAAAGAAAAAGAGAAACGTGCAAATAAATTAATATATAAATAAAGGAAGAATCTTCAGAAGTAGATTGTAAACTGATCTCTTTTAAATACATTAATAAAGCTTCTGTCTTTAAGGTAGTCCTGTCTTGAATCCCTTAAAAAGCAAGAATAGCCTTGTGTCTATTTTGTATGTGCGATTTCTGCCCATTGAATTTCCTGAAGCAAGGAAATAATAAATAAATAAAAATTATTAAACCCACTCTGAAGTGTTTAAATGATCCAAGCTATTCCTTTCCCTCCTAGCTTTCTTTCTTTCATTCTTTTGCCCTTTTTCTCTACAACTTCTCCATGAAAGGAAATTAAATCTGATCCCATGGGGCCATTATTTTTCTGAAGACAAAAGAAAAAGACAGCAGCATCCAGCCTCCTTCCCACCCTGTTTCCCACCTCCTTTCTGTTCATACCCCATGAGGGACCTAATTGTCTAACATGGGTCGGATATGAATATACTAAAGGAAGATTTATGGGAGTTTCCTCTTTCTACTTAAAATTCTTCAGCTACACACATCTTCTGGCAGAGTCTTGTGAAATAGAACAGCTTCAATTGATTTAAATTAGACTCTTTCTCTTTTCTTCCTGTAAAAAAGAGAAAAAAAAGTCACTTAATTCATGTGACATTTTGCTAATAGTGATCATGTCATTCAGTGAATACTTAAACCTTTGTAAGCTACTGAAACTATTCTTTTTAGTTTTCAGCACTGATTTATTGAGTAGTATGCGCACACATTTTATATACATTAAAGTTTTAATACACTTTGAAACATCTAAATAATGTAAAGGAAAATTAACAATTATAGTGATAATGAGAGTTCACATTTATTTAAAGAATACTACATGTCAGACACTTCTGAGTTTACCTAACTCATTTAATACTACACACTACAATCCTATAAGATGAGTCATCTTATCTCCATTTAACACAGGAAAAAGCTGAGACAGGTTGACTTACTCAGGGATCCACGAACTGGAAGTGATAAAGTCAGCACTGGAACTCCGGCAGCCGTCTCCAAAATCTGTGTTCTTACTGAAATGAGGAAAGGAAGAAATGAAGACATCTTTGAAAGAGAAAAGAAGAAATATCTGCAGCAGGTAGGGCAGTTATTGAAAGATTAAGAGATATACACGTGCCCACTGTTTGATTACTGAGGAAGAGATGGCAGGAGGTAAACATCATCCAGGACACAGGCATGTCCCTCAAATCTCTTCCAGACCAAGTGCAGCATGATGGTGAGGGAAAGTGTTGGGAATTCCAAAGTCCAGGGATAAATAAAGAGATGGAGAAGGGAGTAAAGCAGGGTAGTTTCCTGATGGTGAAGATGCGCTTAGGGAGACAAGAGCCTATTCAGGTCCAGGGTCGATCCATAGACAGCCTAGCAGAGCAGTCCAAAAAGAAATCCAAGACTATGGATGTAGAAGATTCTAGAGAGAAAAAGAATATGATGCTAGGGGTTGTTCAAAAGGCATCAATAACTGAGAAGAAGGGCCTCTTCCATAGGGCACCTTAACCGGAGACATTGGGGAAAGGTGTTGTTAGGTGGAAGAGCCCATTTCAGCTGTGTTCACAACTGTCCACAGTAAAGAGGCAGCCTTAACTAGTCCCACAGCACTCAAAATGGGAAGCTTCTCCACCATCTATTCTCAAGAGCAGTCAGAGTCACCCTTGTAAAATGTAAAACAGGACATGTGCCGTCTCTGTTCCAACTCCTAAAGTGACTGCCTGTCTGAAGGAACAGAACTCAGAACTCAAACCTTCACCAGAGCACACAAGCCCTTCCACTCTGGTCCTCATTCACTGTGCTTCAACCACATTGGCCTCCCTGGTTCTCTGCCAGTCTGCCAAGTGAACCGTCTGCCTCAGGGCCTTCACATCTTCTGTCCCACTTGCCTCGAATTCTGTTTCCTGAAATATCAGCAACACACACACTCTCTCTCTTCTTTATGGTTTTTCTTCCAATGGCCCCTTATTTTGAGGCTTCTTTCACAAGGCACTTTGTACCTCTTCTTCCTGCTATATGTTGTTCAGAACCCATAGCAACGGCTGGAATATTATCTTTTTATATAACTTCAACTTTTATTTCAGATTTAGGGGTATATGTGCAGGTTTGTTACATGGGTGTATCACTTGATATTGAGGTATGGTGTATGATTGATCCTGTCATCCAGGCAGTGATTGTAGTATCCAATAGTTTCTCAACTCTGGATCCCCCTTCTCTTCCTCCTCCCTCTAGTAGCTCCCAGTGTCTATTGTTTCCATCTTTATGTGCAAGAGTACCCAATGTTTAGCTCCCACTAATAAGTGAAAACATGTAGTATTGGGGTTTTTGGTTCCTGCACTAATGTGCTTAAGATAATGTCCTCCAGCTGCATCTATATTGCTGCAAAGGACATGATTTTGTTCTTTTTTTATGGCTGCATAGTATATCATCTGGAATATTCTATAATTATTTATTTTCACTATCTCTTCCCACTGGAATGCAAGCTCCAGAGTGACAGACACTTAGTGCCTATCATTGCTGTATGTCAAGCACTTAGCATAAAACCAGGTGCACAATAGACATTCCACACTAGTTACTGAATGAGCAAATGCATTAGGCACTACTGGGACTTTTGAATAATGGGAAATGGGATACAAGGTAGAAAAGCCTTATTGTAATAGTCATAGAAACCCGAATAACTTCCCTGAGGTTTAACTCAGTCCTCAGCCATGGTTTTTTTCTTTTACCTGCACAGCAATATTTCACCAATATAAATTAACATTTAAATGTTGAAAGTGCACATAAAAATCCAGAAAGTTATTTTCAAAAAACAGAAAAGATCTGGCAGCCACTGAACCCATATCCCCATTTCAGCAATTGTCTGAACTTGAGTAGCAGCTGCCCTGCTAAGGCCAGGCCTGCCTCCTCCAGCCGGCACACGCCTGCTCTGCTCTCCTCAACATCAAGGCCAAGTGTCCATTGCCACTTATGATCGTTATTGCACTGTTGTATAGATTAAGGCAGAATAATATTTCTCTGTATTCTCGTCCCTATCAATGGCAGGAAAAGACAAAGAGAGCAACATGATTCAAGAAAAATGGAAGTAAATACCTTTGTAGAAGTGAAGACATTTATATATGTTTAAAATGCCAATATTGGGCCTCCTGTTTCCTATATGGGACCTGTCTGGCACCTGTAATCACTTGTGTATACCACGCTATGCTCTGAGCAAGACAAGAGCAAATGGTAAGCCAGGCCAGCAGGCTTCTTGTTGACTGGACTTCAGTGGCCTTAGGGTAAGAAAGGTTGACTGAATTCCTGTTTCTTCTTCTTTGCTTTTGCATTCACTCCTTACTTGTTATTTTTTCCCTTCATTGTGTAGAAAAGTCTCCTTGGTGACCTAGCAATACCATCACTGAGTATATGCCCAAAGGATTACAAAACATTCTTTTATAAAGACACGCGCACATGTATGTTTGTAGCAGCACTGTTTACAATAGCAAAGACTTGGAACCAACCCAAATGTCCATCAAAGATAGACTGGATAAAGAAAATGTGGCACATATACACCATGGAATACTATGTAGCCATAAAAAAAGGATGAATTCTTGTCCTTTACAGGGACATGGATGAAGCTGGAAACCATCATTCTCAGCAAACTGACACAAGAACAGAAAACCAAACACCACATGTTCTCACTCATAAGTGGGTGTTGAACAACGAGAGCACATGGACACAGGAAGCGGAGCATCACACACTGAGTCCTCTCAGGGTGTGGGGGGAGGGTAGGGAAGGATAGCAGAGGGTGAGGGGATTGGGGAGGGATAACACTTTACCTAATGTAGATGACGGGGGAATGGATGCAGCAAACCACTATGGCACATGTATCCTGTGTAACAAACCTGCATGATCTGTACGTATACCCCAGAATTAAAGTATAAAGAAAGAAAGAAAGAAAGGAAAGAAAAGAAAAGAAAGAAAAGCCACCTTGGAAAGAGCTCTGCATCTCAGTTGAACAGCCAGGAAATCTATAACTTATTATTAAACACTATGTACCTTGAACATTGCTAAGTGGTTTACATACATTAATTTACTCAATCTTCCCAACAAACTTAATAATAATTATTACAGTTTCATTTAATAGACAGGAACATTAAGGCACAGATAGAAAATGTAATTTACAGGAAGCATCAGAGTTAGGAAATGGCAGAGGCAGAATTTAAACCCAGGCCTCTCTGGCTCTACAATCTGTTCTCATAACCATCTCGCTGAGTGCCTTCACTGTAACTCTACCGCAGAGTCTCACCACCTCTACATTACTGACATTTGAACAGGAGGTGGAGAGGTGGATGGGTGGAGTGGAGACGTCCTACGCATTGTAGAATATTTAGCAGCTTCCTTGGCCTCCATCCACTGCATTCCAGTAGCACTCTATCCCTACCCATTTTTGATAGGCAAAAATTTCTCCAGATATATCTAAATGTTCCATGGGGACAAAGTGGCCCTTGACTGAGAACCACTGAACTAAGAGGAAATGAAGGCTCTTTTTTTCCTTCTTGGCCAACCAACTTAGAGGGCTCAGAGGACCAAAAGAAAAACAACATTTTGAACTTAAAAATTTTTGTATATAAAATATTTTTAAAGAAATAAATCTAGGCACAGTAGAAAAATGAGGTATATAGACAAAGAATGAACCTTGGGAAAAAGAGAACGAGATGGGAAGTAATGATTGTCAGTACGTTGTCATCATGTATTTCCTCTTCTCCAGCAATCATGATGTAATTTAAAGCAAAGGTACTCACAGTACTGATCTTGGTTGATTTCAGTGTGAGGTATAGGCAAAGATGACTTGGAAAGTTAAGAGAAGCAAAAAAGCTAGATACACTAAAGTAGCCTAACAATGTGCTAGGCATCGAATTGGTTTTTAAAACATGTGTACTAATTTTAAAACTGGTTGGTTTTATTTTTTGATAGAATTAAAGCAGACATTTAAAATTTTAACTATATTGGTGGAGAGTGTTGGTTTATGCCTGTAATCCCAGCACTTCAGGAGGCTGTGGTGGGAGGATTACTTGAGCCTAGCAGTTCGAGACCACATTGAGAAACACTTTTTTTTTTTTTTTTTTGAGACTGAGATTTGCACTTGTTGCCCAGCTGGAATGCAGTGGTGCAATCTCGGCACACTGCAACCTTCACCTCTTGGGTTCAAGCGATCCTCCTATCTCAGCCTCCCCAGTAGCTAGTTTTTTATATTTTTTATATTTTTAGTAGAGATGGGGCCAGGCTGGCCTTGAACTCCTGACCTCAGGTGATCCACCCACCTTGGCCTTCCAAAGTGCTGGGATTACAGGCATGAGCCACCACGCCCAGCCTTTCATCCCTATTTTTTAAAAAATCTGCATTGTTTGTGACACAAAAAAAGGAACAATGCTTGATGTGATGGATACCTCCTTTGCACTGTTCTGATTATTGTACATCAAATGCCTGTATGAAAATACCCCATGTGCCCCACAAATATATAACCTATCATGTACCCGCAAAAAATTAAAATTAAAAAAAGTAAAATAAAATGTTCACTCTGTGAAATAAACGTGCTTTTCTGACATCAAAACACTTAAAAACAAAATAGCACAAGAGTGAAACGATGATCTACTCTGCCCAGCTTCACTTTGGTACCATCTCTACCATCACTGAGAGTGAGTACACCATGTTTTGGAAAGGTTTGGTTCAGCGATATTTTAGTTTGATTGCGCAATGGTGGCTTCTGGATTTAATATTACTTGGAACAAGATTTAGATTCAATAGTATATTTATATTTCATAAAAATAAATGTTGGTTGAAACACCTGAAGGACATTTCTAGCTATAAAATAAGAAGAAAATAGTATAAAAAAGTGAGATATAGCTAACCCTCCTTTTCTGTATGTGTATTTGAGTATGTCCAGCCTTTACTGAGGAAAGAATAATAGTATGTGTGTGGTTTAGCAAAATAAGCTTTTTGTGAGAACAGTTTGACAGGTAGCGTGTGTGCACAATAGTCCTAATGAGGGGGCACAGTGGCTTAGAGAAGACCTTTGCTTACAAGTAGCAGGGGCCATCCCAAACTGGCTTCACCATAAAGGAAATTTATCAGAAAGATTCTCAGGTTTCATGCAGAATCCAAAGCTGTTATTAATAACCGAGACTCAGGAAGACAAGAGCGGAGCAGCCTAAGGATCTTGACAGCAGGAGTTCAACACCTTCCTGGAGTTGTGCTGTTCACACAGTTCAGACCTCGGTTCCCAGCTCTGAGAATCTTGTTGGCCCTTCCTAAGTCAGCTTCTAATGCTTGGTGAAATCAGCTGTGTCCCAAGAGGTCTGAATCCCTTGGTAGAAAGGTGGCTATGGAGGCTCATAAAGTGCTGGCAGAGAGGGTGGTTCTCAGTGATTAAAGTGTAAGCAGACAGCCCAATAGATATCTGGAAGTATGATTTTGAGAAAGAGAAAAACATAAATACAAATGGGGAGAAATAGGCATTCAAAAATCACAAAAGTACAATATATAGTGTTGAAGATTATAGTCTCTGAAACAAGTCTACCTGGGTTCAAATTCTAGCTCTGCCACACATGAAGTGTGTGACCTTAAGCAAGTCACTTGACCTCTGTGTGCTCAGTTTCTCCATCTACAAAGGGAAGCCAAGGGATTCCCTTTCTACCTTTCTACCAAGGGATTTAGACCTCTTGGGACACAGCTGATTTCACCAAGGATTAGAACCTGACTTAGGAAGGGCCAGCAAGATTCTCAGAGCTGGGAACCGAGGGCTGAACTGTGTGAACAACACAATTCCAGGAAGGTGCTGAACTCCTGCTGTCAAGATCCTTAGGCTGCTCCGCTCCTGTCTTTTTGAGTCTTGGTTATTCTTATACCTCGCTTATTTAGTTGCTGTGAGGATTAAATAAATGAATATATTTAAAGTATTTAGGTAGCATCTGGGTCATAGCAAATGCTAGATAAGTGTTTGCTAGTATTAAAATGTTGGAAATGTGACCAAGATGGGGCTGGCTGCCTGGGGGTAGCCTTAGCTCTTGACCCTTGCCCAACTGTAGGGCAAAGCTCATGCTAAGTTCACATTTTCGATGCCCCTGCCAAGATTCCAAATTCTACAATATATTAGCAAGATAAATAAATAGGTGATAGGTAGGTGATAGATAGATAAATAGATGTATAGCTGTTAAGCTTACATAGGAAGACAAAGAAAGATTTGCATATATAAAGGACTATATACATACATTTATAAAGGATTACATTTATATCAATAATATGTAATAAAATCCTTACTAGGCACTTCTGATATTTCCTCAAGTTCCTCTATTGCTGTGGGTTTCTTCTTTTTCCCCACACAGGCTTTGAAAAACCTTCTGCTGTCTTTAGCAATTCATCCTAAGTGTGCATTCTACTGAGGGTGTTAAGAAAAAAGCTCAGCATTGAGGCAAACTGACACACCACTCCATGGTGCTAAGTCTCCACAAACAAAGTAAATGAGCATAGTCTCATGGGTGGTGCAGAAAGAGGAAAAGGAGAAGTGAATAGGAAGAGGAAGGATTTTGCTGCTAAGAAAATCTAGACTTTTTCCCCATATTATTTCATTTTATAGACATGTAAAGCCTAGAGTGGAGAAACCTGGTGGGGACAATTTAGAGGACCACTGGGCTTAGAGGGAGGGTGGAAGAGAGGCAACAAGGGGTGTGACTGAAGCTTGGCTTCTCTGTTCTACTCAGTTCTTCTCAGCAGACAAGCATCTTTGTAAAGTTATTTGATCCCTTTCAATTCCAATCTTTTCATCTGTAAAATAAGGATAAAAATAACATGTACCTCATAGCTTTATTTTGAGCATTAAATAATGTAAAACATGTGCAGTGCTTAGAACAATACTTATATATCAAAAGAACAAGCTATTATTATAATGATGATGATTCATTATGATTATTGAAGTGTGTTTTTATAAGGCAGAAGATGCTGGGGTCAAGGGATAGGGCTGGAGGATGGGGAATCTGGTAGAAAAACCTGTTGAAATTCTAAACTGGTTCACCAAATGAACATTTTTATTCCACATTTACAGTTATGAAATTTTATACCTATATACAGGTTTTTCTTAAGATTGCAACAAAATGTAATAAAGTAATTTTTCAGCCTAAGGGATGAGGAGATGAAAGAGAAGTAAAAGAACAGGTCATAATCCAATAATATGTGATTTGAAGAACAGTCCCATCCCTCTACCCATTCATACACAGTGACCTCAGGGTGCTGGGACTCCTGACCTCAAAACTGCTCACAAAAGCATTGTGAGCCAGTACAGGGCGAGTCATAGGTTCGAACCATAGGGTGCATCCCAAGTACAGCTGTCAGTCTTGCATTCATCGCCGTCATGACCCACTGCCTAGTCAGTGAATAATGCATGTTGAGAGGCTTGGGCATATTTATTTCATAAAATATTAGCTACTGGAGCCAGTATTTAATCCTCTTAACCTTTTGAAGACTGTATTATTATCTACATGTACTGACGATAGAACTGAAGTTCAGAGAGAGGTGTGCTTTTCTAAGATCACACAACTGACAGTAAAAACAGGGTTTAAGCTCTGACCTTTCTTTCATCTTAATATTTTGCAATGTTTATCTGGGAGACAATAAACAAAAGGAAAACCCTCCTACTGCTTCTCATTGCAGTAAGAAGTGATTAGGCAGACATTTCAATTCCTGCAAAGATCTCATACCCTCCACCTTTCAAACTTCCTTTCCTATTTGTTTCTTATACTTGGATCTCCGACCAAGTCAGATACTCTTGCTGATTCACTGAAATTGCCACGTTTTACTCTTGCTCTTGGTTCCACTGGCTAGAATATCTCCTCCACCATGACACAGCTCCTCCATTAGGCCTTTTCTGACCTCCAAATTAGGAGGGACTTTGCCCCCTTCTTAATCACTATAGAATATCCTTTGTGCCTATATTAAATCATTTTTAATTTGTTAATTACAAATTAACAATTGATGTGACCATAATATCCTTGAAAACTTAAGAGGAGGGAATCACACCAATCTATGATGGCTAAAATATAGTTTCTGCAGCTTCTAATGGTCTTGAATGAGGGTATACTAAGGAACTATTAACTGAGGGAATGCGCATAGGAGACCATTTCAGAGGTGGTCAGGCAGAGGAGTGAAATCTGCTTTCAAGTGCTCAGCCAGGCATGGCACTACTTGGGTTCTAATACTTTTACAGGGCCTGATAATGTCATTCAGGTATAATATGTGATTTGAGCCAGCACATGGGTGGGATATACAAGTCTAAGAAGCCAAGACAGGAAACAAGAATGGCTCCTTTCACTAACTTAATAAACCACTAGAAATGCTTGGCTTTTCATCGTCAAAACTTTGGGTTCTGCTTTTCTAAAACAACAAAGGTGTTACAACAAGGGTTTCATGGACCTGAAAGTTGAGGCTGACATCCGACCACTATGCGGTCCTTGTGTAGTGACCTGCCAGCCAAAAAAGAGTTTATGTATTGGCTGCATAACTAATCTTGAGCATCAAGAAGGAACAGAGCTACTATTACACAATGGGGCATAAAGGAACATGATTGGGACCCAAGGGATTTTCTTAGTGCCCCATATCCCAGAGTAAAAGGTAGTAAGCAACTACAGTAACATAACACAAGCAATACCATGAAAAGCACAGACTTACCAGAATTAGACCCATAACTATCTAGGGTGCTGGCTAAGAACAAAGGGAAAATGAAATGAACAGTGGACAAAGAAAGTTACAAATTGCAGTAACAGCCCCATGACCAATTGCAAAAATGAGAACTAAATTGATTATGCACATTTTAAATTGTTTTAATGTGTATAATTTATATATATGCAATTTTTCTTCCATTCTCCAACTCACTTTCTATCTGATGTAAGTTGTGTTACTAGCAGTTAACTGCATAACTTAGTATTTAAATTGAAGGATAACAGAAGGGCTGTGACTACACTAGAAGAGTGAAAAATATCACACACTAGGGCTAAAGCAGCATGAACAACTTAGTGTCTTCACTTTGTGGGAAGGTGAGGATGGTTTTGGTTTTAGTTAGAAGAGCTGCGTCTTGTAAGATATTTTTCTGGTCTTTACCAGAAGCTAAATAGGATGGGTTAAAGGGGTGGTGTAGATGCTAAGTTGACAATGGAGTGGGCTGTAATAGATTGTCAGAGTACAGTCTTTCACTAGCTCTTCCAGGCAATGGCCATGTGAATATATTTCACAAACCTGCGACTGCTGGAAACTTACTTGAGCAAGGGCCTCTGAAATCCGTTGCCAAATTTGCACTGAGACCATACTTCCCACGAGCTGCTTCCAGCCAATTACGAAGTGTGGCAGGAATATAAGGCAGACATCTTTCTGGGAGACCTGGGATTCTTCCAATGATCAAATCTGACTTGAAGACTTTCTGACACCTTGGCAAACCATTAGATTGCAATGTTATCGCTTGCATCTAATCTTCTCTCCTTATTTTAGCATTGATCGGAAGCGCATCATGGTCTGACAGCTCTTTCAGCCTTTCCTAGAACCTTCTCTATTTTCTCTTACAGGCATTTCCCCTAATAAAGGCTGATTTTAACTCCAACATGGAGTCCACTTCTTAGAGGACCTGTACTAATACATCCCCATTCTAAGATCTCCTCTGTAATGCAGTGTGGAAGATATGAGTTACATTTTCAGGATATTCCTTTCCTGTATGGTTCTGGGTTAAAGTTTACCACAAAAGTAACTTGCATGGCGTCTAAAAGGCAGGATGAGGGAGAGGTCATTATATTTTCAAGGTCATTGTGAGCAAAAATAGTGGCTTCATGGACATCTATGAGCTATTTCTTTATTGCGTTAAACTGGGAAAATGATGGGATCCTGCCCAAAGATTTACAACTTGCAGTGGTTTACCTAAATACTTTGGAAAATCAACCAACTTAGTGTTTCAAGGATTGGAGAGGATATTTACAAACACCTATCATGTCTTCGTTTTATAAGATAACAGTAGCTTCTTAACTGATCAAGAGCCCACATCATACTAGGTATAGGGGAAAATTATTTTTAAAAAGCAGCTTCATATACTTAAAGAACTGACCCAAATGTTATTTAATAGAAAATATGTATGTTTATAAAATCAAATTAGGTTTAAAAATAAAGGGATAAAATTTGTAATCTGAATTGACCTTATTATAGAATTTCAGGGAACATTATATACAGACAAGTTCTGATTAAACAATTTTACCTAGATTTATTTGTCTAGGGGATCACCAGGCCCTCCAAATTACCCTCATGTGTATACCTACCTCTTTTTAGTGACTTATCAAATAAGCACACGTAGCAATGCTTTAAGACAAGATTCTTTATTTTCTACTTTGAGATAAATGGTCTTATTCCATACCAAAGAAAAATACAATACTATTCCATTACTAATTTCAGAAAAAGGCTGCATCTGAGAAAATAACAATACTCCTTGCTAAGTTGAAAATCTAAACAAGGCGAAAGTCACCCTTGGAAACCTCCATTGCTGGTAAATGGATTGTATTTGTGCTTCATGCTTCATTTTTTTCCCCCTCAACTGAAACATTAAGAAATTTCTCCAAACAACCTGGCCTATTTGTCTAACAGCACCCCAATGGTTATATATCATTCTTTGGACTTTGACTTCAGAAAAATCTTTTTTTTTTTTTTAACTTTTCCTTCAAGGTAGGCAAATAACACAAAGAAAGGTTTAAAATAGGATCTAACAGGCAGCAAGGTGAGTCATATTATAGACAGTCTTGGACATCTACAACTTTTAAAGAATAAAATCAGAACTCAGAAACCAAAGAAATTAAAAAAATCCCATATTTCCGCCCTCCATTTCAGTAAACCAAAAGCATTATCCTTTCTCTGGGGGTGTTGCAGAGATTAGTGCCACCATCAAAAGCTGCAAGGTGCAAGAGTATGTGACTTCAGCCTCATTTAACTCATCTGTTTGCCTGGCACAAGATCCATGCTGCTCAGAGAGTGAGGGTAGATTGTTGTAAACTTAATCAGGTGGTGGGGCCTATTGTGGCTATAGTTCTAGAGGTGGGACCCACTGGCACAAATCAGCACAGCTCCTGGTTCTTGATATGCAGATATTGGCTGAACACACACTTTGTTTTCAGTCCACATCAACAAACATAATCCAAGGCAATTTGCTTTCAGAAAGCAGAGACAGCAATTTACCTTCACTTTGTAAGCTCAGAGATTTGTGAGCTCTCTAGTTCACTGTCTGGAAAACATTCAAAACTGGATATTGGGATGGGCATGGTGGCCCACACTTATAATCTCAACACTTTGGGAGGCCAAGGTAGGAGGATCATTTGAGGCCAGGAAATAAAGGAATAAAAGTAAAAAGATAAAATAAAGTGATACATAAAGTTTAAAAATAAAGGGATAAAATTTGTAATCTGAGTTAACTTTATTACAGATTTTCAAAGAACATCACATGTAGACAAGTTCTAGTGAAACAATTTTACCCAGATTTACTTATCTAGGGGAAGCAGCGCAGGATCATCATCATGCTGAAAGACCATGTTACCCACACCAGCCTGGGTAACATAGCAAGGCCCCATCTCTACCAAAAATAATTTTTAAAATAACTGAGCATGATCGCATACACTTAAAGTCCCAGCTACTTGGGAGGCTGAAGTAGGAGGACTACTTGGAGTTCTAGGCTACAGTGAGCTATGATCATACCACTGCACTCCAGCCTGGGTGATAGAGCAAGATCCCATCTCAAAACAAAACAAAAAACTGGATTATCTCACAGAAGACCACATTGGTTATTACATTCTGGTTGGAAGTTAGTTGGCAGTTTCTGGTTAAGCTTAAGTTTTCTTTTACAATTTACCCTGTGTTGGGTTTCAGTTTGTTTACATAGGAACCCAGGGAACTGAAGCCTCTTCGGTCTAATGGTTTCCCAATTCATTGTTTTAACATATAATCACGGATGGTATGCAGTCCCTTCTGTAGGAGAACTAAGCCATATGATATCAATTGGCTACCCCATTCATCTCTGCCAATTTCATTCTTCATTCTTTCTACATTGCTGGAAAGTAGGCTAAACTCTATGGACTGCCTGAACCCTCTTGCCTCTGATTAGGTTCAGCCAATCACAAACAACCACAGGATATCCTAGGACAGAAGATATATGCCTCAGGATGTTTTCCTGTCTGGCCAAGGGTTGAAGAAGCTGCATTCCTCAGCCCAGGGACCACCTCTCCTCCTCCCAGCATCCCTATTCTGCAGCTATAACTCTCTCCTAGTTTTGATAACCACATACATTACATCCTCCTTCAGGTCGGGAGATAACTACTTTATCAATGCCAACTATGTTATCAATGCCCGAGGGCTTCCATTAACCCTGTCAACACCTTTGCAAACAGTTCCTTCCTTAAATTAGCTTCAATTATACCTTTTGAATGTGCCATTTATTTCCTGCTGTGATTATGACTAGAACAAATTTCATCCTTTATCCATCCTGGAATTTTGTATTTTTTTGTTCTTGCTCTCTCTTATCTCTGGGAATTGCTTAGGCTTTTTCTCTTGCCTGGAATATTCTCCTCCAACTCATACTGTTAAGTACACTGTATTACATGTCTTCCCTAAACTTAAATTCTGTATGCACTATGAGTGTATTTATCTTACAGGTCCTCATGTTCCCAACACCTCTGACATAGTTTGGCATAAAATGTGTACTCAATCAGTAGCCGGAATAGATGATGCCATGCTCCCAACTGCTCCATCCAGAAAATGTTACCTTATAACATTTTTGTCATAAAAGGGTTTTTCACAGGAAAAGTGTTCACAATTTATTTGCATAATCTGTTCTGCTTTCATTTAGCATATTCGCAATTCAACTGAATGCCATCTTTTTTGTTCCTGAGGTGACTGCTTTTCTGCTTCCAAGACTACCTGAAGCTTTCAAGACAAAAGGGAGATTGTGCTGATGCATGGCAGACAGCTGAGGATCTGAAGAGTGTGGCTTCCCAAATGAGAGATTTCAAAAGTCACAGAATGACTTCTGGTTTCAGCTCACACATGTAAAGTGTTTGAGTGTTGTCATGCCTATTTTCACAACTATGAAAAACTGAATAGTTTTATACTATTGAAAACGATTATGCCCATTTTTATAACTATTAAAAGCTACTGCCTGAGCATGGTGGCTCATGTCTGCAATCCCAGCATTTTGGGAGGCTGTGCTGGGCAGAACACGGGGTCAGGAGATCGAGACCATCATGGCCAACATGGTGAATCACTTGACCCTGGGAGGCAGAGGTTGCAGTGAGCTGAGGTCATGCCACTGCACTCCAGCCTGGCGACAGAGAGAGACTCCGCCTCAAAAAAAAAAAAAAAAACCTGAAAAAACTAAAAAGCAGTGACTTTTCTTGGACACATCAGAGAACTGAGTTTGATGGGAAAACATATAGCCCTAAATATAGAGAAACAGTCACATTAACATGTTCTCAGTGGAGATATGCTTACCTAGAGCACAGGTTGCTGGATCCCATTACTGGCAGGAACAATTAAGGTAAGAAGCCCCTGAGGCCTGCAGTTTTAAGGGATCCTTCAGACTTTTGTGTTTTATCTCATGGTGCAGATTTAAGAAAGATTATCTTGCCATGTGAAGGCAAAGTAATCGTTTTGAAGTTCTGTACACCCAAGAGTGTTCTCCATAACTACGCTCCAGGGAAAAAGGCATTCCTAAGCCCCTATTCTATGTGGGGAAAGGTACCATTTTCACTGCAGGTGCTCAGGTTCTCCTGTATCACCTAAAAGAAAAATGATGCTACAACAAAGAATAAATACCTGTGAAGGTCACAGCCTGGAAATCCAGGCCCTTAGAAAGACTAAAATTAAATCATAAGATTATAGAACTCTTTCTTCCCCTTTTTTGCCACCACATCTATTCATGGTAAAAACTCTCAACAACCTGGAAATAGAGGGGAACTTTCTCAACTCGATAAAGAACATCCATTCTATTATAAGGACATACACATACATATGTTTATTGCAGCACTGTTGAAAATCAAAGACTTGGAATCAACCCAAATGTCCACCAAAGATAGACTGGATGAAGAAAATGTGTCACATATACACCATGGAATACTATGCAGCCATAAAAAAGGATGAGTTTATGTCCTTTGCAGGCACATGGATGAAACTGGAAACCATCATGCTCAGCAAACTGACACGAGAACAGAAAACCAAACGCCACATGTTCTCACTCATAAGTGGGTGTTGAACAATGAGAACACACAGAAACAGGGAGGGAAGCATCACATACTGAGCCTGGGGGGTGGGGGTCTAGGAAGGAATAGCAGGGTCCAGGGGGATTGGGGAGGAATAGCATAAGGAGAAATACCCAGTGTAGATGGCAGGGCAATGAAGGCAGCAAACCACCACCATGGCATGCGTATACCTATGTAACAAACCTGCACCATCTGCACATGTATCCCAGAACTTAAAATATAATAAAATAAATAAATAAAAGAAGTATAGAATGCCCCGATGCCAAAAAGAATAAAAAGCCACAAAAATTAACTCAAAGTGGATCATAGGCATTAATGAAATGTCAAATGAAGTACTATGTAACCTGTAGAAGAAAATATAGGACAAAAATCTAAATGGCCATGGGCTTGATGATGAGCTTTTAGACATAACATCAAAAGCAAGATCCAAGAAAAAAGTAAGTTGGACTTCATTAAAATCAAGACTTTCTGCTGTGTAAAAAGACACCGCTAAAAGAACACAGGCACAGCCACAGCCTGGGAGAAAATATTTGCAAAATATATATCTGACAAAGGATGTGTTTTCAAAATATACAAAAAAAAACTCCTCTTAAAACTCAAAAATAAGAAAACAAACAACCCAATTTAAAAATGGGCAAAAGTCCTGAGCAGACACATCACCAAAGAAGACACACAGATGGCAACTACAATTTGAAAAGATGCTCGTCTTCAGTTTTTGTTAGAGAATTGCAAATTAAAGCAACAATGAGATGCCACTAACACCTATTAGAATGGCAACAACATAGAACATAAAATGAACAATACCCATTGCTGAGAATGGTGTGGAGTAATAGTAACGGTCACTACATTCATTACTGGTATAATGTAAAATTATACAGTAATTTTGGAAGACAATTTGACAGTTTCTTAAAAAGGTAAACATTGTCTTAGAAGATCCAGCAATCATGCTCCAAAATATTTGCCCAACTGATATAAACACTTATGCCCACACTAAAACCTGCGCTCAAACATGTGCAGCACCTTTACTCATCACCACCAAGCTGGAAGCAACCAAAATGTGCTCCAATATACGAATAGATAAGCAAGAGGAAATACATTTATACAATTGAATATTATTCAGCATTTGAAGGAAACAAGCTATCGAACCACAAGAAGACGTGGACGTATCTTAAGTGCATGTTGTTAAGTGAATTAAGCCATTCCCAAAAGGCTATATGTTGTATGATTCCAATGAGATAAGATTCTGAAAAGAGCAAACCAATAAAAATAGACAATAATAATAATAATAAACCAGTGGTTCCAGCAATTTGGTGAAAGGAGAGAAGGTTGAGTAGGGGAAGCAGAGAGATTCTTTAGAGTAGTAAAACTATCCTGTATGATCCTGTAATAGCTAACACATGACACTATGCATTTGTCAAAACTTATAGAACTGTACAGCACTTAATGTATGCAAATTAAACAAGCCTCATGAGAAGGATGGGAGAATCCCAGGATGGAATACAGAATATGACCCAAAAAACTAGCTAACTGTATTACAAATGTATGAAACAACCTTGCTGTACAGGATAGGGAGAAACTGCTGTCCTAAATAACTTGGAAATGAGTGACATCTGTAAAACTAAAGGCAAAATTACCTATACACATAAATTGCATTTTATTTGATCAAATTGTCCCATATAAATTCTGATTAATAATTCTTTTTTTTTTTTTTTTTTGAGGCAGTGTCTTGCTCTGTCACCCAGGCTGGAGAGTGCAGTGGCACTGTCTAGGCTCACTGCAACCTCTGCCTCCCAGGTTCAGGCAATTCTCATGCCTCAGCCTCCCGAGTACCTGGGGTTACAGGTGCCCACCACCATGCCCAGCCAATTTTTGTATTTTTAGTAGAGTCACTTTGGCCCAGGTTGGCCAAACAGGTCTCGAATTCCTGACATCAGGTAATCCACCTGCCTCAGCCTCCCAAAGTGCTGGGATTATAGGCATGAGACTCCATGCCTGGCCAAATACTGATGAACAATTTTAATGCTTCTACATTATACTATAGTTGAACAATTTAACAACTAGATGATGAGTAGTGGGAGCCAGGTTTCTTGCCATTTGATTTGGGAGTTACAGATAAGCAAGGGAAGGAGATTAGAAGAATTCATGTGGTAATGGGTTAGAACTGGAAACAACATGCACTCATGTTTAGCTTAACTATAAATACAGATGGTTGCATATAGCAATGTGTGTAGGTGTGTATGCATAAATAGGAAATATGTGTTCAGACACATCTACCCCTTGCTCTGTCAGCTGAGAGGGCCTCAGAGCAAGAACACACCTGCAAACAAGGAGCGCTTATAGTGCCCAGACCTTGGTTCCTAATCCTTTTCTTCAGTAAAAAGAGCGAGGTCAACTTTAACAAAGGACTGAATCTAGACTTAGGTTTGGAAATATATAAGATGAGACTGGAGCATCTTGGAGTGCCCAGAAGTAAGGAATTGTTAAAACCACACAAATAGAACAGTGAAGGGGTACGAGAAGTTGAAGTGGCAGAGTAGCCAACAGAAAGTGTTTCCAATGGCAGAGCTGGAACAATTTGAACAACAAAATTAAGTAGCAGTATATTATTACCCAAGGTATAAAATAAATATCCGTGAGTGCAAACTTATATAAATGAATGATAGGATGAATATATGAGGCAGAAGATTTTCAAATAATTTATGTAGGTACCCTGCCCTCAAAGTGGTAGATTATAATCCCCTTTCCTTAATTGTGGGCTGTGCATAGCGACTTCTTTCTAAAGAGTACACTATGGAAAGAGGGGTGATAAGAGTAACTTTTAAGGTAGAAAAACTGACAAACCTTATTATCTCAGCCAGTTGACCAAGGTTAGCATCAACAGTGATAAGTCATATTGTTTGTATGAACCCTTGGTAGGATGTGATGGCAATGGCACTTTAACTCCATAGTCTTCTCAAGAACTCACACCCCACTCTAATCTTGACAAAAACATCAGGAAAATCCTGTTTCAGGCATATTCTATAAACTACCTGTCCAATATATCTGTCAAAACTATCAAGGTCCTAGAAAATAAGAGGTGTCTGAGGAGCTCTTGCAGACAGAGGAGCCTAAAGAGACATGATGACTAAATGGAATATGGTATGCTGGATGAAATCCTGGCATAGAAAGGACTTAGGAAAAGACTAAAGCAAAATGAATAGGCGGGTGCGGTGGCTCACGCCTGTAATCCCAGCACTTTGGGAGGCTGAGGTGGGCGAATCATCGGAGTTCGGGAGTTCAAGACCAGTTTGACCAACATGGAAAAAACTCATCTCTACTAAAAATACAAAATTAGCCGATCATGGTGGCATACGCCTATAATCCCAGCTACTCGGGAGGCTGAGGCAGGAGAATCGCTTGAATGTGGGAGGCAAATGTTGCAGTGAGCCAACATCACGTCATGGTACTCCAGCTGGGGCAAAAAGAACAAAACTTCATCTCAAAAAAAAACCAAAAAAAAAAGCAAAGATCTATGAATGAATGCATGGACTTTAGTTAATTAATACAATATAAGCAAATGATTAATCTTATCAAAAATGTTATAGTAAATTGCATTTTCAAGTCTTTATTCATACTAATCTCACAAGATGAAATACTATGACCTCCTCCCAGGACTTCTGAGGTGCATTTGTTCTTTAAACTTAAGCTGGAAACCCACTTTTTCACCAATCCTAGCCCTACCACTCCAAACCCCAGTGATATCTCACTCTGAGGACTCTGTGTTATAATAGATGTCACACAACTTAGTCACTACTTACAGGTTATAACTTCCCTCTCTATTCTGTTAGTGTTTTCATCGTGTCTTCCTGAAATGGTCTCCAGGAAAGTGGCTATGTCTTTGTAAACTTACTTTTATATGGCAATCATTTTTAAATAATTCTAGGTTTGTGGTAGCTAAATTTTATTGATTAATTCACAAAAACCATAAATAATATGTCCCAAGATACCTTTTTAGGCTCAAGCATATGTCTATTGCTAGGTATCATTATGACCTATTAGTGTTGAGATTTACAAGACTGGAAAAAATTAACTCATCTTTTCTTTCAAAGGCCTCCAGAGATCTCTAATAACAATTATAGGCTGGGCTTGGTGGCTCACACCTGTAATCCCAGCACTTTGGGAGGCCTAGGCTGGCAGATCATTAGGTCAGGAGTTTGAGACCAGCATGATAAACATAGAGAAACCCTGTCTCTACTAAAAATACAAAAATTGGCCAGGTATGGTGGCAGACCTGTAATTTCAGCTACTCTGGGGGCTGAGGCAGGATAGTTGCTTGAACCTGGGAGGCAGAGGTTGCAGTGAACTGAGATCATGCTATTGTATTCCAGCCTGGGTGACAGAGAAGACTCTGTCTCAAACAAACAAACAAACAAACAAAAAACATTATAACAACCTAACTCTTCAGTCCCTTAACCAATCAAATTTTGCCA
This sequence comes from Cebus imitator, assembly GCF_001604975.1. Taxonomy (NCBI): domain Eukaryota; kingdom Metazoa; phylum Chordata; class Mammalia; order Primates; family Cebidae; genus Cebus; species Cebus imitator. The sequence goes on from NW_016107320.1 coordinate 9,958,432, forward strand.
GAAGCTTCAGTCTTAACCCTTGACATCCTCCCACACTGACATTGTGCTCCAAACAGAAGTCATAACCAGTTTATTGGTGAGAGGGAGAGAGGATGAGTGAAAATTTCTGTGCTCTACTCGACCTCTGTGTATTCTGAAGTGAACTTCACTCTGTTCAAATCACTACCTCAATAAAGCCACTCCTAACACTTTTACTCCTTCACCTAGTAAAACTTAGATACAAACCCCCCCACCATTCTTTGATATTATTTTGAAGGTAGTATCACATTATTTCGAAGTGACTATCGTAATACTTATTATGGTGATGTAATTATATTTATCTACCTATTTTCCTGACTATATTGTGAGACTTTCGGCAACAAGACATGTATATTCTTCATCATTACAGCTCCTGTAACCCACACAGTAGTTTACATGTAATCCATCTTCAAATGAAGACTTGCTTATTGAGAAAATCAATTAATGATTATAAACATAGCCTATCTAGAAAAGAATGTAGTTAAGCATATGTGAATCCCAGTGACCTAGAAATTCATAGAAAGTAGGCATTATTGATATATTTCATACAACATTCCAGAAAATGCAACTTTTCCTAAGAAATGCTTTTGAAAACACTCACTAACCTCAGTGAGAAAACTGTAGCTTTAAAGCCTATGGTTTAGGGATGCTAAGCTGCGGATATGACCCTTTTTTGTCACTCTATGTTGTATATTTCTTATTAGTTTATACTTTATATGAGTACTTCATATTCGATAATTGACCTGTACTGGCTGTCATAAACCTGTTCTGTCCTCCCACACAAATCCTGAAAAAAACACTAACGTAAAGCAAAGTTTACCTTTTTCAGTTCCAAGGTCCCTTTAAAATTTCTCCTTATTTTATAAGAATTTGAACCAGCTGAGAACAAAAGTTGCATGTACCTTGGTCAAGTGGTTGATCCTGGGCCTAGACTGACGCAAAAGCAGATAATTGCTTTCCAGTTGTGACTTAATATCACAGAAGGGTAAAGCTGGAAGTAATTTCCCATCACGAATTTGTCACACATTTGGAGGACATGCCAACTGTGTGCAGATGTGATGTTGGGCTCTGGGACCCTATAGCACCAGCCCAGCACTTCCATTGCATACAAGGGAAGACAGAGGCCCAAATGGGTGCGTTGATTCTCCCCAGTCACCAAGCTAATGATGGACAGGAAAGACTAGAAGCTGTGTCTCCAAGTTTTCCCATTCATTGTACTTTCTCAGTGAGAAGTGCTTGCTGAAGTTCTCTAAAAGGAAATGCCTACCCTTTCCAGAGAACCCTTGGGACTGAAATTCAGCCATTCCGTCCTTGAGTTAACCTCTTCTCTTTCAAATTCTCCTATGAGAAGTAAGAAACTAAAATTAAAACTTGTAATTCCTTCTAATAAACTAATTCTTAAGTATGGTGGAAAAAGCAGTGCAACATAGAGATACTGAGCACCATGACAGGAAAATAGATAATTAAAAGAATAAAATGCAGGAAGGAAAGAAAATCTAGGCGAAGGACTAAGGCGCAGATGCCAACTATTTCATGACTTTGCCGCAGGTCAACTCGACCTGTTTCACAATGGAGTAATTAGCTTGCTAGAGTCTGAGCAGATAGTTTCTCTGTGGGAAGATTTTCCTATGGTTTATTAAACCTCATTCTCTTGTCTATGAGTAGGTGGATTCAGTGAGAAATAACCTATGACATAAAGTTTGCTGATGATTAACAGTTACTTCAGGAGTGTAGACTCTGGAGCCCAAAGAACAAAATGTTACAAGTACTAATTACTCTGTTTTGCCTTGTTTTGGGTCAGAAACATCCACAGGAAGAAACGACATTTAAGAAAGGCATCTTCCTAAAATGGTCAAGACTAGAAAAAATTTTAGCAAAAGCACAAGCTTTCTGATAAGAGACAGCTAAAAAATGGATTAGCCTAGTGCCTGATTTTTTTAACGCTATTAATTGATTAGGAAAACTAGGTGGACCCTAAGTGTAAGTAGAAAAGAACCATTCTGGACAAGGTAAATCTTACTAGGGCAGAGCTAAGACACGTGGTTAGATATGTGAGTGCATACCACTTAGAAAAGAATATGAAGGAGACAGGACCAGGAAGGCAGATACATTACCCCTAATAAAGAAGTCCTTTTTCTCTCACCTTTATGTAATTATCAGCCACGGAAAATCTAGGACCACAAGTAATAAAAACGAACTTGGTTCGCTCTGTTTGTGGAAGGTCTCATGAGTACTGCAGTAAGCCCTGGTGGCTGCTGCTGGCCCTCTGCTTGAAGCATTCAGCATCAGAATGTGGTGGCAGAAAAGGCACCTTCTGTGCAAGGACTATGACAAATCTATCCTTTGTGGGCCTCATCTGCCACATTCACTTGAAGTCCCCATTTCAGTGCTGGACAAAAACCTTCTCCTCAGAGTCTGGATACATTTGGAAGGTCAGTTTTGAAGGGGACAACAAGAAAGGTGGATTGATTAAATACTGTCTTAGTCCCTTTTCTGTGGCTATTACCGAATATCTGAGACAGGATAATGGATAAGGAAAGGCAATTTATTTCTCACAGTTCTGGAGTCTGGGAAGTCCAAGATGGTGGTGGGAGCATCTTGTAAGGACCTCCTTGCTGGTGGGGACATTCTTCAGAGTCCCAAGGTGGCACAGGACATCACATAATGAAGGGGCTGAGTGTGATAGCCTAGATCTCTTTCTCTCACTCATAAAACCACTAGTGCTCCACCCTGTGACCTCATTTAATCCTGATTACACCTCAAATGTCTCACCTCTCAATTGCTGTAGTCCGATTTCCCACCCTCTTAATACTACAATAGAGATTAGGTTACAATGTGAGATTTGGTGAAGACAAACATTCTAACCATAGCAGGTATTTTTGGTGCCAATTTATTTAGAAATGCAAACTTGTCTCCTAGGGAAGAATTTTTTGTCAAAAGGTAGAGAAGATTTATTCTTTGCATTAGAATCTATGTATTTTCTGGGAGTTTTCATGAGAAGTATAACATTAGCCAACCCTGAATTACAAACAGTGTAGAAGATATTTCGTATTCTGCTGATGCTAAACCTATACATTTTTTCTTTTGCCTGTTTCTTTCTTTGGCTTTTAATTGTGGAGAAATTTAACAAAGACATGTAGACAACAGTACACATGGGTCTGTTCATGAGCCCATCACTGAGATGGCTTGTTTGCTAACTTTGTTTCATCTCTGCTTTTTTCCCTACCTCCAGGGGATTATTTTTAAGCAAACTTCAGACATCATATCATTCCGTCATTTGCATAAGCTATATTTATTTTTATTTTTTTCCTTTTTTTTTTTTTTGAGAGAATGTCTCATTCTGTTGCTCAGACTGAAGCGCAGCAGCATGATTATGGTTCAATGAAGCCTCAACCTCCTGGGCTCAAATGATTCTCCTACCTCAGCCTCCTGAGGAGCTGAGATTGCTGGTGTGTGTCACTGCACCCAGCTATTTTTAGAAATTTCTTTGGGCAACAGGCTCTGGTTGCCCAGGCTGATATCAAACTCCTGGTCACAAGCAATCCTCCCATCACAGGCTCTCAGAGTGCTGAGATTACAGGCACGAGCCGTCACATCCAGAATAACCTATTTTTCTTAACCTATATTTAACTGGTATAAGTTGGCTGCCTCTTCTGGGGATCAGATGCTACATTCCTAGACAGAACACCTTCTTGTCTATGCCCCGAATTATTTCTTCTGTTGACAGTGATACGCCTAATGGCTTCTGATTCGGAAGTTCAGGAAGAAACGAGAGGAGAGATGGGATGACGACATGGGGCCTGTTTTCTGCCTGGCCCCTTAGACGTAGAGTCTCCTTGGCTTGAGCAAGGGCAGAAAGGGGATGGAACAATTTTCATGTAAGACTCAGAATGAGTGTAGCATAAGCAATGTTGCCTAGAGGAGTTATTTGGGGAAACATTAAAAACACTGATTAAAATACAGTCAGTCTTCTGTACCCATGAGCTCTGCATTCATGGATTCAACCAGCCACAGATCAAAAATATTTGAGGAAAAAAACAAAAATAATAACACTACAACAATAAAAATACAATTAAAAAATATAGTATGATGATTATTTACACAGCATTTACATTGTATTAGGTATTATTAACAAATCTGGAGATTATTTAAGGTAAAATGGAGAATATGCACAGGTTGTATGCAAATACTATGCAATTTACATCAGGAACTTCAGCATCCAAAATTTTGGTATCTGGGAGAGTTTCTAGAACAGATTCTCCACATATCTGAGGGACGACCATGCTGCTTTGGAACTGCTTTGTGACATGAAGCTTGGTGGAAAGTGACCTTTCTTACTTCTGCATGGAACTCAACAATACTCTGACACTGAGATTCATATAGTATCTATAAACAACTTTATTGGTTGAGTCTTAAGAATTTATATAATGGAGGCTAGGTGCGGTGGCTCACACCTATAATCCCAGCACTTTGGGAGACCGAGGCAGGCAGATCACTTGAGGTCAGGAGTTTGAGATCATCCTGGTCAACATGGTGAAACACCATCTCTACTAAAAATACAAAAATTAGCTGAGAATGGTGGTGCATGCCTGTAATCCCAGACGCTCGGGAGCCTGAGGCTGGAGAATCCTTTGAACCTGGGAGGCAGAGCCAAGATTGAGCCACTGAACTCTAGCCTGGGCGACAGAGTGAGACTCCATCCCAAAAATAAAAATAAAAATAAATTAAAAGAAAGAATGTACACAATGGGCATTTTCAGCTCTGACAAAAGCATATTCCCACAATTCATTTACAGATTCTTTTATTTTTTCAAAAATGCATTATTCCCTACTATGTGCCAGGTACATTTTATGTTACCAGGGTCATAGCAAAGATCAAGCTAAATCGTTTTTGTTTTCACTAAAAAAACAAACAAACAGGCAATATGCTTTAAATATATAATATGATGTCAGGTAGATAAATGCTATAAAACTGAAAGCAAACCAAATTAATAAGTGAATAACTGTAGGCTGAAGATGGTCTTTTACAGAAGGTGAGCATGGAAGGCCTCTATGAGGAGACAATTTCTAAAAAGAAACCTGAATGAAATTTGGGGGCAGGACATACACAGGTGTGGGTGAAGAATGTCAAGATTGAAGGAACAGCAAATATAAACTCCCTGAGATTTAGTTAGCTAAGCATGTCCAAGGCAAGTGCAGCTACTGCATAGTGATCGGGGGTAGAATGGTAAGAGACAAGACCATGGAGGCAGGCAGGGTCCATCCTGTGGGACTCAGGGGGCCACAATAACAAAATTGTTTGTTTTCATGCTGTGCAGGGTGTCTGGTGCATAACGACAAAGGCACCATTCATTTTATAGTCCACACAGCACGGCAATCCACAATCTACATGGGCATGGGCTGTGGGCTTGAGACTAAAGGTTTTGGACAATATCAGTTTAGATTTTAAAAAGAAGACTCTGGTTTCTATATAGTCAAGGGATTGCAGAGCAATACAATGCAGGCAGAGAGATGGTAGAAGAAGCCATTGGAAGATGGCAGGAGATGATGGGGCTAAGCCTAACAAGGAGATAGTGAAATGTGGTTGGATTGAAGCTATACTATCATGTGGAGCCAATAGGACTAGGACTTGCTGATGAATTAGACAGACGTCAAGTGTGAGTGAAACAAGACTCCTGTTTAGAAGTCTGGTCAACTGGGCCTACAGTGGTGCCCTTTACTGAGATGGAGAAGAGTAGGTTTGAGAGCAATGGAGACACTTTCAGTTGCTACCAAACCACGTTTCCTTCTTGCTGTCTTTCTTCTGCATCATCAATTTCTCCTTCTCTAATGATTATTCCTCTAGGTAAACAAAGGTACAACAATATTGCCCATGTCATATTTACTGCTGTCATGGCTTCTCTCTGGACCTGTCTGTCTCTGCAGACTCTGGCCCCTGTAGGTTGCAATTCTCATGCTGAGGTTTTTGTTAGATCTGGAAAATAGGAGAAAATTGGGGGAGGTTGGAGAAAAAGAGCAATGAAAAGATAAAATATTCCTTTTGGGCCCTCTGCCACTGGTGGCATCTCTGGCAGAACCAAGACTGAGCCCTTTGGCCTGCAGACTCCATTTAGTTGAGGAAAAGCATGTGAGTATCAAGAAGGCACTAAGATAGAGTGACCAATAGCAAAGGAGGAATAGGCCTGGCGTGGTAGCTCACACCTATAATTCCAGCATTTGGGGAGACTTAGGCGGGTGAATCACTTGAGGTCCAGAGTTCAAGACCAGTCTTGTCAACATGGTGAAACCTTATCTGTAACCCAAAATACAAAATACATGTCTATAATCCCAGCTACTTGGGAGGCTGAGGCAGGAGACTCCCTTGACCCAGGAGTCGGGGGTTACAATGAGCCAAGATTCCGCCACTGGCCTCTAGCCTGGGCAACAGAGCAAGACTCTGTCTCAAACAAACAGACAAAAAAATAAAACAGGAGAAGGTGGAATCTCAGGAGAGTACCTTGTTTCACAAGCCAAGTGAGAAAAGCCTTTCAAGAAGAGAGAATAACCAACTGTATCAAATGCTGCTAAATCCAGTTTGATAATGACTAAGAATTATCTACCATAATTCACAATTAATCTCATGAGATGAGCAGCTTGGTTGGATTGGCACAGATGAAAGCCTGCAGGAAAGATTGGGCAAAATATAAGGAGAAGTAGAATGAAATATTGGTAAATGTTAAGAAAACAGAGAAATGTGGCATAGCTTAAGAAGAATATAGCATTTGAGGCAGATGCTTCCTAAAGATACATCAGAGTGCCACCATTAAAACAGAAATCTGTCCAACCGTTTAAAACCAAGGTAATTTAACCAGATAATGGAGGAACTGAGACACCACCAGAAGCAGATGAAGGAGCCCAGAGATCAGCACCTGCAAGCTACGACTTCCTTCTGGCTAAAGAAAAAAATTAAAAAAAGAAAGGGAAGATGTTACTAGAGCTTTAAGTTTGGGGTCATTTGCAGAAGCTAAAACTACAACAGTTATGTCGACTTGGAGCTGGAGCCCAGAAGCCTCAGGTTCTACCAGAGAAGGTCCACCATTCACGATCTTCCTGCAGAGCTCGGCATCGCCTTGGGTCACCTCAGTGACCCAACACTCAGTGATTTCAACACCTATAAATAGGGTTCACTTCAGAAGCTTTTAAAAAATACCAGGCTGGGCACAGTCGCTCATGCGTGTAATCCCAGCACTTTGGGAGGCTGAGGAGGATTGATTACAAGGTCAGGAGTTTGAGACTAGCCTGGCCAACATGGTGAAACCCCATCTCTACTAAAAATATGAAAAATTAGCTGGGGATGGTGGCGGGCACCTGTAATCTCAGCTACTCAGAAGGTTGAGGCAGGAGAATTGCTTGAACCTGGAGGTGAAGGTTGCAGTGAGCCGAGATTGTGCCATAGCACTGCAGCTCAGGCAACAGAGCAAGACTGCGTCTAAAAAATATAAAAATACCAGTGCTCAGACTACACCCCAACTGATTAAATCAGAATCTCTGAATTGAAGAAGAAAGCATTAGATTTTTAAAAAAATTTTCCCCAAAATCCTAATGTACAGCGAGGTTTGAGAATCACTGTTAGAAATTCTATATTGTAAAAGAGTACCGAATGCTTTCTTGCACAAAACTGCCTCCAGTTCCTAAATCCAGACCTAAGATATCCATTACAGCAACAAATGGTAAAAGCCCCAAACCTTTGAATTAATTTTCTTAATGAAATAGGCTGCCTGAAAGCTCCATCCCTTTAATACTGTTTTGAGGTTATGAGAGCAAAAGATGTAAAGCCCAGAAGCAACATTCTCTGAGTTTCTTCTCACAGTAAACAGAATAATTAAGCAGTGTGGTTACCCACATGGCACTGAGAGACACATCTTCCAGGATGTAGTAAGTCTTCACTGACAGTAGGAGAGAGAGGGAGTGTATGCTAGGTGCTTAGGGTAAGAAATTAACACATCTGATCTCTTTTCAAACCACTAAAATACCTTTCAGAGCAGCTCATGTTTACCTTTCTTTAATTTGGAATCTATCATGTACCTCGTAATTAGGGATTCCTCTTTCTTGGAGCCTGAAACATTTGTCACTTTTAGGGAATCGCAATTTTGAGTCTGCGGATCAGAAATAAGCTCCCCGATTTTTATTGAAAATCCTACATTTCAGGTAAGTAATTTCCCGAAGCAGCTGGGATTTAGTCAGTGTTCTCAGTTATAATTAAACGATAAATCTTCACGTGGAAGGCATCCAACATTGAATATGTCAGTGCCATTGAAGTGGAATAGAGTACAAGATACATTTACCTAGGAAAACAATTCCACTTTGGAAACCTATATTCTCTTGTCAGATGCCAGACTACAAGCAGTTGCCTATGAACCGTCAATAACAAAATGCTCTTTAGTGGTTTATGATACATCTTTTACACCCTGCATCTTTGCAGTTTTCTGGAAATAATGAGTGGTTCCCTTCTTGCCTAACATTTCCTTATGGGCATCAACATCCCCTAGGTCCAAATAGGCTTGGCCCCCGGCATTGATTTAGGAATGTCCATCTCTTAATGCTCAGCTGGAATGCAGTGTACTCCCATGCACATAGATCATTCTCCCTTTTATGAAGGTCACTTAAGCTCTTCACCAAACAAGCATTTTTAAAATATCTATGATGGTCTGGGCTGGTACTAAGTAAGGTGAGAGGTACAACCTCCCATCTTGTCATCTGTAACACTTTTGGTTCACATGTGCAGCCAAGCACTGAGTTCATTAAGATGGGGAAGGAGAGGAGTTAGAGTTGATGATTTCAGAGTGGTCTTTTCTGAGCTGAAAATTAGACTGCTCCATGTATGTATGTGTATGTGTTTGTCTTGAAATGTTTATATTTAGTACTGTTTAATTCACTTTTGTGTCCCATGTGTCCTAGCAAAATGCACTGTAACTACTAAGATTCAATAAATCTTGGCAGAAAATGCACTGCATGAATTAGATAATTAATTATGATTATTGGAAATGCATAGCTTAAAATAAAAATATGGTAACTGACATATTATTGCTTACTATGTACAGAACACCATTATAAATAATTTAATCTTCATAGTAACTAAAAATGGCAACTGTTATTGTTTTTATTTTTCAGATAATAAATTGAAGATGCATAGGAATCAAACAGCCCATCCAAGCACACATAGCTGGGTGGACAGAACGAGGTTGCATAGTTAGGCTTTCTAGTTTTATGTTAATAAAAAAAAAAAAAAAAAAGAAAAGAAAAAGAAAGAAAAAGAAAGAAAAAGAAAAGAAAAAACAAAAGCTATAGTCTAGACAGATAGAGTTACCTAGATTTTGACTTCTGCTAGGTTTTTCTGAGTTAAGGCAACTCGGAGGCCTGAAAAGAGTTTTTATCTTTGGGATCCAGCATGCCCAGATTCAACACTTAATAGCTATGTGACCTTGGGCAAGTTCATGGATCTATCTGAGCCTAAACTTTTGGATCAAAATTGTAATTGGACCTGTCTTGTAAGTACACAAATTCTAGAGCCAGACTGCATCATTATGCAAGATATTTATCCTCTATGTTCCTCAGTGTCCTTGTTTGTAAAGTATCATAGAGTATAAAGATCTTGATTTTACCTCATAAGGTTGTGGATGAAAAATGCATCAATGTAAATGAAATTCTTTATATAATTTACAATAACTTAACTTACAATAAGTGCTACATCAGTACTACTATATTATATTGCTATAGATGCCACTATTTTATTAGGCTTTGCCAGGGAATAATTGTTTGTATTGCCTATGGTCAATTCTTCCACACTGCAAAAAATTCTACCCTCTATTACCCACTCAAGGCCCTCTTCCAGTCATTCCTTCTTCTTTGTCCTATGTTAACGTTTGGTTGTTTTTCACACTGCTGGTAAGACATACCCAAGAGGGCAATTACAAAAGAAATAGGTTTATTGGATTTATAGTTCAACATGGCTGGGAAGGCCTCACAATCATGGCAGAGGGTAAGACGCACGTCTCACATGGCAGCAGACAAGAGAAGAGAGCTTGTGCAGGGAAACTCCCCCTTATAACACCATCAGATCTCCTAAGACTTATTTGCTATCACAAGAACATCATGGGAAAGACCTGCCACCATGATTCAATTACCTCCCACTGGGTCCCTCCCACAATATATGGTAATTGAAGATGAGATTTGGGTGTTGACACAGGCAAACCATATCATCCCATGCCTGATCCTTCCCAAATCTCATATCCTCGCATTTAAAAACCAATCATGCCTTTCCTTCGAGCTGTTTTAAGTCAGTCCTCTTGCACGCTCCTAGTTTCAGAAAATAATTTTTTTCCATCCCTTTAATTCTGCATTTTTCAGAATATTTTATACCTAACAACAACACAGTATATGACTTTCATGTCATACTTCTTCCAGTTAGAATAATGCATATGAGATTGCTGAGTAATAATCTATGCTAATATTATATTACATAAATGTACTACACATTGCTTATCCATTCACAAGTTGATAGATATTTTGGTTGTTGTATACAGAATTTTCATTTCTCTTGGGATTAAGAATGGGATGAATAACAAACTAAGTTTTGGTTAATTTTCTAGCAAACTGCCAAATAGTTTTTCACAGTCCTTATTCCATTCAGCACACCCAACAAGAACATGTGATAGTTCCAGTTGCTCCATTCCCTTGCAGCATTTGAAATTGTCAAGTTTCTTTAAAACCATTTGAAAAAAAAAGAAGTGGTATCACATTGTAGGTTAAATATCTATTTCCATAATAATAATAATGTTGGGTATCTTTCCTATGCTTATTTTGCTTTCCTATATCTTCTTTATTGAAACGTCTATTAAAATTATTTGTATATTTATTACTGGGTTATTAATCTATTATTATTAAGATTTGACTGTAGAGTTTCTTACATGGGAAAACAGCCTTACAATGGATACAAATTTTACAAAATATTTTCTCTAAATCTATGACTTGCGTTTTTATTTTTGTATATCTTCTGAAAAGAAAAAAAAATTATGATTCTCTCATTCTAATTTATTGATTTTTTTTCTGTTATGATACAAGCTGCTCCTATTTAAGATTTTTTTCCTAAACCAAGGTAACAAAAATTTTCTCCTATGTTTTCTTATAAAAATTTTATAGGCCGGGCGCGGTGGCTCAAGCCTGTAATCCCAGCACTTTGGGAGGCCGAGGCGGGTGGATCAGGAGGTCAAGAGATCGAGACCATCCTGGTCAACATGGTGAAACCCCATCTCTACTAAAAATACAAAAAATTAGCTGGGCATGGTGGTGTGTGCCTGTAATCCCAGCTACTCAGGAGGCTGAGGCAGGAGAATTGCCTGAACCCAGGAGGCGGAGGTTGCGGTGAGCCGAGATCGCGCCATTGCACTCCAGCCTGGGTAACATGAGTGAAACTCCATCTCAAAAAAAAAAAAAAAAAAAAAAAAATTATAGTATTAAATTTTATGTTTTAATCTATGATTGTTTAATTTTTCATTGTGGTGTGAGCTTTGGGTCAAGAATCACTTCTTTGAATAAGGATGTTCAGTAATTTCAGCAGTAATGTTTTCATATAAAATTACATAACATTGGGAGTGATATCTCATAATACTTAAAGGTCTTTACCATACTCAAGATGTGAATATTATACAGCATTTAATGATTGGGAGATCTTCATAAAATTGTGCCTACCACTTTGCCAAACTCAGTGATAATATGAGTTTGGATTAATTTCTGGATCTATTCTGTCTTATCAGTCTGTCTCTGTGTTTTTACCAATACTGCATCAATTGAAACTTACTAGAAAGACTTGATATCACACAGTGCATATGTCCTCTAAATTTTTTCTTTTTTTTAAAATGTTGTTTCAACTATTTTAGTTTGTTTGTTTTCCCAGAAACATTCAAAAATCAATTTGTCACTGTCTACAAAACAGCGGCTGAGGTTAACTCCATAGATGAATCTACGGAAAGTTGATATTATAATGGTATTGAAGCTTCTTATCAGTTACCATAGTACATCTCTCCATTTATCTAGGCCTCATCTAACTCCTCTTAGCAATGTTTTGTAGATTTTGCATACAAATTTTCCACCTGTTTTATTAGATTTACACCTTAGTTGTAGGGGGATTAATGGAGTGTTTTTGTTTCATTTCATTTTAATAGTTTTTTGGGTACAGGTGATTTTTGATTACATGAGTAAGTTATTCAATGGTGATTTCTGAGACTCTGCTGTATCTGTCACCTGAGCAGTCTACACTGTAAGCAATATGCAGTTTTCATTTCTCAACCCCACCCCAACATTTTCCCCCGGGTCCCCAAAGTTTGTTATGTCGTTCTTATGCATTTGAGTTCCCATAGCTTAGCTCCCACTTATAAATGAGAACATGTGATATTTAGTTTTCCATTCCTGAGTTACTTCACTTAGAATAATGGCCTCCAGCTCCATCCAAGTTGCTGCAAAGTACATTGTTTCATTCTTTTTATGGCCAAGTAGTATTTCATGGTGTACATACTCCACATGTTCTTTATCCACTTATTGGTTGACGGGCACTAAGGTTGGTTCCATATCTTTGCAGTTGCAAATTGTGCTGCAGTAACGTGTGTGTATGTGTTTTTTTCATATAATGACTACTTTTCCTTTGGGTAGACACAAAGTAGTGGGATTTCTGGAACTAGTTGTAGTTCTAATTTTAGTAGTAGCTTTCCATAGTGGTTGTACTTGTTTACCTTACCACAAGCAGTGTAAAAGTGTTCCCTTTTCACCGTATTCACAAAAACCTCTATTATTTTCTGACTTTCTAATTATGGCTATTCTTGCAGTAGTAAGGTAATATCTCATTGTGGTTTTAATTTGCATTTCTCTGATAATTAGTGATGTTGAGCATTTTTTCATATGTTTCTTGGCTGTTTGTTTATCTTTTTTTGAGAATTGTCTATTCATGTTCTTTGCCCACTTTTTGATGGGAATATTTCTTTCTTGCTGGTTTGTTTGCATTCCTTGTTGATTCTCAATATCTGTCGAATGTATGGTTTTACAAATATTTTCTCCCACTCAGTGGGTTGTCTGTTTATCCTGCTGATTATTTCTTTTACTGTGCAGATGCTTTTTAGTTTAATTAGGTCCCATTTATTTGTTTTTGTTTTTGTTGCATTTGCTTTTAAGGTCTTAGTAGTGAATTCTTTGTGAAAGTGAGTGTCACGCAGTTGCTGTGTGAGCAAGTTTACTGCCTTCTATAGGGTTGGAATGTCAGGGATTCCTTGAAGCTTCTTTTGTTTTCTCGTAGCTTACACTTTATTTATTTTTTTCTTCACTATCTTCTTTATTCAGTTGATGATTCAGGCTTCAGGCAAAAAAGAGAAGACCCCAATAAAATCAAAAATAAAAGAATCATAAAGTGAATCAATACATACTAACAAATTGGATAACCTAACGTGAATGGATGAATTCCTAGAAAAATACAACTTACCAAGATTGACTAAGGAAGAAATAGGAAGCCTGAACTGACCAACAATAAACAAAAAGATTGAAGAAGTATTCAAAAACTTCCTAAGAAAAAAAAGGACAAGATGGTTTCACAGCTGCATTCCACCAAACATTCAAATAAGAATAATATCAATGCTTCTTAAAATCTTTCTAACCATAGAGTTATACGGAATACTCCCAAAAATATTTTATGAGGCTAGCATCACGTTCATACCTAAGACAAAGATAACACAAGAAAAGCATACTACAGGCCATTTTCTCTGAACATTGATGCGAAAATTATCAAGAAAAGTTTAGCAAACCAAATTTAAAAACACATCAAAAAAGATTATAAATCATGGCAAAAAGGATTTAACAGTGACATGAATGCCTGGTTTAACATATGCACATCAATGTAACACATCACATTAACAAACTGAAAGATAAAAACAACATGATTATCTTAGTGGTTACAGAAAAGGCATTTGACAAAATCTAATATCATTTTCATCATAAAAGCTCTTAACAGTTTAGATATAGAAGAAAAGTTTTTCAACATAATAAAGGTCATTTATGGAGAAACTCAGCATAATCAACAAGAAACAACTGAAAGGTTTTCCATTAAGATCCAGTACAAGACAAGGATGCCTACTCTCATCATTTCTATTCAACATATTACTGAAAGTACTATCAAGAGCAATCAGACAAGAAAAAAAAACTGCATTCAAATCAGAATGCAATGATTAAATCATCTCGATTTGCAAATGACTTGATCCGGTATGTGAAAAACCCTAGAGATTCTGAAGAAAAACCTGTTAGAATTAATACATGCAATTTAGTAAAGTTGCAGGAAACAAAAAGTCAGCTGCATTTTACACAAATAACAGCCTAACTGAAAAGGAAATTATTGCTTCTTGCCATTTGCAGAGTTGTTCTTTATTTCTTTTCTAGTTCAACAATTTTGTCTATTATATTTTTTCTACCTGAAAATCTTCCTTTAATATTTCTTACAGTACACATCTGTTGGCAAGAAGTTGTCTCGGATTTTTTCTGATAAAGTTTTTATTTACTCTCGTTATATAATGAGGTTCTTTGTGTTGACATTCTTTTCTTTCTCAGCATCTTCTGTTACTGCTTTTCCCTTCACAAATTTACTTAGTTTACTAAGAAAGAAAATTAATTCTAACTATATTTGACTCTTCGCTTTTCTTCAAAAATTCCAGGCATCTTCCTACCTTATGATCTTTCCACTGAATATTTCCTCTGACTGAAGCTCTTCCCCAGATATCCATAGAGCATATTCCTTCAACTCCTTCAAATATTAACTCAAATATCATCTTTCAAAACAATATCACACCCACCTCCAAAAAGCACTCTTTTTCCTTCTTGCATTGCTTAATATTCCCTCCTAAGATTTATTATCTTTTATTATAGTATATTATTTACTTATATTTACCTGTTTTCTTCCACTAAAAGAAAACAATAATTTTCATCTTTTTTTCACTGCTACACTTAGAATAGTGTCTGGCAAATAGTAAACAATCACTAAATATTTATTAAATGAAATGCTAATTTGTGGTCGACTTCATGAATTAACATATGTAAAACACCTGACATTTAATGTGACCTCAGTAAACACTTTTTGTATGTACAAGAGGCAGTGATGGACACATATTATAAATATATTATGATAAACTGGTATGTCTTTTTAGTTTTTAAGTTTTAAATTTTCTATTCTAAGTGGAAATAATAAGTACATATTTTAAAATTATATCTTCATATGAGAGGATACGGTAGTAAAAATCAATGCATATTTTAAGATTATTTTGTGTGCGTGCGTGTGCGTGTGTGTGTGTGTGTGTCTAAGTATGAATAGAGTTTTTCTCTATAGACATAAAATCATGCTAATAGTAATTGTCCATGCACATGAAACTTGGATCTAAGGAGAGCCCATTTTCAGGGTAGAAGTGGAGTTCAGTCTTCTAATTAAAACTGCAGAAAGGAATGGCCAGGAATCTAGGTAAATTGTGGATATGTTTACTACCAATTTCCTACATTCCTATGAATGAAGTAAAAAGAGACTTCTGAATATATTCCTGTTAATAATTTATAATTCAACTCTGCTCACTTAGAGTAAGATTTTTTTAACATGAGAATGAAAAGTATATAAAATCTATAGTTATCTTGGAAGATTTGGTGGAAAGAATAACATTCCATCAGAATGACGTAAACAGATAAATATTTTAAAAAGTAGTTGTCTATGAAGGGTACCCTAGGGCACCAATGAGGTTTAGGGTGATATAGAGACTTCTTTTTCACTGAACACACTTTGTACCTGTTGACTTTTTAAATCATATGCATTTATAATATATAAAACCTAAATAAAATCCAGTAATTCCATTTATAGATGTATTTATCTGAGTTATTCAGAGAAACAGAACAAAAAGCTTTTGCATATTTATAAAGCTCTATTTTAAGGAATTGGGGACTGCAGAGTCCAAATTTGCAGTGTGGACTAACAGGCTGGAAACCCAGAAGAGCTGATGGTAAAGATAAACTCTGAAGACAGTATGTTGGAAAATTCTGTTGCTTAGAAGACAATTCTTTGGCCCAATTCAGATCTTCACCTGACTGGATGAGGTCTACCCACATTATGAAGGGCAATCTGCTTCCTCAAATTTCACCAATCTAAATGTAAATTTCACCCACAATCACTAGATTAAAAAAACACAAATTAATCTCCAAAATATTAAACTGAAAGAAAGATGCCTTTCATAAGAGGGCACAGAAGGTGTGATTTCATTTATATAAAGTTCTAGAACAGAAAATCTAATCTATGGTGGAGAAAAATCTAATCCATGGTGAAAAAAAATCAGATCAGTGGTTGCACCTGTTTGGTATTGATAAGGAAAAGGCATGAAAAAACATTTCAGAGTAATGGAAATGTTCTACATCTGGAAAGGAATTTGGTTTCCAGAGTTGTATGCAGTTGCAACATCCATGGAATGGTATATTAAATTTGTGCATTTCATTATGTAAAAATTTTACCTGAACAACTAAAAATAAATATTGAGCACTAGTTAATGATATACATTCTTAAGTATTTATAGGTAGCTAAAATGTTTCAGCATGCATATCATTAACTAGAATTTAATATTTGTTTACTGTGTACAACCCACTTGAAGATGCTTTAATTCATTTAGATAGATTTGTGGATAAACAATGGAACACATAAATGAATAGTTATGTGAGAGAGTAAATATGGTAAAGTTAATTATGGAACCTATGTGGTGGATATATGGGTATTCATTGAACACACTTACATTTCTCTATGTTTGAAACTTTTGAAAATAAAATGTTAAGACAAAAAATGTAAATTAAATTATTTTTATAAGTATCTCCCTCTATGCATTCAGCATAATTGGCCCTCTTTGGGTAAAATCAGAAACCCACTTTCCTAATCATTTTTTTTTTTACAA
>NW_016107320.1:9975823-9976722 GCF_001604975.1 Cebus imitator
AAAAAGAAAAAAAAAGAATGAAAGAGAGGAAGAAAGAGGAAGAGGAAGAGGGAGAGAGAACAGGGGTGTTGCTTTATTGCCCGGGCTAGAATGCAGTCTAAAAACAGGTATGCCTATAAATGTGTTTAATAATAGAGACATAAAAAAAAATGAAGGAAGAAAATAATTAACAAGCAGCCAACCAATATTTCATTTAAACCTATAAATAGGTGTGATGTGGTACTGATAAGAGTGTATATTTTGTGTATTTAAAGTGGAGGGTTCTATAAATGTTAATTAAGTCCACTTGTTCCAGATCTGAGTTCAAGTCCTGGATATCGATGTTAACTTTCTGTCTCATTGATCTGTCGAATATTGATGTTGAAGTCTCCCACTATTATTGTGTAGGAGTCCAGGTCTCTTTATAAGTCTTATATATCTGGGTATTCCTGTACTGGGTGCATATATATTTAGGATCCTTAGCTTTTCTTGTTACAGTGATCCTTTTATCATTATGTAATATCTTTCTTTGCTTCTTTTGATCTTCGTTGCTTTAAAGTCTATTTTATCAGCAAAAATTGCAACTCCTGCTTTCTATTTATTTATTTATTTTTGCTCTCCATTTGGTTGGTAAATTTTTCTCCATCCCTTTGTTTTGAGTCTTTGTGTATCCTTGCATGTGAGATGGATCTGGATGTAGCATACCAATGGGTCTTGGCTTTTTTTGCCTGTCTGTGTCTTTGGATTGGGGGAGTTAGTCGATTTAAATTTAGAATTAATAACAATATATGTGAGTTTGATACTGCCATTAATGTTAGCTGGCTGTTTTGCCCATTATTTGATGCAAGTTCTTAATTATGTTGATGTTCTTTATTTTTTGGTATTTTTTAGAAAGGCTGATACTGGTTGTTCCTTTCTAT
>NW_016107320.1:9977320-10040003 GCF_001604975.1 Cebus imitator
CTTGATCAATTTGGCTGTTTCCTAATCATTTTACATTCAAATATAAAATATCTACCAGAAAAAAACTGCAATAAAATTTTCATGTACCTTTTTCCATTCCATTTATTGCTAGAGAGCAGATGCAAACTGCAGCAAAGACTGCAGCACTACTTGTGAGAATATCCAGATGATTATTCTCTTTAATGGGGCATAAAAGTGAGAATTTTAAAGAAGGGTTCAAAAGGCTCTAATCTCACTGCCTAAAATGTCTTCTTGTTGTTGATTTTGCAAACTGTTAGAACTCTAGACCTACAGCCACAACATTTTATATGGAAATGTTGCTAAGGAAACATCATTTGCATCACCACAATTCTCCAGTCGAGAGCTCTGAGTTCTTCAGGTAGAAAGGGAATAATATCAGTCAACACATTAGTCTAATTTCAGATTGCAAAATGAAGGATGAACTTGTAAACTTGTATCACATATTTGATTGTAATTTGTACAAACTGGTCAGTGATTAGGCAAAGTAAATATTGGAAAAAAAAAGTCTTCTAACTTACCAAAGGCGATTTCAGATATGAAATAAAAACAGTACCTATGTCAGATAACTTACATTATGTCAATAACTCTGTACTAATGATGGTGAACTTCGCTATAGGAATGCTATTATAATTAAGCAAAGGCTCAATTGGAAGTCTTCTGGATCCTCTTTCCAATTTTGCTTCTCTGTTACTCCACTTCCAGTGTTGCTAGGGGAAAACTCACAAAGTAATCAATTCAGACAGAGTTTCCTAATGTTGAAAAAGTGGTTTCCAATAATAATGCATCAACGCCCTTTCCTTCACAATGCACTTTGCCATTTTAACGTGCCTTGGAAATATGCAGCTCACTAAGACTTGATAAGGTAATGCTGCCTACAGCACTAGCTCTCAAACTGTTGTTCAAATGCAGCTGCGTAAAAGTCACTTAGGTTGTTTATTTCAAAAGTAGGCTTATAGGACCTATCCCTCAAGTACTCAAACAGAATTTTGTAAGTGGGCATCCAGAATTTTCTTTATTTCTGTTTATCTATCTAGGTATCTAGATACCTAGATACTTAGATCTATCTATCTATCATCTCTCTATCTAATCTATCTGTCTAATCTATCTATGTATGTGTGTGTGTGTGTGTGTGTGTGTGTGTGTGTGTATATATATATATATATGTCAATTTTTAAGTGATCATTGTAATTAATAAATTTTTAAAAACACATTTTTCTTACTAGTTCTGCCAATTCTTGGCATGAGAATCTTGTTGGCAATTGTTACCTGAGGTTCAGCTGGTTAAGACAATGAACAATCCACAATATGTGAGGAACATTTGAACACTGAAATCAAATAGAGACAAAAGGATTAATTAAATATATGTTAGTATCCATAATAGGGTGGTTTTATTAGTGTTTGTGTGTATGGAAAAGAGAAAAAGAGAGGAGTGGAATCTGAGGTACAGTAACACCTACATGATTCTGATTGTAAGGCCTAATTCTTTCTTCCTAGAAATTAGTAACAATACTTACCAAATGAGGCTAAGAATATATCTTTGTTTGGCCAGGATCTTTCCTTTTTCTTTCTTTGCCATCCTGGGTCACTTTCCTTTTCTGTCTCGAATTTTCAGTGGATAGTGGCTTTGTAATATCATCTATGGACAAACCAACACAGGAACAGGAAACTAAACACCATATGTTCTCACTCATAAGTGGGAGTTGAACCATGAGAACATATGGACACAGGGAAGGGAATATCACACAATGAGGCCTGTCAGGGGTTGGGGGACAACAGTAGGGAAAGCATTAGGGCAAATACCTAATGCATGCCGGGCTTAAAACCTAGATGTCAGGTTGACAGGTGTGGCAAACCACCATGGAACATGTATACCAATGTAACAAACCTGCATGTTCTGCATATGTATCCCAGAATTTAAAGTAAAATAAATAAAAATGTCAGCTATGAGATCTGTGTTGAGAGACAAATCTCTGTAAGTCTCTTTTATTCTGCATGCCTTACCACAGAGGTACTAACTGCTTTTGTTCTGAGCTATATTTCAAGAATATTTCTATAACAAAACATTCTTGGAAGACAGAGATAATGTCTTCCTCCAGGGCAAAGGGTAGGTTTTCTTAGTACTCAGTGTAAAAGATTCAGGTTTTCTGTGTTCAAGGTTTTATCTTCTGAGATGCAACTCATCATATGTACAGGTGTCACCTGGGCCTCTTCACTTCACCTGGTGAGAATTGAGGATTAGGTTTCTAGTGCAAGAAAAGACTGTTTCTTTAGCTTCTGCTAGTGCTGTGAGTAATTTACTGTTCTTCGTCTCTAATCCAGAGGTCGTGTATCTTTGGCAGAATTCATAAATATGTGGCAAGGTAATTCACCTGCTTAAAAGTGGGGCAAAATCTCAAATTTTTGACTTTTTGACAGGCAACTGCATAACATTTTCAATTTCTGTCTACTTTCTAAAAGTTCAGGTGAAGCAATAAGCCCTTGGCAACTTTATTTTTTAACTGTAATTATCTCTGTTAGTAATCTTTAAAATTCCAAGAAGCTCTTGCTGTTTCAAAGAAACAAACGTTCTAGGCCAGCCGTGATGACTCACATCTGTAATCCCAGAACTTTGGGATTATAGGCAGTGGGATCACTTAAAGCCAGGAGTTTGAGATCAGCCTTGGCCAAAAAGTGAGATCCCATATCTACAAAAAATAAAGTAAAATGAATTAGCTAGGTGTAGTGGCATGTACCTATAGTTCCAGCTACTCAGAAGGCCGAAGCAGATGTGTAAGGCCTTGAGCCCAGGAGTTGAAGGTTGATATGAACCATGATTGTGCCACTGCTGGCCAGCCTGAGTGACAGAGCAAAACCCTGTTTCAAAAAAAAAGAAAATAAAAAAAGAAACACTTTGAAAATTCCTTCTACAAGTAATCACTATTCTAAATATGGCATCTCTCCTTTAGCTAGGTCTATACTGTCATGCATTATCGCTCCTGAAAGTTCTGATATGTGTTCTTCTGGAGGGAAAAGCTGGTGTTTTATCCCTGTCGGGAATTCAGTTTATCCCTATAGGCCTCTGCATGTGAAGCAACTTCCAGTTTGAAGCTAAACTGAAATATACACTTCCATTGATTTTATGAATGACTTTCTGAATGCCTAGAAGCCTGACCATAGCTGCCTATGCAACTAGAAAGAAAGCAGGAAGTTAGCAATTTCTTACCAGTTTCATTTCTAGGGTTTTATATATAGACTTCCAAACACATTTTAATTGTATTCTCTACTTTATATAAATATGCAGTCTCATCGACTTAAATAATTTTAAAATTGAAAAAGATCTTCTGAGCCACCTATGTGCAACCTCCCACATTAAGCCGGCATTACTAACTATAAGCAGCCGTGTTTAGTAACCTACACTGATGGGAGCTTATGGAATTCACATAACATGCTTATTGTGATAGAGTTAATTTAATAATTTAGCAAAACTTGCTTATACTAAGCATAAATCAATTATCATAATCATCTCCAGTAGTTGATCTTACACTCACACTCAGGAGTGACCACTAAATTAATTTATTCCTTCTCAAATATCATAAGCTATCTACCACCAAACTAAACAAATCACAATGATTTTTTTAATGACATTGCTTCAAAATCGTTGGGTATCTAGCAAAATCCATACTTAAATGTCCATACCTGCTCAGCCCACAATAGCCTAATAGCAAAACTTAATACTGCGTTAGCCTTATTGTGCAGATGTATCATATTGTTGACTTTTATTGTGTTCACAGTTAACCGGAAACATCAGGTCTTTTACACTTGAATTTCTAACAGCCAAGTTCATCACATTTTAAATTCATGCCATTGATTTTGCTATCTAAATGCACTGTGCTAAGTTAGTTTGGTGGGTTTTAATCCATTTTTCCATCCTCATAAGATTCTTTTTGAATGTCATTGCTGTAATCGAACTATTGGTGCCTTTTCTAAGTTGTCTCATTTAAAAATCTGAAAAAAATGCCTTTTAAACCTTTACTCAAGTTATTGATTAAAACATCAGGTAAAGAAAAAACAAGATACATGCATTCTTTTTCCCCACCATCACTACCAACATAGAAGTTATTCATTAAAAAAGTAATATTATGAAACTAACAGAAAAAAAATGTGCTTTTGATATACAAATAGAATTATCAAAAGGGTAGAATAAAATTAGCCTATTTCCGTGTAAAGATACTATATAAGAAAAGCAGAAAGTGACAAACAATGTATCTGATTAAAATCTCCCTCAAAAAACAACCTTAAAGTAGAAAAAAATTATAGTGTGACAAACTAAATAAAATATCCTACAAAAACATGTTTTCAAGATCATGCTCATATAATGAATTCAAAATTTAAAAATGAAATTAAATAAAATAGCAAAAAAGGAAATAAATTGACTGTTGTTACTAGAAGTTAAAGACATACAAGAGAATTATAGAACTTTCTTTGCACATTAAAACAATGAACTTTAGTATACTGAAAATGTTATACCTTATTTGTTCTAATGATTATCTTTTTATGTTTTCTTCTATGGCATCTTTAATTCCCCTTTTTCTTACATTTATTACAGTCACGGATATTTTAATAATGGGGATAGAGTCTGATAAATGTGTTGTCAGGCAAGTAAGTTCTGTGAACATCATTGAGTGGACTTAAACAAGCCTAGAGGGTGTGGCCTACTACACACCAAGGCTATATGGTATAGCTTATTGCTCCTAGGCTGAAAACCTGTACACATGTGAGGGTACTGAATACTGTAGGCGACTGGAACACAATGGAAAGTATTTGTGAATATAAACATAGAAAATATACAGTAAAAACACAGATGTTAAACCAACAAAGACAGATCACAAGAGACAAAGAAGGGCATTACATAATAGTAAAATGATCAAAGCAACAAGAAGAGCTAATGATCCTAAATATATATGCACCCAATACAGGAGCACCCAGATACATAAAGCAGGTTCTTAACAACCTACAAAGGGACTTAGACTCCTACACAATAATAGTGGGAGACTTTAACATTCCGCTGTCAATATTAGACAGAACAATGAGACAGAAAATTAACAAGGATATCCAGGACTTGAACTCACGCCTGGACCAAGCAAATCTAATAGACATTTACAGAACTCCCCACCCCAAATCCACAGAATATACATTCTTCTCAGCACCACATCACACCTACTCTAAAACTGACCACATAATTGTAAATAAATCACTCCTCAGCAAATGCAAAATAATGGAAATCATAACAAACAGTCTCTCAGGCCACAGTGGATCAAATTAGAACTCAGGATTAAGAAACTATCTCAGAACTGCACAACTTCACGGAAACAGAACAACTAGTTCTTGAATGTTGACTGGATAAACAATGAAATGAAGGCAGAAATAAACATGTTCTCCAAAACCAACGAGAATGCAGACACAACATACCAGAATCTCTGGGACACATTTGAAGCACTGTATAGAGGAAAACTTATAGCAATAAATGCCCACATCAGAAGCAAGAAAAGATCTAAAATTGACACCTTATCATAAAAATTGAAAGAGCTAGAGGAGCAAGATCAAAAAAACACAAAAGCTAGCAGAAGACAAGAAATAACTAAGATCAGAGCAGAACTGAAGGAGATAGAGATACAAAAATCCCTTCAAAAAAATCAGTAAATCCAGGAGCTGGTTTTTGAAAAGATCAACAAAATAGACACCTAGCCAGATTAATAAAAAGAAAAAGAAAGAAGAATCAAATAGATGCAATAAAAAACAATAAAAGGGATATGACCACCAATTCCACAGAAATACAAAATACCATCAGAGATTACTAGAAACAACTCTATGCACATAAACCAATAAACCTGGAAGAAATGGATAAATTCCTGGACACGTGCGCCCTCCCAAGCCTAAACCAGGAAGAAGTCGAAACCTTGAATAGACCAATAACAAGGTCTGAAGTTGAGGCAGCAATTAATAGCCTACCAACCAAAAAAAAGTGCAGTTCCAGATCGGTTCACAGCCAAATTCTACCAGACATAAGAAGAGGAGTTGGTACCACTCCTTCTGAAACTAATCCAAGCAATCCAAAAAGAGGGAATCCTTCCCAAATAATTTTATGAGACCAACAACATCATGATACCAAAACCCGGTAGAGACTCAATATGAAAAGAAAACTTCAGGACAATATTCATGATGAACATAGATGCAAAAATCCTCAATAAAATACTGGCAAACTGATTGCAACAGCATATCAAAAAGCTTATCCACCATAACCAAGTAGGCTTCATCCCAGGGATGCAAGTCTGGTTCAATATACGCAAGTCTACAAACGTAATCCACCACATATACAGAACCAAACACAAAAACCACATGATTATTTCAATAGATGCAGAGAAGGCCTTCAATTAAATTCAACAGCCCTTTATGCTAAAAACTCTCAATAAATTACGTATCGACAGAACATACGTCAAAATAATAAAAGCTATTTACCACAAACCCACAGCCAATATCATACTGAATGGGCAAAAACTGGAAGCATTCCCATTGAAATCTGGCATTAGACAAGGATGCCCTCTCTCACCACTCCTATTTAATATGGTATTGGAAGTTCTAGCCAGAGCAATCAGGCAAGAAAAAGAAAGTAAGTGTGTTCAACCAGGAAAGGAGAAATTCAAATTGTCTCTATTCACAGACGACATGATTACATATTTAGAAGACCTCATCGTCTCAGCCCCAAATGTCCTTAAATTGATAAGCAACTTCAGCAAATTCTCAGGATACAAAATCAATGTGCAGAAATCAAAAGCACTCCTATACACCAATAACAGACTTAAAGAGAGCCAAATCAAGAACAAACTCCAATTCACAATTGCTACAAAGAGAATAAATACCTGGAAATACAATTAACAAGGATATAACGGACCTCTTCAAGGAGAACTTCCCCTAATGTCCTGTGGAAATGAATGCCTACCAGTTTTTCCTGGGCTTTGATGTTTACAGTATTGTGTTTTTTCAAGTTAAATAGTACATCTTTCTGCTCCGTTCATCTTCTTTCTGATTTTTTCAGGTGGATCATCAGAAACTTCCCTAAGAGTTTTACTCCTAACTCGAACTGTAGTGTCTAGAACTGTATATTCTCTCCTAGTGCCAAATATTCTGATGTGGTCCTCTTGCAGCACTGCTGTGATAATATATTCTCATGTCATACTTACCACCTCAGGAAATGAATGCACCCCTGACTCACATCAAGCTCGTGGTCTACCACGCCTGCCCTCTGGTCTTTTTCCCTCTCACTTACACATAACTTCTTCTGTCAATTGACAAAGTTAGCTTTGACTTTATAAGAAGAACCTTTTCTTTGTTTTCCTTGCCCTTTTGCAGCTTTCCAGGGAGGCACAAGTGTCAGCTGTAGAGGCGGTTTTTAATTATTGACTCATCAGGCTTGGCCTTCCCAGGGGAAAGGGAAACTGCTATTTCACATTTGTTCTACTGAGGGCAATGACTAAGACATGATAAATAAATAACAGTGCATGATGGATGTCTGATCCTCTACAAGCCACAGGAGAAAACTTCTGTCAAAGCAGCCATGCTTCTTTCTCCTTTTAACAAGGCATTGTCCTGTACCAGCTGCAGCTGCCACCGTGGAACAATGAGTGTGCGCTCAGAGCACCCACTTTTTCTATGCTTGGAGAAAAGAGGGTGGCAACCTTCATAAATCCTACATTGTAGGGTTTGTCTATTTCATCCTTCCTCTGGCCTGCTTTAAAGGAAGAAGAATGGAAATGAGATTTCCTCTCTGAAGACCTAGGTGCATGACCTTGCTACATCATTGTAGGACTCTTAGCAATCTACTGTCTTTCCATTCTTCAGTTTCCTTAACAATAAAATCGAGATATCACTTCACTCTGCTTATACTATATAATTACTCTGAGACCCTATGGAGATAATACGTATAAAAATATAAAAAGAACAGGACAAGGACTGAAAACTTTCTGTTGGGTGCTATGTCCACTCTCTGGGTGATAGGATCACTGAAGCCTGAACCTTGGCATCACACAGTATACTCTTGTAACAAACCTGCACATGTACTCACTGAATCTATAATGAAAATGGAAATTTAAACAATTTAAAATATATGTAATAATATACACTTTATTTTAATTATTAGCTGTTTTTTTCTCTTTCCGTCTTTGACTCTTTTTAAGCTCTGTGAAAGCTAAGGCTTTGTTTTGCTCACTACTAAGCTTGCAATACCTACAACAGTGCCTGACACATGGTTAGTACTCATTCAATATTTGAGGAATAAGTGCATTAAGCAATGAAGAAATAGCATCAGTATCTTCCATGCAGCTACTCTGGCTGCTATTGGGTCATAGAAAAGTGGGTAAAACAGGCCTAACCTCTGCCTTTGTGAGATTTATAATTTCACTGGAAATATAGAATGCTCTGAATAAAGACTTCAGCTTTCCCTTAAGTGAGACAGGACTGGAAAAAACATGGGTAAAGAAAAAAAATAGGTCTAAAAATAAGTGAAAATTTGAAGCTTTCAAATTTATCTTCAGGATCCAGCTTTTCTCTTGCTGATGTATGTCTTCCTTCTGCTGACTTTCTTCTGCTCTATTCTTCTCATTCCGTTTGCCCCTCATGGCCAATTCTGGTTTTCTCCTATTTGCAAACTCTTCTTATGAAAATATATAGGAGGTTTTTATAACATTAATGCATTTCCCTTTGGGATTTTATATGTAGACGATTATGTCATTTGAAAATAAGGACAATATTTTTTTCATTTTTAATAAATATGCCCTTTCCTCCCCTAGCTTGTCTTATTACATTGGCTAAATACCCAGTATAAAAGCTTTCTTCTATTCCTAGTTTTGTTAAGAGTTTTTCCTGGAATAGCTGTTGGATACTGCCAACTTTTATTCTGCATCTAATGAGATGACCATATGATTTTTCTCTAATGAGAGAAACAAGAAGGAGAGAGAAAGAAACAGCTAACTCTCACACTGAGTGCCCCTTAAAAGCTTCCACACACACGTGCTCATCAAGTGCCTGTCTATTAACACAGGGTCAGCTTATTTCTCCCCTGTAAGACACCTAAAAAACCAGACTCCCTGGTTTATGCCCTCGAAGTGAAAACCTAATTTCACTAAGGATTAAATAAGTTTAATATATCAAATTTTTTTAGATTAATCTCGTTAGCTGGTAGAAATTTATTTTCAGAACAATACATATGAATTGTTCTCTTCTTCCTATTTCTATGGAAAAATTCCTTTTAAATACTGAAAATTATTATTAGAAGTCAGTCCTGTTTTATCTGTTTTATCTCTAGACACTAAATTTATTCAAGGATAACTTCTCAAACCTCAAGGTCAAAAAATCAACCCTTTAAATATTTACTTGGTATTTCTTGGACACTAAGTCATTGTTTACTAGATCTTAATGAAGTTGTGAACTGCTTATAAAAATTTGGGGTTTTTGTTGGGGTTCACCCAAAAGCCTAATCAAATTTTAACATCTATCAAATGCTCAATAAAAAGTTATTGTTTAATCCCGGAATAAAATAGTACTATCAAGTCTTATTGCCAACAAAATGATAAGCTTTCACTAATAATATTTTTCCCTATCTCTCCTTCTTCTTTTTCTTTTGGAGACAGAGTCATTCTGTTGCCCAGGCTGGAGTGCAATTGCATGATCTTGGCTTACTGCAACCTTTACCTCCCAGGTTCAAGTGATTCTCCTGCCTCAGCCTCCCGAGTATCTGAGACTACAAGTGCCCACCACAATGCCTGGCTAATTTTTATATTTTTAGTAGAGATGGGATTTCACCATGCTGGCCAAGCTTGTCTTGAGATCCTGGTCTCAATTTATCCCCTGGCTTGGCCCTTCGCTGTGCTGGTATTACATGCCTAAGCCACCATGGCTGGCCTCTCTGTATCTCTTTCTAAAAGGGCACAGCTCCTTGCTGGGAGTTTTTGTAAAGGTGTAGTGCTAGGTTCATAATGGAGATATGCTTCCTTCTTTAAGATAAATTTGAGAAAGAACCTTATCTGGTTTTAAGAAAAGGATAAACCAACCAATTTGAGGTAGGAGGTGAAGACTAATGATAACTCCATACGAGTCCTAAAGTTACATGTTGAGGAAGAAATATGACATTTAAGGAGAAACGAGGCTACTGCACCTGGAAAGGGGCCCAGATGCTCCCTTCAAACTGGATCTTTGAACACTGACTCTGTTTATTTACTAAGCATCCCTTTAGAAGTGAAAACAAACAAGGCTTGCAAGTCCTTTCTTGATTCTAGTTTATCCATCAGGAGTGGACCTTTTTCAGGCCCTGCCTCACGAGGGAGATTTCATTGGTCCACTTTCCAGCAGAAGTCAACACCCCTCTAAACAGCATTTTACTTAATCTAGCTCATTAAGCATTCAAGGCAAACAGAAGGTTAAATTATACAGAACAAACACCAGTGGCTGGTGTACATGTAGTAGGATGAAGAGGTGTCCCTGGAGGGCAGAGAGTGGCAGGGCTGGTAATTTTGTGAATTGTATCGTTAATAAAATATATTTTATTCTATTTGATGCTGACTTTAGGAAGGTTCCTGTGTGATGATTACATTTTTAAGCAGACAATTTTTTTATGGCTTTACCCAAGGCTAAAGGGATATCTAATACAAAATTCAAAAAGACTTAGCTGAAATGCCTATTAAAATTTTAATTGGGTCCTTTTAGGAGATTTTAAGAGCTATACATTCAAAGCAACCCAAGACAGAAAAAGAAGAAACTTTAACTATTGTATAACTCATAGTGGGAAACTTACAAACAGAAGTATGATGGTTCTATATTTTTAGTTCAAAAACATTTTAGAAATTCTTATTTTCCTGATTCTTAATATTTAAAGAAAGTTTGCATATAGAGACAACCATCTTATTATTGACAACTGGAATTTTTTTCAAGTTAATGAAAGACGAGTTAATATCTTTTTTATATCTTACAAATCTAGAATAGTACTTTGCCATAAGTTAATTAATTATGAAGTTTTTAATCTACATAATTACAGCTTTGTTGACATCAGTACCTTCTATATTTTAGAATAGTGCAGAAAGCTATATACTAAACAACATTTGGAAGAAGAAAAACCTGGCATCATTCTGAGAAATTATTGTCTCTAACTCCAAACATGCAGTAGATTCTATGGATAAACAGAAAGGAACAGGATGGATATTGGAGAGCTTCCCTGATTTTCTAGAATCAAATGCAAAACTATTGTTTTAATTCAAGTCAGTTATTAAAATATGCCACATTATTCTTCATATTTTCTAATCTAGCATTTAAGGAGCACCTTCTATGTGTAAGATCCATCTCTAGACATAAGGTATATTCAATAATAAATAAGATAGCACCTCTCTCTCTCCTCTCTCTCTCTCTCTCTCTCTCTTTCTCTCTCTCTCTCTCTCTCTCTCTCTCTCTCTCTCTCTCTCTTGCTCTCTCTCAGAGCTTATAACCTGTAGAGGAAATAAATTACATCTGTTGACAAATACCTGTATTATCACACAGACTAGAATGTGACACAGGCAAATTGCAAACCTCACGAAGTTCCTGATAGAAAGACAAGTGTTAACGTTATGGCTAAGAGCGAGAGCTCTAGAGTCAAAATGCTTGCATTCAAACACTAACTCTGCCACCACGTTGTTTGACTTTGGGGAAACTATTTACTTTCTCTTGCTTTAGTTTCCTTACCTGTAAAATTTGGGAACAACAGTTTTGCCTCAGTGGACGGTTGTGAAGAGTAACGGAGATGATAAACATAAAACCCTTCATCTAGAGCCTGGCATGTTCTAAATCTTCAATAAATCATGTCTATTTTAATTATTTATCGTCTCATTACTCACAAACACCGCATGTTCTCACATGGACACAGGGAGGGGAGCATCACACACTGGGGTCTGTTGTGGAGGACTAGGAGAGGGACAGCAGAGTTTAGGGAGGTTGGGGAGGGATAACAGGGGGAGAAATGCCAGATATGGGTGACGGAGGGGATGGAGGCAGCAAACCACATTGCCATGTATATACCTATGCAATGATCCTGCATGTTTTGCACATGTACCCCAGAACGTAAAGTGCTATAAAATACATACATATATATAATACATATATAATCACTGGCAAAAACAATGTCCTAATATATGAATCACCAATACAGTATGCCTATATCTATTAAAAAAAAATAGTCTTTTCACACATCTGTACCCTAGGCCAGAGATACCAATGGCTTCTAGTCCACTATCAGCACAAAAAATTCCGACCCATGTTGTTTGAAGCCAGAGAGACTGTAATCAGAAATTACAGTCTTATTTGGTAAGTTATTTTAGCACTCACATGGCCTGTGCCTACATACTGGGTTGCATATTAAATGAGATGTTATGAACCAGATCAAGATTAGTCCATAATGGGCATTCAGTAAATTTTAACTAAGTGACAGAGTACTTGGCTATAATATTTCTGTTTTTAAATTTATTTATTTATTTATTGAGACAAGTCTTGCTCTGTTGCCCAGGCTGTAGTGCTGGATCTCAGCTCACTGCAACCTCTGCCTAGCAGGTCCAGGTAATTCTCCTACCTCAGCCTCCAGAGTAGCTGGGATTACAGGCACCCACCACCTCACCCAGATAATTTTTTTGTATGTTTAGTACAGAGAGAGTTTCACCAAGTTGACTGGGCCGGTCTTGAGCTCCTGACCTCAGGTGATCCGCCAGCCTCAATCTCCCAAAAACCTGGGATTACAGGCGTGAGCCACCATGCCCAGCAATATTCCTATTTTTAAGACAAGTTGTCATTGAAAGCCAATTGGAGAGCACAAGTTATCTTTGACTATATTTTGATCAAGAAAAAGTCATATGAGTGGGACCTCATTGTGATATAAATGTAAGACTCCTAGTTATCCAATGACCTAGAAGAAAATATTGTAATCAAACTTTTTTTTTTTTTTTTTGCATAGGCTAAAGAAGGTCAATCATATTCAACAGGTGACCTTTGGACCAAGAGGCAAACTAAAGAATGTCAATGAGAGAATGAACCTACATCATTGAAAAGCGTTTGGAACAGAAAGAATATCATCATTTCCGTGAACAAGTTAACTTTAGACTCGTCGGGTCAGTATTTTACTGATTAGCAAGCGTATAAGAAACAACAGCAGACAAAGTCTTCTAGTGCAGACGTGAAAGAGAATAGAATTACTCTGTTTTCTTACCAAATGCATTTGAGCAGATGAGCCTCCCTGCTTTCATAAATAATTCTGCCTGTCAAGTGGAGACTCAAGTCAGTTTTAATTTGAAAATTGAAGCCGGAACCGTGGCTCACACCTGTAATCCCAGCACTTTGGGGGGTTGAGGCGGGCAGATCACTTGAGGTCAGGAGTTCAAGACCAGCCTGGCCAACAAGGCAAATACCCCATCTCTACTAAAAATACAAAAATTAGCCAGGCATGGTGGCGGGTGCTTGTAAGCCCAGCTACTCAGGAGGCTAAGGCAGGAGAACCACTTGAACCTGGGAGAAGGCAGTTGCAGTGAGCTGAAACATTGCCAAGCCTAGGAAATAGAGCAAGACTCTGCCTCAAAAATAAAAAAAAAAAAAAAAAAAAAAACAAATCCCTGTAAAAAAAAAAAAAAAAAAGAAGAAGAAAAGAAAACTAAACAAAGATGTAACCTTATTTGATATTAGCCAGTGAATTAGGTCATAACAATTATATGACTATTCCTAATATGATACTCATTATTAAGTGACATGTCATGTCAACAGAGAAACAGAATAGCCCACTGTTTCTCTCTTGTCTGGTTTCTTTCTGTGTCAGATGTTTCTCTAAAGCTCTTTATCTCAGTCAGCCAACTAGAACCAAGCTACTGAAACCAGTTTCCCTTTAATTTTCAGTTAACACTTCTACCCTGCTTGATTTGCAGCACACTTCACAGATAGAAAAAAAAAATAAGCAACTGAATACTTTTATGCCCTCTTTGGAGAAGACGCCAGCCTGGCTTGCATTCCTAGAAAAGCCATAAGCTTTTAGTAGTAGGTACTATCTTACGCATGATGTTTGGTTCTCCATAACAACCAGTAGTGAGCAGATGTATGATTGATGGGTTAGTGACTTGTGGGAATACTTTTCATAGTAGGTAGTGAACCCAGGAGCAAAGAAAGCTCTCTGTCACAGAGGAAATTTCCAATATCCCTGTAGTGCTAATCACGATTTTCCTGCTGCTTTACTTATCTGACATATCAATTTCACATCAGCCTCCACCATGCGCTACCCTACTGTTGATGTTTCATTGTCCTTTACATTGACTCTCATTTGCCCAATACCAAGAAACTCTGGAGACATTTTTTCTGTTGCTTTTTGGTGGAAAATGTCAAGTCTGTAAAACTTTAAAGTTTATGCAAAGATAAAAAAAAAAAAAAGGCAGTTGGCAGAAAAACTTTACTTGACATCTTGACACATCTTTTCCCTCCACCGCTAACACCCCCAGTTTTGAGCCTTTTCCTCTGGCTTTTGTTACTCTGTTCTATGGCAGCAACTATATTTAGTACCAAGGACCATCTCCATTCTTGAAAGCAAAGAAAATTTTAATTATGCTAAAGGCTAAACATCATTTAATTACACGTTTTAAAGAATGCTAAAGGCACTAAAAATATATAGCTACCAGGTGAACTTAGTAAAGTAGTGAGATTAGGCAGTACAGTTCCAATTCAATGAGCAGCAGCCTGAATTTAAAGAATATAAGTGAATAGAAGGGAAAACGTGATTAAAATGTTAGTTCTGCCAATGGTCAATTACTTTCCCCAAAAAATACACTAATAGACTTCCTCAGGCAGTGTATTGTGTCTCGTATCTACACCATCACTTTTCTTTGTGGGCTGGTAAGGCCTCCAATATGGTTTCCCAAATAGTTTCTTACTATTGAAGCAGAGGCAAGCCTTCAAAAATCATATAATTATTATTTGACAACGAAGAGCTTGCGTTTTCTGTTCTGGTTTATCTTCCAAAGAGGAATTGCCGCCTTAGGACTTTCAGCCTTAGTTTTCTCTGCCTCTGACTCTTAAGAGACAAAAAAAAAAAAAAAAAAAAAAAAAATGGTGTGGGTAATTGGTAAAATGGGATAGAAATGGCTCAAAAATATTGAAACTATAATTGGATAAAGTAAAAAATGGACAGATTAAATCGAAGATCCAGAGAGCAGGTGCTCACCACAACATCTTTTACCCTGAAGAAGCTCCTCTGGTAACAGGCTTCCCGGAATCACCCACCACCCACATCTACTCTTTTCCAGGTCACCCTCTCCAAGTTACTGTTTTTAAGACTTTAATTTTATTATCTATTCTGTTTGATCATTCAAATATATATTCATATAGTCTATATAATATAACATGTATATTTAATAAATATATTAATATATATTTAAAATATTAATATATAATATATGAAAATAAACGTAAAATATAAAATATATTACATATAATATATTATAAAATTAATATAAAATATTTTTATAATATACAAATATAAAATATATTTTTATAATATACAAATAAAATTTATAATATATGTTTATGTATAATATATTAATAGATATATAAATATGTATCTTTATATAATATACTTATTAATATACTTGTTATATATTTATATTTATATGTTTACTTAGTACTTCCTCTGAGCTAGTTATCATGTTACAGGAAAAGAATAGGAAAATGAAATAGCATATGGTGTTTTTCCTAAAAGAACTACACAGTTTTCCACAAAAGCCTCCACCAAGTGCAATGGCGCATAGAAGAAAGAGTAACCAGTTGGGCGTGGTAGCTCGTGCCTGTAATCTCAGCACTTTGGGAGGCCAAGATGGGCGGATCACAAGGTCAAGAGATTGAGACCATCCTGGCCAACACGGTGAAACGTCATCTCTATTAGAAATACAAAAGTTAGCTAGGGATGGGGGTGGTGGCACATGCCTGTAGTTCCAGCTACTCAAGAAGCTGAGGCAGAAGAATCACTTGAACCAGGGAGGCGGAGGTTGCAGTGAGCCAAAATCACAGCACTGCACTACTTCAACCTGGTGACAGAGTGAGACTACTCCATCTCAAAAAAAAAAGAGCAACCAATATCTGAGGACACCAGCAAAAGAATCACAGATGCATAGAACTTGAGCTTTGACATAAAAAGTAAGTGATAGGGAAGATGCCCCATTAGAGAGAACAGCAGGGACAAGAGCACAGTGGATTAAAAGACAATGCTACATCCAAGGAAATGCATTTGTGAAATGGCAGTCATGCAGGATGCACTGAGGGAAGAGATTACAACAAATGAAGCTAAAAAATGTGGACTTGGCACAGACCCTGATAAAAGATTGTATCACTAATGGGAAGCTCCCAGAGAAGAATGTTGTGAAGAAAATAATGAGATCATTTATCCTGATAGGCAGTTAAAGCTAGAGTCAAGGAAATCAACTAGAAAGTCATCAACATGTCCAAAAAGAGAGAACATAGCCCATGTGAAGGCATTGACAATGGTGATGGAGAAAAGGGAAAAGATTGAAGCTATACTATTAGTTAAAATTCACAAAATTGAGTTATACTGGAAGATAAGCAAGGAGGCTGAAGAAGCTCCTTGTTTTCTGGCTCAGACTTCTGGATGGCTTATAGTGCCCTTAACAAAATTGAGAATATAGGAGAAAGGTAAGCTTCAACAAATAAGCTACTGTTCAGATTTAAGCATGTTTGAGTTATTTGTGGAATCTCTCAGGCATTGATGACTGGTAGGCACTTAAATATATATGCCTATAATTCAGTAAAGAGTTCTGGGATGGAAACTTGGATGTCAGGCTCAACAGCACACAGGTGCTAATGGAAGCTATGTCTTTATACAAGAAAGCTTACAAGGTCCCTACCAATGCACTTTAACCTACAATTCTAGTACCATCTATAATTATTTTTCTAATCAATTTCTTTCCTACAAAGAGCATATTCTTTTCATCAAATCAACACTAATGTCATGCATTTTTATCCTCACGCCCTTGTTCATACTGTGACCCCCTCCTCTTCCTTCATTTTGACACTCAACATGCTATTTTTTCTTTAAAATAAACCTATGTTCCTTTCAGTTTTGGAACTCTTTCATGGCTGGGTCAACCACACTGATACTTATTGCTACTTCTTTTAAATCCCTAAATGATATAATTTTCTATTTCGACCATCATTTACTTAGGTCTTAGTATTAATTTATAATTTTATACTGATTTATATTAATGTATAATTTTAGTTTACATATTTATAATATTTGTGTAAGCAATTTACTGTTTTGCAGTTTTCTTGTGTTTAAAGGCAATGAATTACACCCTGTAAGATTGTATATATTATACTATGTCACATGCAAAATAGGTATGTAACAGATATTTGCTGCCAGCTTTGTGTTAGACATGCTGTAATAATTATACTACTAATAATGCTTACAAGCTCTCTTTAAAAAAATGTAAGGTTCAAATGATATAATTTGTTAAAAGCATATTGCAATTATAAAGCAATTTATAAATTTAAGAAATATTATTACAATGTCAAGTAAATGATAAGAGTACAAGAACTATCATGTCCACTATGCACAATGAGTGATTATAAGTAGTTCTAGATCATCTGATGTAACATTACAGACAAAACCTTGGATAACACTGCTTCAGAGGCTTAGACTGCTGGTCTTTAAGAGCAGAACCCTTATTTTATGAAGTGACAGAAACATTTGTGTCCTGAACTAAAAAAGAAAAGAGAAGAAAAAACAATTTTAGGATTATAGTCATTCTGAAGAATGTCATGTCAATTCTTTTCGTCTTCTGCTTCCTTAGAATTATGTTTTAAAAAGTGATGTCCACTTGTAAACATTCTTTAGAAAGCAAAAATGACCATAAAAATCAACTTTGAAAAATAAAAAGAAAGTTGGAAGCTTACACTACCTGAACTGTAAACTAAATTGCAAAATGTTAGTAATGAAGACGGTGGCACCATAACCAAAAATATTAGACCAATGGAACCGAATAGACCATCCAAAACTACGCTCATACTCATGTGGTAAACTGTTTTGTGATTAAGATATCAAAACAATTTGTGACAAAGAATCAACAAACAGCGCTTGAACAATTGGACACCATTGTAAGAAATGAGTTTTATTTCTTACCTCAGAGTTTATACAAAATTTAACTTAAAATTGATAATAGTCTTAAATGTAAAAACCAAAAATCTAAAACTTAAATTTTTTGTTATTTTCATAGCTTTTGAGGTACAAGTGGTTTTGTTACAGGGATGAATTATAGCACGGTGAATTCTGAGATTTGAGTGTACTCATCACCCAGGCAGTGTACATTGTACCTAATGTGTAATTTTTTTATCCCTGTCCTTCCTCCTCCCCCTCTCTTCCTTCTGAGGCTCTAAAGTTCATTATATCACTCTGTAATGCCTTTGTTTAATCATAGCTTAGCTCCCACTTACAAGCAAGAACGTAGTTTTTGGTTTTCCACTTCTGTGTTACTGCACTTAGAAGTAACAGCCTCCAGCTCCATCTAAGTTGCTGCAAAAGACATTCTTTCAACCCTTTTAATGACTGATTAGTATTCCATGGTGTGTATATATATCACAAAATTTCCAAAAGAAAACAGAGAAGAAAATCTTAGTGATCTTGGGTTTGGCAACAAATTTTTAAACAGGAAACAAAAAACATAAGTAATAAATGCAAAAATAAAAAATTTGGACTACATCAACTTTCTTTTAAACTTGCTCTTCAAAAGGCACTGCTATCAAAGGACAAGTCACAAACTTAAAGAAAATATCTGCAAAACATATGTCTGACAAAGGTCTTGACTCTAGAACAGATAAAGAATGCTTACAATTCAGTATTTAGAAGGCAAACAATTTTATCTAAAAACAGGCAAAACATTGAATAGGTGCTTCGTAAGGAAATGTGGATATACAATAAGTCCAAGAAAAGATGTTCAATGTGATTAATCATTAAGAAAGTACAAAATTTAATCACAATGAAATATTTCCATACACCCACTAGAATGGCTAAAATTAAATAAAAATAACCTTACAAATTGCTGTTCAGAATGTCAGTGGGATCTCACTTTCTTTCCTGATGAAAATGTGAAATGACACAACCCCTCGGGAAAAAGAAATGTTTCACAATTTCTTCAAAAGTTAAATATAGATATAATACACAACCCAGACATCTCATTCTTATATATTTACCTAAAGAAATTAATAGCTATATGTCCAATGAAAGATTTGTACATGCATGTCTACAAAAGTTTTATTTGTAATAGGAAAAGACTGAAAACCATCAATATGCTCACCAATATGTGAATGAATAAA
Source organism: Cebus imitator (assembly GCF_001604975.1). Lineage (NCBI taxonomy): Eukaryota > Metazoa > Chordata > Mammalia > Primates > Cebidae > Cebus > Cebus imitator. The sequence goes on from NW_016107320.1 coordinate 9,996,740, forward strand.
CAATTTATAATATACCCACACAATGTGATACTATACAGCAAGGAAAAGGAACAAAATAGCGACATGCACAAAACAGAAATTTATCTGAAAATGATTGGGCTAAGATAAACCAGATAATAAAGAGCTCATAGTGTATGTTTTCCTTTATGTAAGATTCTAGAAATGGAAACTAATCTATTTGGACAGAAAGCAGATCAGTTGTTGCCCAGGATCAGGGGAATGGGGCTAGGAGTAGGAAGAGAAAGCAAGGGGTGACAAAGGCATAAGAAAATTTTAGAGGGTTACAGATATGTTCATCATGTTGATTGCAATGTGTATACATATGCCAAAATTCATCACATGTACACTGCACTATAGGCAGTGTGTCAAATGTCAATTATACCTCAATAAAACTATAAAAATATACTAAAGACTAAATGTCCATTTCAAATGAAACAAAATGCCAATTGGTATATGTTCTTGAGAAAGGAGAAATCACCAGCTGAACTTCCATGTCCACCAAACCAACCGCTTTGCTTTATATTTCTTTTATTGAGCCTCCCCAAGTCCCACATTCATAAGTCATATTGTGTCAGATCAGTGGAGGAGGAGGAAGCCTAGTCATGGATCTAGACACCAGTCAGTGCACGAATCCATCTCTTCAACATGGAACACTGCTCAACATGATATAGCCCTGTGTTTGGGTGAGGACCCAGGAATTTTGCTATGTCATTAAAGCAGAAACCTTTTCTGTCAGTATCAATGATGTCATTTCACTGACAAATGCCTCGTGTTTGGGAACAGACTTTTACTGCCATATATTAGAAATCACCCTTCACCATAGGACTTCTATGAGACATTTTTTACCACCTTCTTTACAAAGTGAATCTTGAAGAATTTTCTGCCATTTATGATATGTGCGTGTTTCCAGGTGCATAAATAGATTATAGGATGTATCATATACACCACAATAAGAATTATGACTATAAATTACAAAGACAATCTGAGTTGTGTAAGTAATAAGCAGTATCAGATGACTTCCACTGAAAATAGAATGTGCTATACATATATATCCAGGAATGAAGAAACTAAGTCTTCTGTGGAAGAAAAGGAAGCTTACCAAATGGGAGTGAGCACTGGCCTCTTGCCTTCGCCAGACATTCTCAGCCTCATGTGCTAACAGCATCACTCGAAGCCTTAGCTGTGAGTCAGTCCTGACCATGAGTCAGGTATGTATCAAGACATATGTACAAGCAAGGTATGGTAACTGCAGCTTCTCTTTCCACATTAAAGTTGGTGTCAACTTAAAGCACTTCTATATTCACTGAATTGTTGAGTCCTAAGATTTGATTTTTGGATTATCTAATTATATTTCAATTCACTTCAGTGAATATTCACTGAATCCTGTGCTACACCTTAAATCAAGGGACTAATGAATAAATATGCCAGAATTTTACAAGTTTATGAAAATAAAAATCTAAAAACACACAGACCTTGACCTCCATGAATTTATATGTAAAATGGGAGAATACCAGCCTTCCTACTAATAATGCTGGTCACACACCTAGTTATTGTTTGGTTTCAGGCATCTCCTTCCAGGGCCAATTTCTATTACTGCCTAAAATATTCTTGCTGCCACACCAGAGACCATCTTGGACTTCCTTGGGTGCTGATCCACAATTTACGTGTTTTCCAAACATTTGAACACTGTGGGTTGGCTGCTTGGTGACCCATCTTGGGGTCATCCCTTCCATTAACTGTTAGCCCTGCCCATTCCTGTCATTTTTATCTTCCCTATCGGCTTGTCTTAAATGTTCCATAATTATTTTACACCCAATCATCTACAGGCTATGATGCTGTGGTCAATACTAGCTCCAAATGTCATTATGGACCACTTTGATATTCAAATATTTTCCCCGACTTGCAACAAATTCAAGGAGGGCATCTGAAGTAAATGTAAATATCAACGAAGAAGAGGTTGAATGCCAGACAGAGGTTTTTTTTTGACTGTAATTTTACTCAAATGTAAAATTAGAAAAAATGATTTGGTCATTCTAGGAAAACAATCACTAGGAAAAATAGTTTTTTTCTAGAATTATAGAACAGGAATTTGCTCATTGACACAGGGAAAGAGGAAAAGCTATACACAGGAAGATTTTTAAAATACTAAAGGAGAGAGTTAATCTCTGAGGGCTGGTCCTACAGAAAGAGAAGGGGTTATTTATAAACAGATGCTTAGCAGAAAATGGCAAAGATGAGGAATGCAATTTGGCGGGATGCTAGGGTAGGCGAAGAGGGGAACAGGAAGACCTCTGATATATTTTTAAATGTTGAAGAAAGTAGAGAAACTCAAATCAGAAGTTTTTCATTTTAATCCTGAACAGCACAGTAGAGGTGGTTAGGACCTTCAGATGACATACGTAGGGGTGGGGACATGAGGATGTTAATAATGTGGAACACTGTAGAGCTGTTGCTGTGTAGGAAACTTTCCTGCATCCCCCATAGATACATAAATAGATAAATCAAAGGATAGATGAGCAGTGGGGAAGTTCTGAGTTTACCAAGCATGAAATGGAAGTGGGCCCAATTATCTTAGCTTTGTGACTTTCTTTGGCTCCTGCTGACAGTCCTGCAAGAAGAGCAGTGACAGGGCTTGACGGAGTTATCCAGGGTTAGGCATCTATAAAGCGGACTTGGCAGAAGGTTAGGAGGGGCAATGGCAGATTTTAGGAAGCTGATGAAGCCTCACTGCCTTGTCTGAGTGGGAGTCCCAGGCTTTGCAAGAAGGCAAGTGACTGAGACACAGTTATTGGTTGATAGAACGGAGAAAATTTCAAGGATTACAGTCTGTGAAGACAGGTAAAGTATATGGGCAAAAATAAAATATTAGAAGAAGGACCTAATAAAAGGTGATTAAAAAAAAAAAAGGAAGAAAAATATCACAGAGATTCCAAACTGAGTGCGAATGAGGTTTTTTGGGCATCTTCACTATCATGTGGCTGAAAAGGAAGGAATGTAAAGGTGAAGATAATGGCAGAAACACAATACAGAACAAAACTGTAAAAGAAGTATTGTATTCATTGAGGAAAACCGGAATGCCCTGGCTGTAGAGAGCTAAATGTGGAGAACGAGGTCATTAAAGGATGCTAAAGCAAATGGCATGAGCTTCAAAGCTAAAGTTACAGAGTGAAACAGTCTAGACGTAGCCATAGCCTGACAGAGGTGTTTGGTTTTTGTTTTGTTTTTGTTTTTGTTTGACACTGAGTTATGCACTCAGGCTGGAGTGCAATGACACGATCTCAGCTCACCACAACCTCCGCCTCCCGGGTTCAAGCGATTCTCCTGCCTCAGCTTCCCAAGTAGCTGGCATTCCAGGTGTGTGTCACCACGCGCTGATGATTTCTTTTTTGTATTTTTAGTAGAGACTGAGTCTCTCCATGTTGGTAAGGCTGGTCTCAACCTCCTGGCTTCAGGTGATCCGCCTGCCTCGGCCTCCCAAAGTGCTGGAATTACAGGAATGAGCCACCATGCCTGGCCAAGAGAGGTTTTTAAAAAAGTCTGATTGCATCAACTCATCTCAAGAGTTGTCAGGGAGTGGTAATAAAGAAGCCTTTATTGGTAAGGAATTCAGGAAAAGTAATGTCGCTGGGAAAAGCCAATTTTCAATTAAAGCGAGAAGGAAACAGCAGTAATAGAATACTCTCAAATCGTGAGGAAATTTCCTTGCCTAAAGTACCACAAAATTTCCATACATGACAATTAAAGGAGTAGCAGAAGAGAGAGCAAATGGGGAAAGCTCATAAAGCAGGAAAAGACTAGCCTCAAAGGAGCAAGAGTGAAGGAATCAGGGAAGAAAGGATTTGCTCCTAACACGGTCAATGTTGACAATTGGCATCAAGAAAGGAAACCAAAAGCACCTCAAAAAATGTATGCTAAAGACATTTAAGATGTACACAGCTTAGCCCTGCTCAACTTATCTTTGCTAAATTCTTACATTTTGACATTACTACGTACACATAAGATTTTAATATTAAAAAAGGTTAAAAATAGAGTAAGAAAGAAATTTAGATTTCAGTCGGTCCTTTCAGTAAGTAAACTGATTCTAATGAAGTTAAATAACATCCTATCTTACTCAGTTCAGGAATAAAATTTATGTCTAACCATACTGCCCCTAATTAACTGTCAATCAAAGGACTCATATTTTAGCCACATTTCTGTCATTGACTAGCCTTCTTTTTCTTTATTTTTTTTATCACTTTGCTTCTTTTATTATCTTTTTTTTTTTTTTTTTTTTTTTTTTTTTNTTTTTTGGTATAAGTCACACAAAAAGGCAGAGAGCCTGAGTTTCCCTGTATCTCTTGGTGGTAGGATTGGTGGTAAGGCTGGTGGTGGGGTAAAACCAATCTGGGACTGTGTACTGTAGTAGACTCATTTATTTTCTCAAGTGGAATAATGGAGTGAACCTTTGAATTTGAATTCAGGATATTCACATTTCCACTGGCAATTTTAGTCAAAACGTTATTTTATTAAAGTTGCAAACAGCTATGGAGTTTTCTTTGTAGCCGGTTTTTTTAATGCATTTCTCATATTCTGTCCCTATGAAATTGTCTATAAAACATTAACAGACTTTGCCACTGACAAAATGTTTGAAATTGATCAAGTCACTCCCTCTCTGTGGGTCCTAAGTCATTTGTATGTGAAATGAAAACATCATGCTACACTTATTCCTCAAGTCGTAAAGGAGATATGAGTTTGCTATGAAATTTTCCCTAGTCTCTTCTTTCCTCACAAAACTTCAAAGTGTCAGGATTTCCTTAACCTCTGTGAGTTCAGAAGTCTATTTAGTTCTGAAATGTGTGGCAGATGAAATCGAAATTGCAATTTATACACAATAAAACTTACTTATTCTCACAAAGTCCATCGTAAGCCTGAATGAACTCAGTGTACCTTCTTCCATGTAAAACTTCAGCATTCCAGGCTGCTCTGATCTCATGGTGTGTCCACAGCAGTAGACTCTGTCAAGATCTTTGAGTAGACTAGAGAGGCAAGCGCTGAAAATAAAATGCTTCACAAAAAATGGCATGCAGTACTACTGCTCATGTTATGTAGGCTAAACAAGTCCTATAGCCCTGCAGAATTTCAGGGGATGAGATAAGTGGAACCTCTATGTCCACTGAGGAGAAAACTTGTTAATAATAAATAGATAAAATACTGCTGACGGAAATGTGGCATAATAAATTCTTTTTTCTCTCACTTTAAGTGAAAAACCATTACTGGCTATTAATAGCTGTAATTCAATCAACTAGGATTATTGTATTAACATATTACAATGTTTACAGTAATAGACAGTTGCTCTTGTTGTGGCTTAAATTTTAACTAAGAGGAATCTGTTGCTTTTTAAATGGTTATAAACAAAGAATATTTAAGAATCATGAACTCTAATCAGAGGATCCATGGATTTAATTCTCTTTATATAATTTTAAATTCTGGGGGTTTTATTCTTTGTGGAGTTTAGTTTTTCTGTTTTTTTTTTTTTCTTTTATTCTGGTCTGGAAGCATGTATAGAGCCTAAAATTCATTTATCCAATATGGAACTCTGTTATATTAAATTATATATTACAAAACATTAAGCTGTCATTCTTATCTAGCCTGTTGCTCCATTCTACATTTAAGAAAAGGCGGCCAGGTGCGGTGTCTCATGCCTAAAATCCCAGCACTTTAGGACACTGAGGCTAGTGGATCACCTGTGGTCAGGAGTTCAAGATCAGCCTGGCCAACATGGTGAAACCCGGTCTCTACAAAAATATAAAAATTAGCGGGGCATGGTGGCATGTGCCTGTAATTCCAGCTACTCAGGAGGCTCAGGCGAAGAATCGCTTGAACCCAAGAGGCAGAGGTTGCAGTGAGCTGAGATCATGCCATTGCATTCCAGACTAGATGGCAGGGGAGATTCTGTCTTGGAAAAAAAGGAAAAAGAAAAGAAAAGCCTTCTAGCAGTGTTATTTAAAAAAGAGAATTAGGAAAAGACTGCAAAAATAAAATTCACATTCAAAAAACTTGGATTTCTCATTATGTATGTGACAAAATTACCCCCAAAATTTACTCAAAATTAGTAAGTCTGAGATAGAATATTTGGATCTATGCATTAGGATCTTCTTGAAGATCCATCTTAATACTGATCTTTTCTGTTTTCTTTATTTGCACTTTATCTGTGGATAGAGGGAGATTTTCACCAGTGGCCTGCCAAGGCATCATGGGAATTTTTCCAGCATGGCTTCATGCTATGGTTAGCAGACAAAATAATCAATCTATATGTTCTCTCTAGGCCCTTTCACATTTTGCTCATATAGTATGTTCCCACATTACTAAGTGAACAAGCGAGATCCATTTTTGGACCTTTGGCCACAGTTGACTGGACCAAATGCAGTCAAAGAAAGAGTATCTGCCTTAAAAATGCTCAGGGCTTACTGAGTTCTGACACAGACATACCCAGGAAACCAGCTGCACTTCCTTTTCTAATGTTCATAGAATAGTGCTTTAATTTCAGGAAAAAAAATGTAATTTGTATGTGTTTATTTTGCTTAAGGTACTTTCTATGGCTTTATATCCCTTTATAACCAAATATCCCTGATTCAGACATTAGGAACACACTCGTATAATCATAATTACAATACAAAGTAAGAGTTTTGAGTAGTTACTATATTTCAGACACTATTTTCAATTCTACTTCTCTTTCCATCTATGTATACAGTGCTTGAAAGTATTTATATACATATATGTATAATTTTTTGTCACAATTGCTTAAGATATTATCCCCAATTTACAAATAAATAAACCAAGGCACATAAGGGATAATCAGCAGCCAAAAATCACATAGCTAGTAAGTGGCAGAGAGCCAGCATGAAATCTAGCACTAGAACAAGTGCTCTTGAAAGTGGACCTTAGTAGGTATGAGGAGTTTCAAAGCCAAAAACGCCCAGAGAAGGAAGTCTGAGAAAGCGTTGGGAATATGAGGGCGTATTAGGGTCTGGGGATGCCAGGGACTAGAATACAGAGATCAGAATCTTGCTCTAATTGCCTGAGAAGTTTGCCGAAATCCTTACTTAGAACAATGTTGTGGAGAGGAATATGAAAGGTAAACATGACGGAGAAGAGAGGGGTACTTTTTCTTTTGTCTTTTAGCCCTGTAAGTGAAAGTTTATAAATTAAGGCAACAGCTTATGTGCATTAATCGTTTGCTGAGTGACTGGGTTCAGCAAGTTTCTATTTTGCCTGGGAGATAAGAGATTTAGATGTTTTAAACTATAATTTTTTCCTACTGTTTAAACTTTGAGTTCCATAGTGACTGGCAAAGATTAAATAATAAACTGGTGAGTTATTATAATTTTATAATCAGCTGTATCCAACAACTGAGGTAGTCTCTGGCACTTCATTACGAGAAATGGTACAGATTAAGCTTTCTGCTACCTGAACAGATTTCTACAAAGATACACCAGAAGTCATGCCTCTAATTTCCTCTCCCTTGACAAGAGGCATTGGAGATATTGTGAAGTATGGCTGATTTTTATCCACTGTGCTACACAAAGCATCTCTTTTGTTACCTCCATCATACTCTGTTTCTTTGCAGGAAACACTTAGCATGACTCACAGTACCTGCTAGTGTCTATTACTTTGGGCTATGTAAGGGGTAAAATAAAAATGACTGGATTTAAATGGCTAGAGATAATAAGGACGTAGGAAGAAAATCATCTGGAATAAATGATTACACGAGGACATGGCAAATGTCTGGTGGCTGCATGTTGAGGCTTGGCAGTCCTTCCAGGCCCCCATTTCTCATAAAGGTAAAACAAAATGTCCTACATTCTCAGCAGCAGGAAACAAATCAGCGACCCTGCAGGAAGAAATGATTGCGATTGCTCTGGTACTTAGGTCTAGAAGTGATAGGTGGATGAGTCAAAATCATTGCAGGTTGTTGAGAGTATGTTCCTATTAACAGGTGAGCATAAAGTCTGGTATCCAGGTAGGGATAAAGGGGAAAATGTTAAATAATATGTCTGTACAAAATCATCACAGACAGGGACTACAAAGAAATAGGATTCAGTTTTCCATTTACCAGTGAAGTCAAAATGCTTTTTTAAAGTATTAGACACTGGAATTATGGACAAGCTACTTGTGCAACAATGTGCCACTTTCTTTGTACCTTAGAGGCCTAACTCCAGGATCCATATATTTTGGACTCTAAATCTGGGGGTTTTCTAAGTGTTGTGGCCCCTGTTGTGAAGCTTTAACTACTACGGTAATGGTCTCTACTCATCAACTCGGCTTTTTTTTTTTTTTCCTGGCAATTTTAGAGGATTGTCCATCAATTTCACAGTGAAGGGAGCATGGATATGTCCTTATCTATTAGGTTCTTTTGTCATCCACCTACATTAGGGGTTCCCAAGGATCAGTGAATACAAGAATCACTTGAAAAGGTAAAACTTGTATACAAATTCCTGGGATTGTTCTGGTAGTTCTGAATGGGGTCTGGAAATCTAATTTTTGAGCAACTTTGACTCAGTTGATTCCTATGTAGGTGTTCCAATGACCACACTTTGGGAAACGTTTCTCTGGAGTCAATAGGTTTGCAGGACCCATTACTTAGGAATAGCCCTGACCTGGGTTCTGCTTAATTACCAATTTGGACTTAGGTTCAAAGAAGCGCTGCAAAGCCGAGCGGGGAGATGAAGACCAGGAGAGTCCACCACAGGTCTTTAATGCATTCATCTCCATATTTGGGAAGCAAGGCTCATTTCCATTAGTAGAAAGAAAGCTAAGAACAAGTTTCTATGGGCCAGGCATGGTGGTTCATGCCTATAATCCCAGCACTTTGGGAGGCTGAGGCAGGTGGATTGCGAGGTCAAGAGATCGAGATTATCCTGGTCAACATGGTGAAACACCGTCTCTACTTAAAATACAAAAATTAGCTGGGCATGGTGGCGTCTGCCTGTAGTCCCAGCTACTCGGAAGGCTGAGGCAGGAGAATTGCTTGAACCCAGGGGTCGGAGGTTGAGCCGAGATCGCGCCATTGCACTCCAGCCTGGGTAACAAGAGCAAAACTCTGTCTCAAAAAAAAAAAAAAAAAAGTTTCTAGGAAAGTAAAGTAGTAAAGTTTCCTAACCTCTTAGATATATCCATTCTAAGGGTCAGAATATCACTCATTTCCAATGAGCTATTGAATATTACTAAGGGGGATAAGGTGATTACTATCCTGATTGTGACCTGTAATCTCAAAAGAGTAGGTTTAATCTCTCTCTGTTATGGTCTAGAAATACTGGAGTGTCTTGGATTGATGCTATTCTTTATTTAAGGTTGTTAGGCAAACCAAAACAATTTGTGTATTTTTGTTATTGTTCCTATCCAGTCCCCTACAATCCCACTTTTAAGGAGTATATGATCTAAGTCCCAAAAGGAACTTTGTGATAGTTCAACCAATTGCCAAGCAACTGTATGTAATGTGGCTGAATTTGCTTCCTACCAGCCATACCCTATTTGTGATCAGAACTTGCACCTTGGTGCACATGAAAAAATAGACATACTGCAAAAAAAAAATCAAATACAAAGTTGGTCTTTTATGTTTCATGGTAAAATGGATGATAGGAACTATTACATTACACATAGAATTTCACTGAATGTATCTGTTTTCCAAAACAGTTTAATAAAACCCTCACTTTACACAATCTACTAAACAAAGCCCCTCATACTAGTATATAGGGGAGCCAAACCGTGTATGAAACTCACAACTACCTCAGTAAAGTGAGAAAGGTTTCTTTTAAAAATTAGACCTTATGTTTGGTTAAGCTTGCAATCTGTGACTGCTTCTGAGAATTAAGAGAGACTTTTCTCTCCTCATTAATCATTAGCTCCTATGTTTCTTTCCTTTGGAATCTAAAATAAATCAAATTGGGAAACATTTTTAGCTTTTGAGTTGATTAACTATTTTGCCAACATTTATAGAAGGTATTTGTTAGGACCTACGGGAGCAATTTCTTAAAATAAGTTCTTACAAGTTGTCTGCTATTTGCCTAAAGTGATCCTTCACCTTAAAGCCTATTGAGATAACTGAATGTCAGTGCTATTTCTCTGATGGCCAACAATGATCCTTTCTCTACGGGCAGTAGCCTCATTCATTTTAGATGACATTCCACAGTAATAGATCATGTCTGACACTTAACCCTTTTAAAACTCAGTAAAATTACAGGCTCCTGTTGTGTTAATGTCTATAGGAGAACCAAATGTGCTCGGGGAGGCAATCATTCCCTGTTAAGGAAAGTCTTAGCCTCCAAGTAGCCCGATTTTTAATGTTTCTCAAAAGCTCACTGGTCAGATCGAATAAGCCCATCAGTAAATTGCCCACATTAAAATTTAATTGTATTATTTTTGCAGAATAGTGGGCTGCTTCATGCAGTTAACTTTCTCTAACATCAAATGTAGACTATTAGAAGCAAATGTCAAAAAAGAAAACAAAAAAATCCTGAAATATGAAAGTACAAGGGGTATTTAGAGGTGATGGTGTTTCATCTCTACATTTTGCAAATAAGGAAAATGGGTTCCAGAGAGAAGTATCACTGCTCTCTAAACATCCACTTTTTAATGACTCTGTGTTTCCTACCTTTACCTGGATTTTCAGTTGTTTTTCCACTTGGCCAGCCTCTATATACCCCAAAGCATTAACTCACAGACTGTGGGTCCATAGCACTTTGTTCAGATAATAAAACTCTGCAGAAGAGTATCAAGATTGTGTTAATGATTAGTTGCATGTTCATCTCTCTAATGGTAGGCAGCAGCAGTCTCTTAATTATCTTTCTATTTCCAATTCCAATTCCAATTGAAAGATAGAAGTTACAAAAATCTGAGTGACTTGCTCTATGACAAATAAGTAGCCAAGAAAACCACAGAATTTTTTTTCAACTCTGTCCAGCTAGTACTGTTTACACTTCACTATGTCGACTCAGAGATTGTAGAAAAATTGGCATGGTCTCTTACTCTTCTTTTATCAAGCTGTATCTGGAAAAGGTATAAAGCGTTGAAAAGAGCCAGATGCATTCTTTTTTTTTTTTTTTTTTTTCTAATAACACTGCATCTCATCTTTATGTAAAAGGTAACAGGGCACTGGGATTTAAACAGCATAGGACTAATGTGCTGGTCACTGTCTACTTGAGAAATTACTCAGGTTATCTGAATCTCCTTTCCAAAAAAGGGTTGTTGTAAAAATTAAATGAGATTATATTTGCACAGCATGGGTAAACAGTAGGTGTTTTGTAAAGGTTACTTCACCCCTATCTTCTCCTATAATTTGACACATCATAATTTCTAGTTTTTTCAACACACATTATCTTATTTGGGTTGTATTACAGCTGTGAGATGGGAAGGAGAGGTATTATCCTCTAGTTATAGACAAAGAAAATGACATGCTTAAGATATGGTTCTGAGAAAATAAAATCAGACATTTTGTGAATCTATTAACACAGTACCTATCCAGTGCCAAGAATCAAAGCTAGCTATTTCTGTGTCTAAAGTATAGGTTAAACACAAGCTCTCCATTCCATGGATACCAGAACTTCCCTTACAAACTCCAAGGGAATCTAAGGTGACCTTGGAGGAGTTCTCAGAGATAACCACCATCCAGCTGGACAAGGACTAGTTTGAGTCAGGTGCACTACCAATGGCAAAGAATTATAATGAAATGCAACAGATTAACATAAATTAAACAGGGAGGTTATTTTTACTAATATAAATGAAATATACAAGCAGATCTTTGTAAATACCGCTGAGACACCCCAGGTCACAAAAGGCCAATATTTTCTCTGAATGGGTCAATCCATTCATTTATTCTCCCAATCTTAACCAATGGTCTCAAACACATGTGGACAGTTGATGTACCAAAAAAATCCTGTCATCACTCATGTAACAGAGAAGACAGAAGTCAGATTGCTGAGGTGCAATGTTACTGCAATTCTTTTAAGCAAGGGCGGTGGTAGAGGATAATTTATATTCATCTTTAAACAAGACACAAAGCTAGTAAGTGACCACGATCTTTAGTTGAACTGTTGTGGAAAAAGAGTAAATATGTGCTTAGCTAAAGCTGAGACAGGGCAGTGACTACAGTTGCATGATCCAGTTGTTATGTCTTAATATGCTGCTCACATAGATGTGGTAGGCTCCTGCTTAGTGGATGTGGGGTAAGCCCTTTGTCCACAGCTGTCACTGTGTGCAGCTCCAGTTTTCAGACATTCTCATTTCACCTAGATGTGGTCAGTGAACACATGAAGGTGATTTTCGAGTTGACCAAGAACGGTAGCACTCTGTCAGTGAAGTGAGGTATTTTACAATGTTTCTGACTTCCCATTCTATCTGAGGATGTGCTAACTCTGACTTTACCTGGGCCCAGCCAATAGGAAAAAGGGCTTGGTAGAATTTCTGTTCTCTTTAAAAAAACATACATATGGTTTCTCTTTTAATCCCTGGTTATCATTTCTCCTCCTTAACTTTACCTTGCTTTGGACAACATTCTAATGATTCTCCTTTCCAAGCCCTAAAATAAGATGCAATTGAAATTGAAGAATATATTTGGACTTACAGTTGGAAAGATGTGATAACATTCAAAAGGGTAAAGTCTCCTCAAGTGCTAAGGTTCATAGGAGGCAGTTTTTAACCACTTTTCTTTCATTGTCACTGCTCCTACGCCTGAACATTTTGGATATCTAGAATCAAGAAGGAATGGTGGGTATGACAGCATTAGACTACAGGAGGCTTCCAGTCTTGGGAAGCAAGACTTCAATATTTAAAAACTGTTCGTGAAAATAAATTAATTTAGACGCATGATAACCTCAGGCCATTAAAAAAAATAAACATAACAGTTTTAGATTTACAGAAAAATTATGAAGATAGGATATTGAGTTCCCATGTACCTCACACTCAGTTTTCTCTATTTTTAACAGCTTACATTAATAGGCTATATTTGTCACAATTAATAAACTGATGTTATATATTATTAAATAAATATTGATAAAAATTATACTAAATCAACAATTGGGATTGATTTAAATAACTATTCCTAAGTCTGTACTTCATTCACATTTCCTCATTTTTTTCCTAGTATCTTTTCTCAGTTCCAAGATTCCTTCTAGGATAACGCATTGCATATAGTCGTTGTGTTTCCTGAGGCTTCTTCTTTTTTTGGTACATATTTTAAAATTTGTTCTTGTTATTATCTTAATCACTTTGAGAAGCATTAACTAGGTATTTTGTAGAATGTCTTTCAGTTGGGATTTGTCTCACAGTTTTCTGATGGAGTTACGGGCTTGGGAGAAGACCAAAGAGACACATTGACATTTTGATCACATCATATCCAGCGTGATACTATCAACATGACTCACTGTTATTGACTGCAACCTTGATCACCTGATGGTGGTCGTGTTTGTCAGGTTTTCTACTGTAAAATAATTATTTGTAAATAATTTAGTATGAAAATACCCTTTTCATACTAAAATTTTTGGAAGGAAGTCACTGTGTGCAGCCCATACTTACGGAATGAGGAGTTTTGCTTCTTTTCCTTGAGAGCAATATATATATATGAATTATGTGAAATTTTGTGTGGGAGATTTTTCTATTCTGTCTCATTAATTAATTTATTTAATCATTTCTGTGTATCGGTGTGAAATTTCATGAATATTTACGAGGTATTGGAATATGATACATGCTGTTATTTATTTTGTCGACTTAATTGTTTCAGCTTTAGTCATGTCTCATAGTTTAAAAGAAAGTTTTCCATAAACCTTATTTTAAAAATAGATATTTTAAAAATAAATATTTATTGAACATCTACTATGTATAAAAACTATGCTAGGACCGAGGATATATATATTGAATGAAGTACTGATATCACCGTCAAGGAGCTTGCATCTCGAGGATAGAGGAAATCTCACATAAATATAATCTTAGTGCAAGCAGGATATAGATCATCCCAAACCCAAATTCCAGATCCACAAATTAATAGCCTTGAGACACTGGGCAGGTCACTCCATCTTTCTCAGATTAAAAATATTCTGAAAAAAAATGCTTCATATAGTTATTTAGAAAACCAAATTAAAATAGTTTAAAGTGAAAAAAGGGTGGTAGATCTCTGTAGTTAGGAATCTAGCCTTGGAACTGCTTTGGTTCACACTCTGCCTTTCCCATGGACCCACTGGTCCATGACCAGTGGAGCTAATCTGAAGATATTAACTAACCTCTCAGACCTTAGATTTCATCGCCTGTGAAACAGGAAAATAGAAAAAGCAGAGGACGGGACAGGCTTGTGGGGTTATCAAGAGTTCTGATTTGTTTACTCCAAGTTTATTATTTCTATTAAAAGGCAGAGGATTATCCAGTGAGAATTTGTAACTGGAGCTATAGATAGAGGAGGCACAGGCCTATGGATGATATTCCAAGTCCCCATTAGAGGAAAGGCAAAGATCTGATGAATAAGAGGAAACTTAAAATGAATTATCTTTGTAAGGCTCTGTAGCAACTGCCAATGATCTAGTGACTGTTGGAGCCCACCACAGAGCAGCTTCCACTTGCAGCATGAAAACTTGCACCGAGACCCCAGAAATAAAAGCACAGGAGCAGGAGACAGGTTGTAGGAAACTCTGTTCTTTTTTTGTTTTATAATTTCAACTTTTATTTTACCATCAGGGGTACATGTGCAGGTTTGTTGCATGAGTGTACCAAATGATGCTAAGGTTTGGGATATGAAGAATCAGCACACAGGAAGTGAACATCGGATCTAATAGTTGGTTTTTCATCCCTTGCTCCCCTCCCTCTGCTCTCTAGTATCCCTCAGTGTCTATTGTTTCCATCTTTATCTTCATGAGGACCCAATGTTTTACTTCCACTTATAAGGGAGAACATACAGTATTTGGTTTTTTGTTTTTGCATTAATTTACTTAGGATAATAGTCTTTCACTGCATCCATGTTGCTGCAAAGAACATTGTTCCATTCTTTTTCTTTTTTATAGCTGCAGATATACTCCATGGTATATATGTACCACATTTTCTTTATCTAATCCACGTTGGTAAGCACTGGAGTTGATTCCATGTCTTTGCTATGATAAAATGTGTGCAATAAACATATGAGTGCATGTGTCTTCTTGGTTGAATGATCTACTTTATTTTAGATATGCACCCAATCATTGGATTGCTGGCCCGAATGGTAGTTCTGTTTTGAGTTCTTTGAGAAGACTCCACACTGCTTTCCACAGCAACTGAACTAATTAAATGCCCATCAATGGTGTTTAAGTTTTCGCTTTTCTGTTAAGCCTACTCAACATCTGTTGTTTTTTTGACTTTTTAATAATAGCCATTTTGACTGATGTGAGATGGTATGTCGTTGTGACTTTGATTGGCATGTCTCTGATGATTAGTGATGTTGAACACTTTTTCACATGTTTGTTGGCCACTGACATGTCTTCTTTTGAAAAGTGTCTGTTCATATCCTTTGCCCACTTTTTAATGGGGGTGTTTTTTTCTTGTTTAATTAAGTTCCTTATGGATTCTGGATATTGGTCCTTTGTTGAATGCATAGTTTACAAATATTTTTTTCCCCATTAGAGCTCACTGCGGCCTACCTACTGGGCTCAATCAATCCTCCTGCCTCAGACTCCAGAATATCTGGGACCACATGTGCATGCCACCATACTTGGCCAACTTACTCTAGGTAGATTGTCTGGAAATCTATGCTGTTTCAGCTACAAGAGCACACTGACCTCATATGAAATAGCTGTTGATGTAAATGTTGGTCTCTCCATTGGAATCTTAGCTTCCTGAGGGCAGGATCCATATCATCACAGCCCTAGATCCTAGCATTTGAACAGATACTGAATAAATATTCATTTAAAAAAGAATGATGAGACTGGGCATGATGGCTCATTCCTGTAATGCCAGTACTTTGGAAGGCCAAGGCTGGAGGATTGTTTTAGCCCAGGAGTCTGAGGCTAGCCTGGGCAGCATACTGAAACCCCAACTCTACAAAAAAAATTAACAAATTAGCCAAGTGTGGTGGCATGCACTGGTGATCACAGCCGTGCTGGAGGCTGAGGCAGGAGGATCAATTGAGCCTAGGAGGTAGGCTGCAGTGAGCTGCGGCTGCACCACTGCACTTCGACCGGGGCAACAGAGTAAGACCCTGTCTCAAAAAAAAAAAAAAAGCAGAATGATGAATTCTCAAGATTTCATTATGTAAGTTATTAGGAAACTTAGGTGGAGAATACAACAAAAGGAAACTGAACTTGGTAACCTCGCTACAAACCCTCATTTCTGAGAGTTTGAGTGTGTGTTTGTGGCAATTGTGATATGAAGAATGCTAATTTCCTTTTTCATTGTTTTATAAACCTTCTTTTCTTTTTCTCTTTTCCTTAATTTCTTTTTTTCTACTATAGGAATAAATGAAGTCCCAATGATAAAAGCAAAGTCTGGTTTTTTTCAGAGTTTGCTATAGCAAAGGAGTCAACCACCACTACTTGTGTTTAAGCAGAGACTCAAAGCAGATGAAGGAGCAGAAAACCTTCATGATGGGTGAAGGGAGGAGGGCTTCAGGTGTTCCCTGATTGGAGGCTACTGGCATGGGAGAGCTGTGGGTGGGCTTACCAGAAACAGGACGTCCTATGTCATTGGGTAAGGGTACATACTTGGCTTTCTCTCGTTGGTCTTACCTTGGGAGTGGAGACAAAAAGTAGGGAAGCTGTCAGTTATTAATCAAGCCCTGGCCACTGTGGATTGACTGTTACAGAAGTTACTGTGTAGCACACTGGATTGTAACTAGAGAGAGCAATCTGGCTTCCTGCAAATCTGACTCATAGCAAGCTGGCTTCTTGGGCTGTTCATTGAAGATAAGGAGGCTTCGCTTCCTGATCAGGTTGCTCCAGGTCATTTTTATACAGGACCTGGTTGTTATCTATTTCTACATTCAGTCTCTGTCTCTCCTCATCAACTTTTTCATCTCCTTTTCTCCAAATCCTTTTCTCATTTTTCTCTAACTCTTCTCTTTATATTTATGTATTTTCTCAGATCCCAGGAAAAATTAGGGAAGGGGAATGTGAAACGTGGTGAAGATATACTGAATAAGGCAACAGGTTTCGCTCACTGACATCAAGCTCTGAAAATCTCTCATCTTAAAGGATGGAGAATTTGAGCAATTTAGTGATCCTAAATGTGCAATGAAGTTTGTTAGTTTGTTTTTACGAACAGTTATTACATGCCATGTTGTTATTTGGCTATGTTCAAACATAACATTAAAACGTTTTCTGTACAAGTTTCCCAGAAAATAGAAAACTTAAAATCTCCAAACATGATTCAGAATCTTCTGAATGTGAGATTGAACTGAGCATGCTTCAGTTTCTCTTCTCTGCACTTGCCAACACATGAAACTCTTTTGAGATGAGGTAGCAGAAAAAATTCATGTAGGCTTCAATATGTCCTTCTAAAATATTTTATGTTTTTCATTTTAGAGACTCTGAATGGAGCTTTATTGTGGCCATTTGGCCTAACAGTGCTCCCTTTTGAGGATGCATTCAGATCCAAAACTTAAAAAAAAAAAAAAAAAATGTGTGTTGGCAGGTGCGGTGACTCACACCTATGTAATTCCAGCATTTGGGAGGCCAAGGTGTGCCAATCACTTGAAGTCAGGAGTTTGAGACCAGCCTGGCCAAAATGGTGACATCCCAACTCTACTTACTAAAAATGCGAAAATTAGCAGGGCATGATGATGTCTTCTGTAGTCCCAGGTACTCAGGGACACTGAGGCAGGAGAATTGCTTGAACCCAGGAAGCAGAGGTTGTTGTGAGCTGAGGTTGCTGTGAGCTGCTTTCCGGCCTGGGTGACAGACAGCATGAGACCCTGTTTGAAAAAAAAAAAACCAAAGTAGGTGTTTTCTGTCTTTTTGGTATATTACCAACTGGAGCAGTAAACCAAGGTGAGCTAGAGAGATAAATTTATTTAAATTAAGACACATAACTAATTTGTATGGTATCCCGATCTTGTGTGCAGAAGATCTATAATCAAAGAAAATATTTCATATTCATTGTAGATTTGCTAAGTTTGTGGCTCATACTATAATACATAAAATTTATTATTTTTGTATTCATTTTTATTTTCTTGAGACAAGGTCTAGCTCTGTCATTCAGTCTGGAGTGCAGTGGCGTGATCACAGCTTACTGCGGCCTTGACCTCCCAGCTTCAAGCGATCCACCCGCACAGCCTCCCAAGTAGCTGGGACTAAAGGTGGGCACCACCATGCCTGGCTAATTTTCTCTTATATTTTGTAGAGATGGGGGTCTCACCATGTCACCCAGGTTGATCTCTAATTCCTGGGCTCAAGTGATCTTTCTACCTTGGCTTCCCAAAGTGCTGGGATTATAGGTATAAGCCATTACACCCACCCAAAATTTGTTTTTAATGACACTCTTCCTCTCTTCTGGAATTTTTAAAGCTGATTAAACATTGACACTGTTAGCTGTGAACACCTGCAGCATCTTCTCTGATCTGCTCTTTACCCAACATAACACAGGATTTTTCTAAGGAAAGTGAATACTGCCTTGGGTCTCTAAACCCAAGGAGGAGGGAGATAAGTTAGGCACCAGATCACAACAGTCTCCTACGGAACAAATGTGCTTGAGAACAGCACTTTGGAAGGTGATCCAGCTGTGCAAGCTGAATCATTTTTCACAGCAATTTTACTAATGCTTCTCACCCCGAATTTTAAAAGCCTGATGAGTCACAGAATGGCCAACTGCTTACATTATCAAGCAGAACAGAAAAGCATTTACATACACAAGCACAATATATCTCTAGATCAACCAAATTAACGCCTATTTGTATAACCCTTCAAACTCCACACAGACAAAATAAATGGTCATTTAACCAGTAGAATTACTGGCAAATGTAACATTAAAATGTTGATTACTGTATTCCATCTCATTTTATGTCTATGTTGTTCTTTCATGAAAGTAGTTAACCATCACCCATGAATCTGAAGGTGAGCAAAGGATGAAGGTAAATTTCCTAATACACTAAAATAATATCCATGTGAGGATATGAGATATTTTCCCAGCACAGCTTACAAAGAAAACATGCTTCCTTTAACTTAAAAGAGAAAGGGAGTGGACTAACTCTGTAGATGGTGCATTGAGTCTAAAAAATCTTCAGCCTTAGCGAACCAGGTTTATACAAGGCAACTTAAAATCCTTTATAAAGAAATAGCAATATCACCCGGTGCGAAGGAGGCATCTTGTTCCTGTGGCCATTCCATACCATTAAGATCATCACTCATCAGTTATGGTACCTGGTACTTTTTGTGTTCAGAACATTTGGTGCATTTTATCAAATTTTCCACATATCACTAGAAGACACAGTGGCCTATAACATCCTGTTTGTCACACAGTACTTTTGAAAAGTGTCTAGGGATTCTATTTATTGGATCATCAATGATAGGAACAGAACATCTATATTTATCATCACTTCTAAAAGAACAGAGTCAGTTATTTGCCCAAGACGTGAAAGTAATTTTTCATAATAATCTCCAAGGAAGTGATCATTTTCCATATTCTTCTTCTTTTGCGCATGTAATACTTCATCACTATGCCCTTTGCTCTGTACCCAAATCATGTTATGTGCTGTGTCATCAAACACCTAGTATGGCGTCTGACCATTTATACTCAGTGTTTATGAATAACGATATCACATAAACTGGACAATGAGTCACACTGAATGGCCAACTGCTTACATTATCAATGGGAATGAAATGCTAGGTAATATCATTGCAGAATCCAATAATCTGAGAGTTAAAGGCATCTTGCGGAATCACACATTCTAATGACATACCCCTTCTATGGATGCTAGAACATCTCCAGCAATACAAAACTCACTACCTCAAGCAGCATGGGGAGATGTCAAGTTCTGAAGCTGTTCGGGAACTAGGATATTAACATACATGAAAAGGTGAGAGACAAGCCTTGACCCCTTCAAGAAAGAGAAATAAAACTGAGATTATCATATAAAATAAGAACCTCTGTAGAACTATAGACTTAGCAAGTGGGTATACTAGGACAAAAACTAGGCACAAGAATAGGAAGAGTCACAGGAGTTTGATTGGTTTTATGTGTACTTGTATTTGTGGTCTTCTATAGTTTATTTATTTTATTTTGGTTTGACTTGTATGTTGCAAAAATTACCTCTCACTAAGAATTTATAACATATGCATTGGGGATTTAAATTTTTTATAACTGAATGACTCAAGACTACCCATTCCCAAGGTAATAAAAAATAGTGCTTAACCAATGACAGCTCTGAGAAGCTTAGCATAAAATACACAAAAGCTCACAAACATCTCTAATGAAGCCAATTAAACAGCCTTGAAAATCTCAACAACAAATCATTTTATAAACCAAAATTATAAAACACTTAAGGAAATAATCTACTCTAAGTGAAAGAGGGGGCTATTAAAAATTGTTTTAAAGCTCTAAAATCTTTGTTTCTTTCTGGAGAAGGAGGCAGTATATATTAATTTTTTAATCTGAAAAGTCAAGTATGCATGTTAAAAACTTAGGGGTTACTAAACCAATAGAAATAACAATAGCTACTAAATTAGCAGGAAGAGAATATATAACAGTAAACCAGTGACAGTAAGAAAAAGAAGAAAACACTAAAGGATAGAGAAAAAGAGAAACACGAGGCACCAAAAAGCAGGTTTTTTAAAAAGCACAAATAAAATGGAAGAAATAAATTCAAACATATTAAAAATCAGTACAGAAGATTACGTTTCTGAGGAGGTGAAGTGTTTTCTCTCTATTATTCCCACTATTTATAACTAAGAACTGTGGACATTATGTACAAAGTAAATAAAAGAAAATTCGGCAAGATGGAGAGAAGAAGAAATCAGCTGAAGTCCTCAGTGCATAAGGAACAGCACAGTGGTGACTTCTCTGAGTCATCTTGTTTGCTGCCTATATTTTTCACTTAGAAATGAGGTAGCTAGCAAACAAGAAACATCAACAAGTGCAGAGGAAAACATCTCAAAAGAGCCTGCACTCCCTTTATTCAAAGCACCAGGAAAGGAATAATCCTGAAAGACAGGAAACTTTCAAAAGATAATAACTCTCTTCCAATTTTAACCAGAGCCATGTTCAGCTGCTCACCACTCAAAAGCCAGACATGAGAGGCAAGGGTTGGTAGAAGGAAAATCAGGTTTAAAAGGAGAGTCAGCAAACCCAGAAGGTGTTGAACCAGTTTTCTGAAGAACCATCTCAAATTTTAAAATCCAGCATAGGGTTTTTAAAGGGAAAGTTGGTTTGGGAGACATGGAGGAGTGGTGAGGGTGCAGGCGCTGTGTGTCTTAGTTCTGTTGGCTATCTTGGACACCTACCCATCTGGAGGCCTGGCTGGCATGATCTTGACTTCTGCCCCATGGTGGTGGACTAATTGTGACTCTTCCTAAGCAAGCAGATTTAGCAGTCAGGGCTCCATGCCTGATTTGTTTCAATATTAGTCTCTAGAATTTCTTAAGCAAGAACATAATTAGATAAGCATGTGTTGTCAAAAGACAGTGTCTAGAGAGTAAAGGGACAAAGGAGTGAGAGGGGAGAAAAGGAAGAAAAAGAAAGCAGGTTATTAAAAAATATTTTTAAAATTAAGGTCTCCAGTTACACAAACATCACACGAAAGACTATAACCAAACTCCCATTTATATTAGCAAAGGTTGAGAGGAGAACCTAGACTTCCACCCTCATGATACTTTAGGAAGGTGCTCCAACATCCCTGGCAGAATGATGCAAGAGGTAGCCAAGCGGGAGCTGGGACTTTCAACTCTGTGGACCAGTACCAAGACCTCTACACATGAAGTATCAGAAAACATGTATTTCAACACTCACCCAAAACTAACAAGGAGCCCTAATCCCTTTCCACTGGGGTGGCATCAGAGGAGGCCTGCTATTGTCCACAAGGAGGCTCCTCTATCTTCAAATGTCAATGGATGGTGAGTGGGGACCCTGAACTGCTACCTCCACCTGGCAGTAGTGAGGCAGTGCCTCCCTTCCCCTACCAAAGCAGTGTTGGCCAAAGCCAGCTGCCACAGAAGGCTAAAATAAGAAAAGGAGCCTTGCAACACAATATGAAAGTATCCAAGTTTAAATGAAAAACCACTAATCATACAAAAATATCACAAGAAACTCAAATGAGGGAAAAAAAGCAATTAATATTTAATAACAACAAGATATCAAAAAATGTTAGAATAATCTGACAAAGATTTTAAAGCAGATATCATAAAAGTGCTTTAATAAGCAATAAAAAAAAAGCTGGAAAGAAATGAAAAAAAAATTGAGCCTAAGCAAATAAATCAGATGACTAAACAAGATAATAGAAGATACATTTTTAAAGGAGTGAAGGTTAAATTTTAGAACTGAAAGCACAGTAACCAAAATAAAATTGACTGGGTTCA
Organism: Cebus imitator; assembly: GCF_001604975.1. Classification (NCBI taxonomy): domain Eukaryota; kingdom Metazoa; phylum Chordata; class Mammalia; order Primates; family Cebidae; genus Cebus; species Cebus imitator. The sequence goes on from NW_016107320.1 coordinate 10,019,230, forward strand.
ATAGGAGAATGTAGAGAACAGAGGGAAAAATCAGTGACCTGGAAGACAGAGCACTAGAAATTATCCAATCTGAACCACGGAAAGGAGATAAACCGAAAAAAGTAAATAAGCAAACAATCAGAAAGGTATGTTGGACCATAACAAATGAGTCTTCCTATGTTTGTTTTATGTATAATACCTGATGTGCCTAGTTATACTTAGTGGGAGGCATCAGGAAAAGCATGTCTACTCCATTTTCCTACAAGAGGAAGTTCTTTGGATTTCCTCTTTGAGTCTTCTTATTCCCTGGAATAAAGTGTATATCACCAGGGGAAATTAATAGATACAGAAAAGCTTAGTATTCTCCCAAAGTCTGTTTACTAAATTTGAATTTCTTTTCTCTTATGTTTCTGATGCCTTACAAAAAGTAAATTGGAGGCCAGGTGTGGTGGCTCATGCCTGTAATCCCAGCACTTTTCGAGGTCAAGGCGGGAAGATCACCTGATGTCAGGAGTTTGAGACCAGCCTGTGCAGCCATGGCCAACATGGTGAAACCACGTCTGTACTATAAATACAAAAATTAGCTGTCAGTGGTGGCAGGTGCCTATAATCCCAGCTACTCGGGAGGCTGAGGCAGGAGAATCGCTTGAACCCAGGAGGCAGAGGTTGCAGTGTGCTGAGATTGTGCCACTGCACTCCAGCCTGGGTGGCAGAGCAAGATTCCGTCTCAAACAACAACAAGCACAGAAGCAACAACAAAGAACAAATTCGAGAGTATTCTAGGCAATGAAAGGCAAGGGAAAAAGTAGAATACATCATAAACTGACATAGAGATGTAGGGAACAGCCCCACAACATCCTGAAACTCCCTTCCAGAAACCATTTTCAATTTTGTTTTCTTCAGCTTTTCAAGACGTTGCTTCTATCTACCATCTGTTCAGGCAGAAGGGGGTCATGCTTCTAGGACTTGGCAGTGTCATGTCTCTGCTGGTACAGAAGCCTCTCATCACTAGCTGACTATTCATTCCATCTGAAATCAGAAATCTCAAAATAATAGCATTCTCTTGTTTATTCAGTCTTCAAAACAGGGCACAAAGTAAGAAATTAAATGAAAGAGTGTGTTTTAATGAAGCAGTCACATATTAAGAACAGAATTCCAGAGTTAAAGTCCTAATTCTGCTATGCCTTGACTTCTTATAAGTAGAAACTATTGTCTTTCCTTAATAAATCATTTTTTCCTCCCAGGGAAAATAAAACATAAAAATCTTCGAGGTCAACAAAACCTTAGAGATTCTGCAGTGCAGCTCCTCAGCACAACCGAATATACCCCAATTTCTAGATCCCACACCCAATGAGTTACTCCACCTTACCACTGTTATACATAATACTTGCCAGTTTTAACCCGTAAGAATTTAAACTAGAATAAATGCTAAGTAATCAGTTCATATGTGTGTATGCATGCAGTATTTGTAAACATAATTTATATGTACTTTTTAAAATGCAAGCATAAAATAGGTGTACAAGTGCTTTGATTTCTCAGAACAGCTCTACACACCTATGGAAGTGGCAATGTTACATAAGATGAAGCTGAGTAGTTACAGTTACAGTTTGTCTACCTCGATGTCTATTCTTACTTCCGTTAAAGGCAGAGAGTTAACTAGGGATTGCTTCAGGAAAATGAGGCAGAACATTTTCTTTTTTCAGAGGCTGCTGCTCACCTTTCCAGCAAAGAATAAGACTTGACAAGAGGGAAAAGCATGGATGAGATTTGTTTTTAAGTGAACTAAACTCCAACTGTCAGCCTCAAAGGAAAGTAATATGCAAGACATAAATAAAAATGAATAATGACTTAATTAGGACATTATTAGAAAGGGAACTGAGAATTTTAACTATATTACTTATAAATTTTTCCTCCTTCTTTCCAGAATCAAGGCATAATCTATGGACAACCAAATGTATATCTAGCAAGAATTCAGATAGTTTTGTAAAAAATTTTCTACTTTTACCAGAAGTGATTCAAATAAACATAAATTCACTCCAGTGACACACCCCACTTTCTTAGCATCTTAGTTGCCTCATGAACCCATTTGACGCCTCTCTCTCTTAGTCTCTCTCTAGGCTAATATGTTTCATAGTATATTGTGTAGATTCCATTAAAAGTTGACTGTATGGCTCAGATTCCATGTTAACTTAAATTTGAGAAATTTTGAATGAAATAAAGCTACAGGCCCATCTTTCTTCTGAGCTTTTAACAAAATTTAAAAGCTGAATCTCCTCTCCCACCCCAGCCCAACACATACACACTTGGGCAAGGAACACCTTCAGGTGTCAAGAATGATACTAGTGTTCCTTAAAAGTTAACTGGGAAACCAAAGCCTTAGGTGCCCAAGTCAGGCTGCAATATCTAGCCGCACTCATGAAGACCTTGTGTGAATCTATCTATCTATCTGTCTAATTTCTCCTTTAATATTGCAAAAACGTTTCATAGGATGTAGTGTGATATCTCATCTACCACCTAGGGTGGGAAGCTTGGTGCTCATAACTTTCAGAAGCAAGCACCACTGATCCATTTTTCTCTTTATCTACCTCAAAGCTTGTATCCTACAACATCTAATCTAGCTTTTGCATAGCTTAGAGTAGATGTGAGAAACCTCATTCTCGATATCCTTCCCTTTATTTTTCTTTTTTTAAAAGTATCATGTAGCTCTTCCTAGATAACAAAGTCATGCTCATTGTAGAAAATTCACCAAAACCTAAGATGTAAATTAAAATTATCTGACTTAATATTGTTCAAAATTATCATAAAGTTTATATTAAGTAATAAATGCTTAAAAATAATCAAGAAAATCATGAAAGAGAAAAACAGAAATGAAAGTGATTTAGGAATTTGCCTTAACAGGTATCAGAATAACTAAAACTCCACTATGATATAATTGATGTGATAGTGCATAAGAATGGATATATAGATTATTGAAACCAAATAGAAAATCCAAAAATAGATCCAAGAAAAAAGAGAAATTTAATATGTAACAATAATATATTTTGATTCAGTGGAAAAAGATGATTTAGTTAATAAAGGATGCATGGAAAATAACTGTGAATTAAGGGAAAATTAAATTTATATGCCTTTATCACAATATACACAAAAATTAATTACAAATTGATTATACACTTAATTTTTTATTGAAATAATTGAAACCCTTAGCAGAAAATTTAGGTTACATGTTTAGAATCTAAGGAATGGGAGAGAATTTCAACTAAAACAAGAAACCCACATAAAATTTACATACTTATATATTTAAATATTTATTTGATATAAATACATATAACTTCCAATAGGTATTTGGATATATAAATTCAAATAAATATTTGAATACATAAATATGTAAATTTTATATGCCAAAATCTAAAATAAAAAAATCAACAGACAAATGATTGGTTTTGGAAAAATAATATAGATGACAAGCTATTATAAATGCTTATATTTGTAAAGACACAAATATATCCTTATATTTGTAAAGGATCCTTAAAAGATGCAGGGGAAATACAAACAACTCTATAAAAACAAAAAAGTAGCAAAAAAACAATTCCCTGAACAGAAAATGTTAGTGACAAAATTAAAAGTAATTATGGAATTTACCTCAAAGTAACCATAAAGTATAACTTTATACCACTAAAATTAGCAAACATTTTTTTAAAGTGTTGTTTTTATTGTTGGCAGAGATATGCAACAAAAGTGTCAATTGTTATCATCTTTGTAGAATATGGCAAGAAATCTGGCAACAGCAATTAAAATTAAAAATACACTGTTTAACATTACATTTCTACATTTAATAGTATTTCCTATTGAAAAAATCTTCAGTGCTTGCGAATATATGTACGTACATGATTACTGCAGAACTATTTATAATGGCAAAATAATGGAAATGAGTTTTACTTCTACTAGGAATTATGAAGCTTGAAAAAGCATTTTTCTCACACTAACAGTAAGAAAAATCTGGATAAACTAAATAAATCATAACTTCTGTTGAAATCATCAGAATAGTTTGAATAATCAAAGATGGGCATACCCTTCCCTGGAGAGATGAGACAAATAGGCCAACTTTTGTGTCAGAGCACAGGACGAGGGTCACCGTATAGGCAGGTGAAAGACATCAACTAAAATTTTAATAGATTGCTGAAGAGAGTGTCATAGGATAACATAACAGTATAGAACATACGAAAGCCCCTGACACAAGATATGATTGCATTCATTTGCAGGCTCTTTTCCATGTAATCTCATCAGGCGGTCAAAAGAAATATTGGTGTTAGGACAGGCGAGCAGAGGAAACCAGATGCATATAACCTGCTTATTAGTGCAGATGGGCCAAAGGAGATGCGGTGCTCCTGTGGAAAAGGCCCAGAGCCTCACTGCCCTCAGTTTCCTACCTTAGATACTATCTCATTTGAAACTAAATCTTTAAGGTTCTAAGGAGGAGCAATAAGTGCTACTACCTTCAGGGTACATGCAAAGACCCATGATGGCTGGCGGGAGGATAAAAGGTAAAGCAAAAGAAAATAATGCTTTAGGGCTGGTGGAAAAGCCTGCATCAATCACTTTAGAGGTTACTTAACACTAAGTGATGTACCAGCAAATCTCACTACAGATTTTTCCACAAATACAAAGAAGAACTTGGCTGCCATGGAGAGAGGAGAAAGGAAGACTGAGAGCCCTCCCCTTAGTTCTCAGACACTCAGGGCCTGACTCAGATTGAGGATGGACCAAAGTCAACACCACCACCCCGGCAAAGTACTGAATAAGAAAAACAATAGTTACCGTGGGAGAGAGGAAAGAGCTTGGCGCTCTGTGTGCGTGTAGACAGGCATGAAACGGGCAAGTGGAGCGCAGGCACTAAGAAAAGTCCTCTAGGCTGGGCACAGTGGCTTAGGCCTGTAACCCCAGCACTTTGGGAAGCCAAGGAGGGAGGATTGCTTGAGGCCAGACGTTTGAGACTAGCCTGAGCAACATGAGGAAACCTCGTCTCTCCAAAAATTGCAAAATGAACTGGGCGTAGTGGCGCACGCCCGTGGTCCCAGCTACTCCTAGTCTGGAGGCTGATGTGGAAGAATTTCTTGAGCCCAGCAGTTAGTCAAGTTAGTTAGGTGGAGGTTGCAGTTAGTCAAGATCGCACCATTGCACAGAAGCCTGGTAGACAGAATGAGCTCTGCCTTAAAAAATTATAATAATGATTATAATGAAAGAAAAGCCCTCTGGTGCCATGGCACCCTCCCTAAGCACAATACAATAGATGATTTAACACTGGAGGAATTTTTTGTGTTGTTGTTGAGGGTGGGTAACAGCTTTATTCAGCTGCTAATAGCTCACACAACATATAATTCACGAATTTAAAGTTCACCATTCAGTGATTGCAATCCATTCGAAGAATTGCCTTAACCATCATCACAACCAATTTCAGAATCTTTTTATCCGCCCTTCCAAAGAACCTGTGTACCATTTAGATATTACTCTCAATCCTCATACTTCTATTTGCCCCTCCCACCCACCTCTTCTCTCTCTACAGATTTGTCTATACTAGATACTTCATATAAATAGAATTATACAGTATGTGGCCTTTTGCAACTGATTTATTTCACTTAGCATATTGTTTTCGAGTTATACATTCGAGGTTCATACATATTGTAGCATGTATAAATATTACATTACTATTTAGAGCCAAATGATATGCCACATTTTGTTAATTTATTCATTTGTTAGTGGACATGAGAGTTGTTCCCACTTTTAGGCTATTATAAATAATGATACTATGAATATTCATGTAAAAGTCTTTGTGTGAACAAATGTTTTCTTTTGTTGGGGAGTATACTTAGGATTGAAATTGCTAAATCAAATGGTAACTTGTTATTTAACTTTTTTAAGAACTGCCACATGGTTTTCCAACGTGGCTACATTATTGTCATTCCCACCAGTAGTGTATGAGCATTGAGATTATCCACAACCTTGACAACACTTGGTTACTTGTATTTTTGATTCCAACCATCATAGTGGTTGTGAAATGGTATTTCATTGTGTTTTTCATTTGCAGTTCCCTAATGGCTAATGATGTTGACATCTTTTCATATGTTTATTGTCCATTTGTGTATCTTTATTGGGAAAATGCCTATATAAATACTATGACCATTTTAAATTGGGCTTTTTTATTATTGAGTTGTAAGAGTATTTCATATATTATTTATACAAGACCCATGTTAGATATATAATTTGCATATACCTTCTCCCATTCTGTGAGTTATCTTTTCATTTTACCAATGGTATCCTTTGAGGCTCAGTTTTTATTTTGATGAAGACCAATGTATCTATCTTTTTTTCCTTTTGTTGGTTGTGCTTTTGATATCATATCTATGAAACCAATGTCCAATGTTATGATATATCCAAAATGATATTTATGAACTATCTAATGTAATTTTTTTCTGTATGTTATATATAGTTTTAGCTCTTAGATTTAGCTATTCGATTCATTTGAGTTAATTTTTGTGTGTGGTGTGAGGAAGAGATCCAATCCCTCTTGCCCTTTTTGTGTATTTGAATATCCAGGTTTTCCAGCCCCATTTTTTGAAAAGATTTTCTTCTCCACATTTAATTATTTACCATCATTTCTTAAAATCAATTGACCATAAATGGATAGATTTGTTTCTGAGCTCTCAATTTTATTGCATCAATCAAAGTTTGTAGTTTACTCTTATCTAGTATCAAACTGTCTAGATTTGCATAGCTTTCTAGTAAGTTTTAAAATTTAGAAGTTTGAGTCCTGAAATTTTTTCAAAATTTTCTTTTCAATATTGTTTTGGCTATTTTGAGCCCTTGCATTTTCATGCAGGTTTTAGTATCAACCTGTCAATTTCTACAAATAAGCCATCTGGAATTCTAAAAGATATTGTGTTACATCTCTAGATCTCTTTGAGGATCCTTGATGTTTTAACAATACTGTCTCCTCACACACGAACATGTGATTTGTTTATTTAGATCTGATTTAATTTCTTTCAAGAAAGTTTTGTACTTCAAAGTATATGTTTTTTACTTATTTTGTAAAAATTATTTCTGAGTATTTTTATTGTTTTTATGCTATTATAAATATAAGGATTTCATTCAGTTTATTTTCATTTTGTTCACTGCATGTGTTTAGATACAGAAATGAATTTTGTATATTAATCTTGTATCTTGCAACATTTCTTAGCTCGTTTATTAGTTCTAAAAGATATGTGGTGAATTCCTCAGAGTTTTCTGTATATAAGACATGTTGTCTGTGAATAGTGATAGCTTTATATTTTTTTCCAATCTGAATGTCTTTTATTTGTGTTTATTATGTGTTGCCATGTGCAAAATTTCCATTATAATATTAAACATATGTGATGAGAATAGACATCTTTGTCTTGTTTCTAATGTTAGGGGTAAAATATCTAGTCTTTTATCATTAAGTATAAGGCTACCTTTGAGTTTTTCATGGATTCCTTTTATCAGTTTAAGGAATAGTATGTTGAGTGTTTTATAATAAAAGGTCACTGAATTTTAGCAAATGCTTCTCTTAATTTATTAAGATTTGAATGTGAGTTTTGTTTTTTATTCTATTGTTATGGTATATTACATTTACCAATTTTCAAATATTAAATCAACCTTACATTTCTTGGATAAATCTCAGTCATGGTATATAATTTTTATATGTTGCTTGATTTGGTTTGCTACTACATATTTGAGAATCTTTGCATCTACATCCATAAGAAATATTGGTCAATACTTTTTTTTCCTATCTTGACCCAGTTTTAGTATCAGCAAATGGATTGAAAGTATCCTTCCTTCTCTGTTTTTTGGGAAGAGTTCGTGAAGAAGTGCTATCAATTCTTCTTTAAATGATTGATACAACTCTAGAAAAAATTTTAGCTCTTTGACAGACTAAAGATTGTCATAACACACAACCCAACTCAGGAGCTTAACTCCTGAGGATTTTTACAGTGACATTGAGGTTTGCCCATTACCAGGTGTAAATATTATTGAACTGAATCTCTACTGTTCTCTACTGTTTATCTCAAAGCTACAAACTGAAAACACACACACACACACACACACACACACACAAATACAACCCATTTTCAAGAGAAAAGCAAACAAAAGAACCAGATCCAGAGATACCTCAGAGATTGCNAAAAAAAAAAAAAAAAAGAAAATAAAAAATTACAATAAAAATGTAAAGGATAATTATTGATAATATAAAACATACCTAAGCAGAGGGTGAATTTCAGAAGAGAGAGGAAAATTGTAAGAAAGCGTAAGATGGAAATGCTATAAAGCAAAACGTAAAAGAATAGTGGCAAAAGAGATAATGAATGCCATTGATGAACACAGTCAAGTGAAGTAGTATTGAATTTGAAAATAGGCTGACATGAAGTTCTGAAACTAAAACACAAAGAGAAAAATTAGTTGAGTTTGAGAGCCAGGACAGAGTCTCTAAGAACAGTTAATTAATAACAAAGATTCTAATATCTGTGTAATTGGAGACCTCAAAAGTAATGTTGAAGAAAAATATTTTAAAATATAAGAAGCAAACTTTTTTAAAAAAACTAATGATAGTTACTAAAACTCAGGCCCAGGAAGATAAGAAAACTCCAAACAAATGAATAAATTTTGAAAGAAGGAAACAAAACATGTAGAACTATTTCATTAAACTACTAAAATGAAAGCGTTTTTAAAAGCTAAATATTTTTTAAAAGATATATTACATACAGAAGAAGAAAGATAAGAATTACAGTATACTTCTCATCAGAAACTGTAAAAGCCAGGAAACAGTAAATTGACATTCTTAAAGTATTACTTAAACAAATTAACTGTCAATCAATAATTAAATACCCTATAAAAATATTTTAAAAGTTATTTACAAACACATAATGAGAGAATGCATGACCAGAAGATATATGACATAAGAAATAATAATTGAAGAAATAATAATTGAATAATTGAAGAATTAATGAAATAATAATTGAAGAGATAATAATTGAATAATAATAATAATATTCTATTGGTTGAACTACCCATAGAATTATTATTCTACGGGTACTTCAATCAGTAGAATATCATATCAGACAGAATGTTAACCTATAATAAAAGAGAGATCCAAAAATGGCAATATCAGAGATAAATGTGTAATACTTAAATTGTTTTAAAAATTGTCTTAACTATTATGGATTAAAAAAAATAATGCATATTGGGAGTTATGACATACATAAAAGTAAACTGTGTGATAATATCACATTCAATTTAAGAGGAAAATTGGAAGTATATTGTTGTAAGGCTCTTACACATTATGTGAAATAGTATATTATTAGAAGGTTCAATAATTTGCTAAAACTCACAGAATTCACAAAAACAATTATACTCCGAGTTACAGCTTACTACAGTAAAAGGATACTGATTTATAGCAGCTAATGAAAGAGGCATACCAGGGACAGTCAAGGGGTCAATAAGGATGAGATACCAGTTGTCTTTTCTCTATGGAGTTGTGCAGACAGTGCCAATTACTCCCAGCAATGATGTGTGGCAATATATAGAGTTTTGCCAACTGAAGGAGCTCTTTCAAACACTCAGTGTATAGTGTTTTATTGAGGGTTGATTTCAGAGATATGGTGATCAACCATGTAGCTGACCTCAGTTTCCAGTTTATCCAGAAGTTAAACTTATAACTATCATAGATCATGTGGTTAGCAAAGACTATCTAGAATGACCCAAGGACTTCATGTAAATAAAGACACTCTTATTAAGCAGAATATTCCAAAGATTTAGAGGTTACCTTCCAGAATCCAGGAAAAAAGGGTAATACTTTGATTTGGGAAGATTAATATTTTCTGTACACTGTAATAAATTGAAGAAGTATAGTGCAAATGCTAAAACTAAATATATATAAATATGTATTTATATATATTTATTTTTATAATATAAAAATATATAGCACTAAAATATTTCTGAAGGATTATTAATAAGGTAAGGGTAAAAAGTCAAATTATAAAATATACACAAGCCAAAACCAGACCAAAAATTGAAATAGAAGAATGAACACAAGAAACAAATAGAGAACGACAAGCAAGACGGTAGATTCATATACAACCCCATAAATAATTGTTTTAAGTGTAAATGGTCTAAATACCCCAATAAAAAGACAGAGATTATCATATTAGTTAGGAAGACCTAACTATATACTACTGTTCACAAGAAATCTGCTTTAAATAGTAAAATATGTGTGTTCGTCTGCTTTCTGTTGCTTATAATAGAATAACTGAACCTGGATAGTTTATACAGAAAACCAATTTATTTCTCACAGTTGTGAAGGTTCTTAACCAAGCTTCTTAACCAAGCTTCTTAACCAAGCTCAAGGTCAAGGGGCCATATCTGGTGAGATCCTTCTTGCTGGTGAGGACTGTCTGCAGAGTTCTGAGGCAGTACAGTGCACTACATGGTGGGGTTAAGCCATAAATGTATTAATCCACTAATGAGGGTTGTGCCCCCATGATTGAATCACCTCTTAAAGGCCCCACCTCTCAATACTGCCTCACTGGGAATTAAATTTCCATATGGGTTTTAGAGGGAACAAATATTCAAACCATAGAAACATGGTTGGGTTAAAATTTAATGGATGGCCATATATACATATATACATATATGTATATATATTCTATGCAACCATTACTCAAAAGCTAAAGAGTCTATATAAAATCAAAGTAGACTTTGGAACAAGGAACATTTACTGGGATAAGTGAGTTAATTCACCAAGAATATCTAAGAATATTCTTAATATTATAATGATCAAGGGTCAGTTGATAAATAGGGTCAATTCACGATGAATACCTGATAATTCAAAATGTGTACTTATCAATATAAAATTTTTCTAAATAGATGCAGCAAAGATAAATAGTACTGAAAGGATAAATAGTAAAATCCACATATATATTTGGGAATTTTGGCATTCCTCTCTGGAGTCAATAGAACAAAAAGTCACTTTAGTAAACATAAGAGTTGAACAACATAATTAACCAGCTTTGACCTAAAGTACATGAATAGAAAACTCCACCAAACAACACAATTTATATTGCTTTCAAGTACCAACTGAACACTCATCAGAGACATCATAATTAATAGTGGAAAACTAAACATTGTTATCTCCAAGACTGGGAAAAAATAAGGATATTCACATGTGCCAATCCTAATCAACATCACTGGATGGCCTTAGTCAGTGAAATGAGAAAAAAAAATGCAGTTCCAAAAAGAGAAATAAAACTGCTTCTATTCACAAAAGGCATAATTTTTTATATAGAAAATAATTAAAGACACTTTCTCTTCTTTGAGACAGGGTCTTGCCCTGTTGCCTGAGCTGGAGTACATTGGTACAATCATGGCTCATTGCTACCTCAAACTCCTGGGGTCAAGCAATCCCCCATCTCAGACTCCTGAATAGCTGGGACTACAGGCGTGCACCACCGCATCTGGCTAATTGTTTTGATTTGTTGTAAAGATGGGTCTCGCTGTTCTAGTAAATGAGTTTAGCATGGCTCCTGGATATAAGATCACCACACAAAAATTATTTTTATTTTTATATACTAACAACAAATGACTGAAAATAAATGTGAATAAGAATTGTACCATAGCAACAAAAACACTAAGTCTGAATCTTACAAAACATGAGCAGAATTTGTATTTTGAAAGCTACATAACTTTAATTAGCCAAATCCCTAGGAGAGCCAGTCAAAAGATTTAATCAGCTATGAGCGGGGAAAATGGTATCCAGCATGAGAGTTCACGGAAGAAATATTGAAAGCTAGAAGACAGTACAACAAGGTAAAATAGACAGAAATATTGGTTAAAAAAAAAAAGAAGTGCTTCATTCACTCTATCATGCCAAGTGAATTGGGAAAAAAAGTGAAGAAGATATAAATCACAAAATAACATAAATAATAAGTTGGATACAGTGGATGCTAATTGAATTCTATCATGAAAACAGAGAATGTTCATAAAACCTTCACAAAACTGACCATATGTTAGGCTATAAATAAAGCTGCAAGATAAGATCTAGAATAGAAAAAATACCAACTATATTATTTAAGTATATTGCAATACAATTAGGTATTTCCAAGAGAGCCAGGAAACAGAAAACGCTATCACTTCTTCCTTTAAAAATTTTTGACTTAAAGAGGAAAATAAAGAGAAAATTTTAGAACATCCAAAAATAATATTACACATTAGATAATATATGATATAACTCAAATAGTTCTTAAAGGAAAAAAAATCATGGTCTTAAATTTAAGATCACAAATATTAGTTGTCAAAATTGGGAGGGAAAAAGATGGTAGAATTAACAAATCAACCCAGGAGTCATTTTGGGGGACAGGAGACAGATAAAACAATCTCAAAGACATTATATATAAAAAGCCAATTTCTGAGAGGCTATGTATTATATAATTTCATTTATCTAGCATTACACAAAATGTGGCATATACATTCAATAGAATATTATTCAGTTATAAAAAAGAATAATGTTCTAATAAATGCTACAACATGGAAGAACATTGAAAACATTATGCTAAGTGAAATAAACCAGATAAAAGGTATACATATTGCATGTTTCCACTTCTATTGGCAAATTCATAGAGACAAAGAAAGATCAGAGATTGCTATGGGTGAGGGGGACTAACAAAATGGGGAGTTACTGCCTAATGAGTAGTTTCTATTTGGATGGTGAAGAAGTTCTGGAAATTAATAGTGGTGATGGAGACACAACATTGTGAATATAATTAATGCCAGTAAATTGTACACTTAAAAATAGTTAAAACAGTAAAGTTTATGAGATCTATATTACAATCATCTTGTAGTATCAAAAAGCATTGAATTGTACACCTTAAATAGGTGAACTGTGTGGTAGGTAAATTACATCTTAATAAAGCTGTCAAAAAATTAAAATGCTAAAATTTTATAGATGGGAACAGTTTAATAATATCCAAGGGACAGTGCTGGGGAAGGTGACTGAAAAAACGTAGAACAAAAGAGTCCCTTTATAGTGCTAGAACAGTTCTGTGTCTTGACTGTAATAATGATTTATGGAGTAAAATTGTCCTTATACACAACACACACACACACACACACACTCTAGTGCATATAAAACTATGAAAATCTGAATAATCTTCAGTCTAGCTATTATATTGAAATAATGTCAGTTTTCTAGTTTTGATACTTTACTACAGTTATTTTTTCTACTGTTACCATTGGAGAAAGCCTGGTGAATAATACATAGGACTGTACTATTTTTGCTATTTTGTGTGAGTCTGTAATTATTGAAGAACGTATTAGAAATGATAAGATATTCTTTACTGATTGTGGCAAAAAAAAAAGAAATTAAAATTATACAAAATAAGCAGTGATGTAAAAGAAATAAACATAGATTCAGGAAAAACTCAAATTTGAGAGTGGTTTTTCTCAGCCTTAGGGAAGTGACTTTTTGGAAGAGATTGGTAATTTGATCTGGGGTACGACTGACTCATGTTTCAAATCTTTGCATTTTCTCTCCATCAGAAGTGGTACCTTCATGTACAACATCATCATTTCTCATCTGCACTTTGCAATAGCCTTCCAACTCATCTCTCTGATTCCATCGTATGTTTCCCAATCATTCTTCACACAATAGCAAGAGTAACCTTTTTAAAATGTCAATCCTATCAGGTGGCTGAAAGTGTCCCTTTCCTATATTAAAATATAAAAAGTAATTCTCTTTTTTTTCTATTATTCTGTAATTTGGTTCAAGTAATTTCTTTTTTAAATTTCATTTTGATATAAGTTATGGGAATCTATATTTCTTCCAAGCACTTGACTATACTAAATTTAGTTATTAAGGAAGACTTTCTGAATGTATAAATTTGTGATACTAGTTTTATTATACAATAAATCCAACATACCATTATCTGTTTCTGAATTATTTACTGTGTTAAATTAGCCTCTCTGTTAATTTGTGGTTCATTGTTACATTATTTTATTGTTGTTTTATTTTTATTATAATTTATGGTGTGTCGAAATACTTGATAATATAAATCCTCCTTTAAAACTTTTAATATCTAAAATTTTTGAGTATTTATTTTTGAATATTGAATACAAATTTTTGCAGAATACTCAGTCATTGTATCTTTATGGAAGAATTATTTACTCATGCTTGCAATTTCCAAAAAAAGAGACCATTTAGGATTTTCAATTCATTTGCATTTAAACATATAAACTAAGTTGTCATGCTTAAAATATTCAATCATCTAATTGTGGAATGAAATGAGCATACGGGATGAATTTCTGATTATTTCAATATCTACCCTGCTGATACTTCCAACAGAGTGGCTCTAGTTTCTAGATGTTTTCTCCTCCAGTGACCTTGTCTTCCTCCCTACCTCAGTCATTTACTCTCATAACCATAATCCCAGGCCTCATATACCAATAATTACATTTCTTCTATGTCCTCAATTTCCAGCACTGCCTCCTACCTTTTCAGCTCACTGACTTTAGTATACCCCAACTCCATTGGTCCTTAGATCCTTAATTCCATCGTCTTTTCACCTTCTTCCTATCCTCTTTTATTGTCACTGTTTTCTTACACAGCTTGGATACTATATTCCCATTATATTAATGATTATTCTCCTGCATAGATACACTCAACTCAGATCCTTCTCTGTATATTCATTCTAACCACCAGGAAGACCTTAACCCTTACTCATTTCAATTCTCTGCCTCCTTATACCAGCACTCATGAAGCAGAATATGTTTGGAGGACAATCATTATATTCACTTTAAATTGATGGCCACTATCTTCAAAGGGCCCATAGTACCACTTGGGAATCCTACTACATTTCCCCAGACTATTCAATCCCCAAATCATCTGGTAACTACTTCATGTACTCCTACAGTCTGCAATACCTCTTCCCCATTCTCACGTTCAAGTGATGATTTTGCTTTCTTTTTCAGTAGGAAAATAGAAACAATCAGAAAAGAACGTTTGCATGCTCCCATCAGTACAACTTCCAACCCACCTGCATTTGTGCCCATAAACTCTGCCTCCCATTCTGTTGCTAGAGTTAAATGGTTTATGTGACATTTTAAGACCAGCTCTGCTAAATATAAACTGAATTTCTTTCCTTTTGCTTACCCAAGGATATTTGGCCTGGCAATTGTTCCCTCTCTCTCCAGCATCAAAAAGCTTTTCATCACTAGTTTCATTCCAATCATCATATAAGATTTTCTCTCATATTAAAAAAAAATTAGGTTGACCTCTGTATTGGTTCATTCTCATGTTGCTCTAAGGACATACTTGAGACTGGGTAATCTATAAAGAGAAAAAATTTTAATTGACTCTCAGTTCCACAGGGCTGGGGAGGCCTCAGGAAACTTAGAATCATGGCAGGAGAGGAAGCAAACAAGTCCTTTCTTCACATGGTGGCAACAAGGAGAAGTGCTGAGCAAAAGGGACAAAGCCCCTTATAAAACCATCAGGTCTCCTGAGAACTCACTATCACAGAAACAGCATGGAGGTAATTGCCCCCATGATTCAATTACCTCCAACGGGGTGGTTTCCATGACATATGGGGATTATTGGTGCTACAATTTAAGATGAGATTTGGGTGGGGACACAGCCAAACCATATAAACCTTAGATCCTCTTTCACCAAACACCTCATGCATCTGGTCCCCTGTATGACAAATTTCTTAAAAGGGCTGTCAGTATGCGTGAATGCCAATTCTCCTCCCATCTGTGTTATTTGGAACTACTTAAATTATGCTTTAACCCCAATATTCCACCAACACAAAATCGTATCAAGGTTACCAATGATATCCATATTGTTAAATTTGATCATCAATTTTCATCTTATACAATCTATCACTGGCATGTGAATCAAAGATTATGTCCTCCACTTTGATTCAATTTTTCAAGTTGGCTTCCTGAACAACACAGATGCTTTCCTTTGTTGTTTTCTCCTCATCTTTCCTCCATCTTCCTAATGTAGGGCTCTTTCCAGTTTCCGTCCTTCGTATTTATACTTCTATCTTCAAACCTTGGTAATCTGTTTCAGTTCCAAAGCTTTTTTATAAGATTGAATCATATTAAATTGTTATTACTTTCAGTCAAAAATCATCAAGCATTGTTGATTGTATATTATCTGACCTATCTCCCATCTACATGGTGCCAACTTCCAGCTCAGAAGTATCCTTTAATCACCACCTATATGGTCAAATGATAGGTAACTTGATCCCAGTCATCTATGACTGAACTGCTAACTTTCACCAAACCACTCATTCTGTAGCCTAACCCAAGTGAATTCCTGGCAATTCCATCTTTTCCATTGCCCAAACCAAACAGCTGTGGGTCATCTCTGACTAGTCTCTTTCTCTTGCTCCCCACATACAAGCTGCCAAAAGACCCTATTGGATCTACCTTTAAACTATGTCCAGAATCTAATTACCTTGTTACCTACTCCACTGCTGTCATCCTGGGGTAGGTCTCCAGCATCTCTGTCTTGGGTTATTGCAGTTCCCTCCTATATCTCCCTGCTTCCACTCTTACCCTCTACAGCTCATTCTCAACACATCAGCCAGGGTCATCTCTTTAGTACATTAAGATCAATTATTTCACTTCCCTTCTCCAACCCACTGATGGCTCCTCTTCTTACTCAGAGTAAAAACCAAATTCAATGCATTGGCCTTGAGGATCTTCCTAATCTGACTTCCTCTGACCTTATCTCACACTATTCCCCATCACTCATCGGGCTTCAGGGTTGTTCCTCCTTCTGCTTGGAGTGTTCTTCCTCTGGTTAACCAAGTGGTGAACTCTACAGCACCTACTTTAAATCCCTTCTTAAATATCACCTTATCAGTGAGATCTATATAAATATCACATTATATGTGAGCAGCCAACCCACCCCTTCAACTCCACCAAGGCACTCCCAATCTCTGCAATCCTGCTGAATTTTTTTCATTATTTCATCATGCTAATTACCTTCTGACACACTATGCAATTGACAAATTTCTTATATGTATGGTTCATTTCTTATCTACCCCTGCAAAAAGACAAGCTCCAAGATTTTCTGCTTTGTTATTGATTATGCTCTGAATACCTAGAATAGTATCTGACATGTAATAGCTAACATTAATGCAATAAAAATATTTATTCTTTCATTTAAAATATTGCTCAAATATTAGAAAAATCCATATAGTCTTACTTTCTGTATTGCTTGAACAGAACCACCTTTCATAGAAAACTCTTGCAGTTTTGTTTCTCCAACTGATAGCACTCCAGATATTCTTATGTTAAACTATGGAAAATCCTAACACATCCATCACGTTTCATTCACGCTTCCTTGTTTTTTGCTTTAAACTTCAAAACGGTAGTCCAAAATCTGAGCCACCAAGTGTGTTGACATTCAAATTTAAACTGAAATATAACCATATTAACAGGCTTTAAAACCCCTATGACAATTCACAATATAAAGTTTCTCTAGTAACTGCAGTTTCCCTAAACTCAGTTTTAACAGAAAGAAAATTTCTTTAACTGATTTTTTCCCCTCTCCTTAAACTTTTTAGCTGACACACTAAATTGATGCAAGTCATGTGATGCACTGGAATATGAATCTGCCATCCATCTTGATACATCCAAATTCAATGTGCCAGCTGAATTCATTTTCAGAAGCCCTGCGGCTCCACAGAAATGCAGCTTTTTAAAGTCACATAAAAATAATAAAAGATTGCAGGTTGGATGTTAACTTTCTAAAACACCACAAGCAATAAAAGACGCACCTCAACAGGAAGTGCTCCCTACCCATCCCTTGAAATAGCACACATCAGTCTACAATGATATTCAGAATATGGTTTCCCCATCCTGGGCCTCTTCCAGGTTCTGTTTCTAAGGTAACCAAAAAATATTTATTGTAAAGTGATCTCATATAGTCAGCAATGACACACACAGACCTCAAGGCTGGCACAGAATGTACCATTCAAGTACGACCAGTCACTCTTTTTCTCTTCTACTTTGAGTACCAGCATTCTCCCTAGACCCCAAAATGAGAAATATGTAACTGATAGATATACTTTTCTATGTGTAATAGAAATAAATTGTAAACTCTGAGACTGCATATTAAGTGTTTATCTACTGGCTCTAGATTTTGGAATCAAAGGTCAGTATCTCTTTGTAGAAAAAAAAAATGTTTGGAATTTTTTTTTTTTTTTTTTTTTTGATGTGATGGAAACTGCTATCTGGCCATTTGGCTGTGCTGTGATACTCAGATATTTTGACAAGTGCTGCTGTTGATGTTGTAGTAAAGGTATTTTTAAAATAAAATTAACATTTAAATCAGCAGACATGCAGTAAACAGATTACCCTCTAAATTGTGAGTGGGCTTTATCCAATTATTTGAAGACCTTAAAAGAAGAAAAAGAAATGCTGCTCTCCAGAAACAGAATTCTGCCCACAGTCTGCCTTTGGACTTCAACTGCAATGTAAACCCTTCTCTGGGTCTCTAGCCTGCCAGCCTAGCCTGTCAATTTTGGATTACCAGACTTGCCAGTCTCTATCAGGGCATAAGTCAATCTTGCAATCCTGAACCCAATCTCTCTCTCTCTCTCTCTCAAACATATATATCCCGTTGGTTCCATTTCTCTGGAGAACTCTGATGAATGCATATGATACCATTCATTAAAAAAGTTCAAATTAATATGAAGAAACACTAAATTGTATTGTTATTTTTCATTTCCTTCTTTTCTCAAAATAAAGTAAATTTGGTATCAGCAAACCAAAAAAGCTTATTTATTTGGTTATTTTTAATAATCAATACTTCTAGGAAAGAAATTTTTTTTTAATTTTGAACTTATTAAAAAACAGGATATGACACATTTCGTGTTATTGTATTTCATAGATTTAAAAGTTTCTTTTTGCTAGTATAGGTTATTAAATATCCTTTTACAGAATGGCTCTAGAGAAAACCACCCTTGGTTAACATTAGAAAATTGCTTTCTTAATCAAACTGTTTGAAATGTTAGGCTTAAGGTTTATTCTCAAAGAGTATTTTTTTTTTTCTGTAATAAGAGAAGTAGCAAAAACAGTCTAATTTCAGAGTATGTTTAATCTGTTTGATCCTTAGGGATGAGGGAGAAGTGAATTATTTATTTGGTTTGGATCCATTATATTTCTTACCATGTAAGGATAAAATTTGGCCATCTTCTGCTTTGCTTTCATCAAAACTACAAGAAAAAAATGCATAAAATCCTTTTATATTTATTTTTAAGCCGTAGTTTAACATAAATCTATAAAACATCAGCATAGCATGGTGGTTGTGGGTTTATCTGAGTTTGAATCCTAATTCTTTCATGTACTAGCCATGAAATGTGGGGTGGGTTTTAGTCTTTGGGCCTCTGTTTCCTATACATAAAGAGGGAAAATAATTGCACTTTTCTTCATGTTATTGTGATGCTTAAATGAATTTAATGTGTATAAAATTCTTAGAATGTAAGAAAGAAACCATTTGATGTACTCATACTATTAGAGAGGTTTTCATTTGTATTTCTGGTTATAGATGTACTAAAAAATATTAGATTAAGAGACACATCTGAGTTCACTGTAACAAATAGAAAGTAGTTACTACTTATCTGATTTCAAAAGTTTTGTTACTACATAAATTTGAGCATTTTGACTCATTGAAATATGATCTCTCTGGATCCATGTGGTAGAATTACCCAGGCTACTACCCTATCTGTGAGACCTCAGATTTTTTATTATGAGGGCAAGTAATCCACTAGATTGTCCAACTGAGAAATTTTCCAAAAAACAGGTCCTTGGACTTTAGTCCCCTTTCCTGCCTTTTTAGCACCAACTTGTAGACATGTAATTTATCTCTTCTGCAAATTCATTACAGAATTCTTGCCTATTTTTCTTTGTTCTTCCTTCTTCCATTCCTTCTCCCTTGCCATATTCCTGATGGGTTTTATTCTTTCCTTGCTTTAAGATTACATCTTTTGTTTTTAAACCAATATTTTGATGTCATAATTTCCTCTTGTAGAATAATGGGCATTGACTGCTTTATTCTCATTTGGCTTTGGCTTTTCTTTAATTTTTCATTCTGTTGTGCTGTTTTCTTGTTCTTTATTTTGTTCGGTTAAGGAAGGTAAAAGTAAAATTCACATTCAAATAATGTAATATGAATGCATAAAACACAAAACAGCCATTAAACAATTTCCTCCTAAATAAACTAATTGAATCTCAGTATTTTAGTCTACATTTTCCCTACTGCCTCTTCAATGCAAAAATTAATAATGCATAAAATTTGTGTCCTCCCCCAACCGTAAGGAAAAAATAAATCTTTACCTTCCCCCTTCCCCCTAATTTCATTTTTAGGTAAGGTAGTTGCCATATGGACATGTTAAAAATCATATCTAAAATTATATGCATGCAGATGTTCTGAAAATACTGTTTTTAGAGAAATATGTTTTTTTCCTGAAAATCTGGAACATCAGACATGTTCCATCTTTATTTAATGAAACAGTCTAAACCTTGCTAAAATTATAACTTTCATGATTGATTACATCATTGATCAAACCAAAGCTATTCTGGCATTAACATCTGTTAATCAGCCAGATGTTCTCTGTGGTCTCACTGACTGAAGAAAACTCTTTCCCTGCAGGCTAGGGACAAATAAGGAAGAGTTTGGCCTTTGTTTTTGGTTTTGTTTTGGTTTTGGTTTGGGCTTTTTT
>NW_016107320.1:10040013-10130227 GCF_001604975.1 Cebus imitator
TTGCAAGCATCTGTTTTCATTGCTGAAGAAAGAGGAACAAAATAAATTATAAAAAGCAAAAATGTACGATGAGTTTCTTTAGATTTGTGCACTGGTCTACAGGAGTTGAACACACACAATCTGCATCTTCTTTGGGTTAATAAATCTGAGCCATTTGTGGCATCAATTTGTCTTATTTTAAAGGAGCATATTTGGACTTTCAGTGACACAACAAAATAAAAACTACTTGTAAACCACAGCTCTTCACCTATTTTATAACTCAATTTCTTACCAACCTTTGGCTTGTCCAAGTAAAATTGAAATATGTAAATTTATCTACCAGCAGTAATGCCAAACTCTCAGTGAGTGATTCATAATTAAAATCTTTAGTTATATTCACGTAGAATTATTTTTTTTTAATTCTCCAACAAACTTAACTTTATACCTTTGATATAAAAGAGAGAAAGTGTAGGGGAGAAGCAGGAAGAAAGGAAGGAAGGAAGGAAGGAAGGAAGGAAGGAAGGAAGGAAGGAAGGGAGGAAGACAACATTTTATTTATTTATTCCAAAGTATGTCTCAAATCAGTATAGGGCACAAAGTTATCCTTAGGAGTGTGAAGAAAATTTTAATTGTTTTTAATCTTGCTTCAAGGCACATTCCATGCCTAATATTTACATACGTTATGCTTTAAATAAACCTAAAACAGCATGAGAATTCATAACTAAAGCTAGAAAACACTTCAGCTTTAGAAATCTAAAGGGAAAAAGATAATAGTCTATGTTAAAGGTGGGCCTTGGGGTTACGGAAAACTGAGGTGATATTTGCACATTTTGGAGCCCTGACTTGTAGCAGCAGCTAGCAGACCAGCCTCAAGTCAACCTCCTCCATCCTTTCCTTGCTCACTACCTGCAGCTGAATCCCTGACCAGGTAAGCCTGCCAGGAGGAGGGAAAAGCAGGACTGTGCATGCCTCCCTGAAGATATTGCTGTTAATATCGCAACAGTCCTACCTTATGCTAACACAATGTTCTTTTCCTGGCATTATCTCATTTTCATCCTCACAACAAACCTGTAAGGTAAGCATTATAATACTGACATCATAGCCAACAGAACTAAGGCTCAGAGTAGCCAAGGGGCCACCCTGGGAATACACATTTGGTGAGGGAACTGTAATTCTAAGCCAGGTCTTCAAATCTCAAATTAAAACAGTTCTTTCCCTATTCTCCAGAGTAAAGGAGGTAGTTCACAGAAACAGTGAAAGGTCAGAAAGGATCAGGGCTGAACAAGCTGACATTTCTTCCTCCGTATCACAAACTCTCTTTCAGAATAACGTAACATGGACTCATACCCCCACACTCTGTTATGCTCACAAATCCAAGATGCTGGATGCCTAATCTGGGAGGAGGGGCAGGAGGGTGAATATCTCCAAAGACACTAGCCTGGCCATGTGACTATTGTTTGTCTCTTGTATCCATGGAGAATGAAGGAACAGTGATGAATTTTTGCTCACAAACAACCGTTGGAAAAAAAAAAACACACACACACACAGAGCCAAAACAATTTCTATTTGTGAGTGATTTTTGCCAGGTGGGACAATTACTGACCTTTTCTAAAGCCTCTTGCAGTGTTGAGCTGCATGTATCTGTGTTTCACCTTAGAAAATCACAATGAGAATTAATAACAGATTTCTTCACAGTAGGAGGGCTGGAGAGACTTTGATTTTACAGCAGGGACCTGGCAGGCTGTTAGCAGTTCGAAGCTTCTCATGCACTGTGCTTTTGATGTAACATTTCAAGATTATGAAAAGCTGGCTTGGAAGGTGAAGCACCCAGGGAGAAATTTGTTCCTTTCCCGGTTAAGTAAGTGTCCAGCTACAGCCAAACCCAAGTGGGCATGCCTATCCTTTACCTTTTCACAAGCTGACCATAGCTCAGACGGTAAAAACGGAGAAAGGCATTCCATGAGGTCATCTGACTCAAGTTTAAGAGTTATTTATTGTTGTTGTTGTTTTGCCTTTTATTTCAGTATCCTAATACATGGTCTCTGGTAAGCTATGTAGCCTTGGGATTATTAAGTGTCTTGGCTTGGAATATTAAGAGTTTTTCTTTAAATAGCAGCTCCACCACTTATTAACCATATGTTTTTCATCTGTTAATGGGGATAATGATAACTAACTTTTAGGATGATAGTGAAGATTACAAGAGTAATATTTGTAAAACACCTAGCACATTGTCTAGCACATAACAAGTGCTTAATAAATTTTTAACTCCACAGATAGCATAGGAATATATGTATGACACAAAAATGTTAAATAAACCTCACACATTTAAGAAAGAAATAAAGAAAAATCCTCCTAAAAAAGAATGCCACTACTCTAATTCTTTTTGTAAAGTCCTTTTGAAAAACTGCAATCATGTTAGAAATAATAAATATAGCTATAATGTTACATTCCTAGTCCTATTTATCTCTCTTCAATCTGATCAGCCCCTATAGTTGACCCTGATGTTAGTTCTCTTAATTGAACTTGTTAATACTATCGGCTTGAAGGAATAAGGTAGCAACCAATCAGGACATAGCAGGCAAAGCTCTCTTCATGCCATCCTTTACAATTTAAAAAACGTGAATGTCTTGTATACACAATGGGCAATTCAGAGCAATGTCAGGTTGATTTTCCAAAGTATAAAATTCAATGGTATAATCATCACACATATGGAATAGAGTCACATACTTGAAAATGAGAGTAAAGCTAGAATGCATTCCTTGTTTGAAGTTAATTAAAGTTGTAGTGAAACAGCACATAAAACACTGTCTGCAGCCAACTAATTCTTCTATCGCAAAGATGTTGATTTATCTTGCTTCTGGTGCATATATTTTTCAAGAGTATTTTTCTCCTTGAATTAAGAGAGAAAGGCCAGCCCTGTGGCTCACACCTGTAATCTCAGCACTTTGGGGAGGCCAACACAGGTGGATCACAAAGTCAAGAGTTCAAGACCAGCCTGGCCAATATGGTGAAATCTCATCTCTACCACAAATACAAAAATTAGCCAGGCGTGATGGTGGGCGTCTGTAATCTCAGCTACTCCATAGGCTGAGGCAGGAGAATCACTTGAACCCAGGAGGTGGAGGTTGCAATGAGCCAAGATCGTGCTACTGCACTCCAGCCTACGTGATAGAGAGAGACTCCATCTCAAGAAAAAGAAGACAGTTCTGCTACTCAAACAAACAAGAGTGACTTTTTTTAAAAAAAATTACCACAGAGGCTTAAAATTTGAAGCTTCAAGTCCTTCTTGCTGGTCTTATACACAGCGTTCACTTCAGGCTGCAGGTAAAAGGAACAAAACATTTTTTTCCTGTCTTACTTTCCCTCTCAATTTCAGTAATTTTTTTTTTTTTTGCCATTAAATGCTCCCTGTATCAAGAACAGAGTCTGATTGGCAGTAATTCTTCTGACTGTTTAGTGAATAAATACATAACATTCTATTTTTGCTTTCTAAATGGTTTAAGCCCAGTTATCTTCTTTCTGTATAATCGGTAAGACTCGAGAAACAATTGGATGATCCAGGATGATGTGTGTGTGTGTGTGTGTGTGTGCATATATATATATGATAGATGTTTGTATCATATATAACATGTATATATGTAACATAAATGTAAGATACACATATATATGTATTTATATGTGTTTCTGGAAGGATAAAGTCTAAATTCTCTAAGGGTAAAGTCAAAACTATAAGAGTAAAGTCAAAATTCTCTAAGACAACGTTCAAGTTTCTATGGCAATTGTTATCTTCATATTTTTGGTACTCCCAAATAATCAACATTTTATTCAAGCTATTCACTTTTATTTCCCCGACACTTTATCTTTTCTATTTATAAGTTTATAATTTTAAAGAATTACGATGTTTTTCCTTTGCTGTAAAAATTCTACTTATATTTCAAGGCCCAGAGTCACAGACATCCTCTATAGTATATTCTCTAATTTCAAGGTCAGAAATTATTTCTCTGTTTATTGTACATGTAACATGTAATGGTCTGGCCACATTATTAACCTTACGTCTGAACATGCTTGTCTTTCCATAATTTTTTGAGGGATTCTTAAGACAAGTAGCAATGTCTTTTTTCAGTTTTTATTTTCTAGTTCTTCAGACCAGGCTTTATCCTTAAAAGAAGACCCCAATAAAAATTCCGCAAATGGTTGAGAAAATGAATGAATGTACAAAAGCATTGTCAAACACATTTTCTATATGAAACAAGTTGCTAGGCACCGGTGTTTATGAAAATGGCTCATGGTATAGTCTCTGCTTTCAAAATACTCTAATGTTTTCTCTCTGTATATTCTAACTCATCAAAGATTTGTTGCAGTTTTTTGTACAGTTGTTCATTTATCTCAACTCTTTGAAGAGGTTGGAGTTCAAAGCTGCCTTTTACCTTTTTTTGTATTTTATGATATATTTTAGGCTGTTCTTGAATTAAGATGCATAAAACCACTTACCCTAGAAAATGCATAAGAGATCAAAGTGAAATACCTCTGGAGAGTTCACTTAAGAATCAGGAAAGGGTAGTCATTTTGCCATATAATCATTTCTATTGTATCTATCTTTCAAAGCCAAAAGAATCTTTCTTTGCTTTTCCAGACAATCATCATCTACCCCTTCTTATAAACGCATACAGCATGGTGTACCACTCATTTGCTAATTAATCACTGCCTCATATATTCTATATTACTACCTACTACTACTATGCATTCTTCTTTCATTTAATTTCAATATTACAGATACCTCATTTCCTCACTAGGGTTTAAACTCTTTAAGCACAAAATCTCCTTCAGAAATTAGTGGTCTGCTCCAAATATTATTCAAATAATAATTCACTATTGCTTTGTTTTAAACTTTAGAACACACAGTGAAATATTCTTGTTTGTTTTATTTGGGGGAGGGGCCTCATTTCTTGTGCTTGGTTTGGTTAATTTCACTCTCTGTCATAGGTTCGGCCCTTGCTGTTTGTTTGTTTGTTTGTTTGTTTGTTTTTTAACTTTTGCAATGGTGATCTCAAGGCACTTAATTGCAGCAAGCTTCATTTGATGTATTTTGATTGAGCAGGACTTGTTTGGTGGGATGATGCTAAGGGAAATCACTTGTGATTTACATTGTTTTGCTCAGGATTTGAATGATTAAGCATACATGGCTCTAGAATTGGTTCTGAGAAACAAGAAAGAAAGAAAAGATTCATTCTGCATTAATAATAATGGAGTTTAAATGTCAAGTCTGATTTTTAACTCACAATTTTTGCTACTCTGTGCCCTGGTGTAGTCTGCTATTATTTTACCAATTTTGTCATTTGTATTTATCTAACACACTGTAAGGAAGGAACTTGCTTCCTTCATGTCTATTTGCCTCAGATTTTTAGATTCACATCTGATTTCAATGAAGAAGAATTGAAAGCAAATGAGGGGCTCCTGTGAGATCCTTGAGGCTATTTAATTATGGATAAATAAATGATAGTGAGAATCATGTTTAAATAGTGGCAGTTAGCCTGTACCAACCTGGGGTGGGAGAACATGTTAAAGAGAAGCAAAAGTAGTCTCTCTGCTTCTCACCATCAACCTTGACCATAGCCTGCTTGGAACACCAAAATGAGTCATATCCCTTCCTTCCGCACTCACACTGAATTTGTGGAGAGGAGGACAGGCAGGGGAGTCGGGGAGTAGGCAGGTAATCAGAAGGAGCAGGTAGAATTAAAACTATCCACAAGAAAATTAGAACACAAATGTTGCTAAGTATCTCTCTTTCTCTTCTCCCACGCCACCAAAAAAAAAAAAAAAAAACAGAAAAAGAAAAAAAAAAAAAAAAAAAAAAAAGAAAAGCAAAAAAAAAACCAAAAAAAAAAAAAAAAAAATTCACTAGTTACTCCAGTTTCACTGGGAATGAAAAATTAAAGAAAGACTGGTATTCAGTGTGTTTTTCTCAATTTTCTGCAAAGCAGCTCCATTCCAGTGTCAACACTGCCATAATGCCTTGCCAAGCATCCACTAAAGAAGCCATCTATCCAACCGTATCACCCTGCCTAAGACGTGGTGGGTGGACAGTTTTCTGTTGTGCAATGTCAGTAGGCAACCTGCTCATCAAGCCCTCTGAAATCCCTAAGCCAGAAAGACTGCTGCAGAATGCTCGAAGCTCAGCTCTTTTAAAAAGGTTCAAACTTCCTTCCCTACAACCGTCTGCTAGATGGAAAAAGGAGAAGGCTACTGATAGGGTTTTTCAAGGGTGAAAATCTTTGTTAATATTTGTTAGCAACATGGAACTGGGAATCCCCAGGCAGCATTTCTGTTCATTCAGCCTGCAAATTCCTCTTACTGTCCTTTTGCTTATAATGGAGTTAATTACCAGAGCCAGCACTAAACTAACACACGATGACAACTTCCTCAGCTGGACTTGGGGAGCATGCAGTGTGAGGTTCAAGAGACGATGGTCACCTGTCCTACTGTTTTCTAGCAGTGATGAACGATACAAACTTTTTGAAATCTGCCTTGAAGCCAATTTGCATTGGTCCGCCCCTGCCGCTTGTTACCGATAGGTGGAGCTGCTGCAAAGCAGATCAATGTATATACAGGCACAGTGCCTACAGGGCTGTGTTCAACAGATAGCTGTTGAGACATGCATGCACTCTGGCATATCCTGACAGCTATCAGAGAAACCAGACTTAATTCTGCCACCAAAAATGATATTTATTCACTAAGCAAGGGATTCATCCACAAATTAAAAGAGCATGTATTTTCCCAGGACCCAAATCTTAACCTTCACTTAAATAAATCGAAGCTTTTCTTTAATCATTTTTGAGTTCTTTTCCTTAAATGAAGTTAACTATAATTGGCTTCATTAAAATATTCTAAAAATACTCATTATAGTACAATTTCCTCAGCAAGTCCTACTGTTAGAGTATTGTTGTGGTCTGTTTTAATATATGAAAAACAAAACTTCTTTTATTTTCTCTGCTTACCTGGCATGGTTCTTCTGGGCTTTGAGAACAATACTATTTAATGATGCCATGGACCCTAGGCAAGAGTAGAAGCTGTGACTTCATTAATCTATCCAATAGGGAGAAGAAAAAAAATCAAAACCAGATCAAAGCTCACGCATGCACACACACATACGTACATACACACATATGTGTATGAATGTCTTTATCTTTCCTACAAAATCCGCCCATGTGTTCTATTATATACTTTTCATATCTTGACAGGAGAAATGTAGTCATTTTATTGCAGTGGTGTGCATAAAGATAAAGAAACAGCAACAAGTTGAACATTACTCCGATTCATTTAAAATCCTTTTGCTGATCAGCTGAAAAGAAGGTGTGATGAAAGAAATGCTAACTAAAGCCAACTGTCCTGCCTCACCTACAGTTGTCTATTTATCTTCTACAATTGTGAGGCTCATTAGCTAGCGACTGATATTGGAGCTCAGCTTTCTGGAATTATGATTCCAAGGGGAAAATAACATGGACCTGCACAACCTTCCAAACTCACATCTCTGAATTGTTTCCGCCACACAAAAATGACTCAACACCTTTCAAAATTGGTCCTGAATATTTTTGCTTATAATTCTGGCAAGACATATATTTTGAATGACACCCAACGTAAATTTCCCTGAAATCATTCACTTCTTCAAGAAGCTACTGAACTATCTAAGTTTAGATAGACAAACTAAACTTAACTATTCAACAGCCAACCATATACTTTCTCCATGATTTAATGAAATCAGGCAAATGTTAGTTTCACAAGCATGGAAGGCCTGGGCAGGACAATAGTAAGCAGAGTGCCAAGCAGATATCAAGAGCAATGGCCCACATGAAAGTTCTTGGAACTCAGCTGGTCTCAACTCTAATTTCATCACCGGTGGAGCTTGTTTATTCCTGCCAAGCTCAGCCTTTCTAAAAAGGGCAATTTCCTCAGAAACAGGGTTGACAAACTCAGCTCAGTGTTCACTACATCTAAAACCTAAGCTGGGAACCATAGGTTTATAGGCATTCTTAAGGTATTCCATTAACAAAGGTTCCATGATTAATATTTTAAAATGTCTAGTTTCAGGAAGTCTGCCTTTTCCTATATTGTCTAAATAATGTATTTTCACATAAGAGAAATGTGATAGTATCAGGGAAACCACTCCAAACCCATGACCTCCATTCCAATGGAAAATTATTGAACCATAAATTAAATATTATGAAAATCAGTCCCTAAACCTCCTACAGGTGAATGTTTATTCCGTTCAGTCCCGTCTCCATGTATGCTACTATATGTTTCTCCAAATAATGTCTTTTAAACTAACTCATAGTTTCCTTTTAAAAAAATGATTATCTTTCATTTCTAAAGACCAGGAATACTTGAAACCCAATTAAACTGTTTTTTCTTGATAATACAAACATTTTCTAAAAGTCACTTTTCAGTCAATGCAGGGTCTACCTTAGATAGCCATTGATAAATTCTATTTCTGATCTGTCTTTTCTCTCCCCTTGTTTCCCTACTCCTTATTCTTCACATTATATTTAAAGCCAAATAAAACACAAAGATGCTTGGGCTCATTCCAAGAGATTCTTGTTCATTTGCTGTGCAGGCAAGAGATTTTAGAATCAAAAAGCCAGTGAAAGACTATAGTTTATTGAATTTTCTGTGAACAACACATTGTCAAAGCATCATTTCAAAAAACCTATGACCCATTCATTGGTCCTATGAATTTTTATTGAGTCTTAGTCAGTGCGGCAAATTAAATTTTAAGGTAATGGTTATCAAGGCTGTAATTCTTCAAAGTGATTCATCTCAATCACAGAAGAATATTCTTAATAGCACTCATCACCTTCTAAAATTATCTAATTGTATCATGTTTATTTTCTCTCTCCTCCAACTGAATGCAATTTTACAAAGAACATTAGAATAGTATTTGATACATTATAGGGACTCAATAAGATATTATGATAAGTAAATACATTAAACACTATCCCACACATTCTGGCATTATATATGGATGCCATATAAACAACTAATTAATCCTCATACACTGGTGGTGAAAATGCAAATTGGCCAGTTTTGAAACTAGTTTTCCGTTTTCCTATGAAATAAAACAAACTGTATTACTCGGCATAATGAGACTCAGCTGTCTCACTCCTGAGTATTTGCCCAGGTGAATTGTAAACTAATGTTCATTAAGAACCTGTACACAAATGTTTATAGCAGCTTTATTCACAATCACCAGAAACTGGAAACAACCAAGATGTCTTCCGATAGGTGAGCAGATAAGCAATCTGTAGTACCTCCATGTAATGGAATATTACTCAGAGATGAAAAGGAATGAGCTATTGATGAAACATAAATTCATTTTTTCTAACAAAGGAAATTAGACCCAAAAGACTATACATGGTATAGTTCAGTTAAGTAACAGTCTCGAGGTAGTAAAAAGGGAGCAGAAAACAAATTAGCATTTGTTAAAGGGATTTGAGGAGGGTAGAGACTGACCACAAGGAGGTACATAGGGAATTTATAGGGCGATAGAACAATTCTGTATGTACTGCAGAGGTGTATACATGACTCTATGCATTCATCAATACCCATGGAACTATATGCCATGAATACTGAAAGTCACTACATGCAAATTAAAACAAATGAATAAATAAAAACAGTTTGGGTAATCCCAGATGGAATACAGACTCTGGTAAATTAAATCAACTATACTAGGGTTAGGTGAGAAAACCTTACTTAAGGGAGTGGGGCAAAAAAATGAGCTGCCTTAAGTAACTTTGGTAAAAGTGTATTGACTGGAAAATACAGGACTTAAAGACAATAAAAAAGAACTGTACATAAGCATTACACTGCAATGGAAATGTGTGTCTTTCAGGGGTACAGCCTAGCAATTCTGAAATTACTTTATATGTGTTTAGAGTTTAACAAGTAAGTAAATGAATTATAAGTAATGGGGGAGCCAAGTTTCTCACTGTCAGTGAAAGAAGCTACAAATAATCAAACAAAGGGTGGATTAGAGTAAGAGATGTAGTATAAATTCACTTTATTTATTTATTTAGATAGATAGATATAGATAGTTAGCTAGATAGCTAGATAGATGTTTGTATACGTGGGGTAGTGTTCATACAGATACATTTCATAATTCTGTGCACTGAGAGGGCCTAAAAGAAGTGACCACACAGTAATAGCAAGTAGTTCCAGCACCATATCTTGACTTCTAAATAAAAGTTGAACCATCTCTTTTCACAGATGATATGATTCTGTACATAGAAAACTCCATAGCCTCCATCAGAAGGCTTCTAGAACTGATAAATGATTTTGGTTAAATTTTGGGATGCAAAATCAGCGTACAAAATTAGTAACATTTCTGTACACCAATAACATCCAAGCTCAGGGCCAAATCAAAATGGCAATCCCATTTACAGTAGTCACAAAAAGAATAAAATACCTAGGAGTAGAGCTCACCAAGGAGATGAAAGATTTCTACAATGAGAATGACAAAACACTGTTGAAAGAATTCAGAGATGACATAAACAAACAAACAAGAAATTCCATCCTCCTGTATAGGAACAATCAATATTGTTAAGATGGAGCTGGCCATACTACCCAAACCAATCTGTTCAATGTCATCACTATCAAACTACCAAAGTCATTTTTTACATACCTGTGAAAAACTATTCTAAAATTCATATGGAACCAAAAAAGAGCCCAAATTGCCAAAACAATCCTAAGCAAAAAGAACAAAGCCAGAGGCATCATACCACCCAAACTTCAAAGTATCCTATAAGGCTACAGTAACCAAAACAACATGGTACTGCTACAAGAACAGACACATAGACCAAAGGAAAAGGATAGAGAACCCAGAAATAAAGCCACATACCCATCTTAGCTTCAACAAAGTCAATAATAACTAACAATAGGAAAGGATTTCCTATTCAGTAAATGATGCTGGGGTAACTGGCTAGTCATATGCAGATGATTGAAAGGTGGACCACTTTCCTTCACCATATACAATAATTAATTCAAGATGGATTAAAGACTTAAATGAAAGACCAAAGGCAGTAAGAACCCTAAAAGAAAACCTAGGAAATAATCATTATGGACATCAGCCTTGACAAATAATTTATGACTGTGTGTATAAGTCATCAAAAGCAATTGCAAGAAAAACAAAAATTGATGAGTGGGACCAATTAAAGAGCTTCTGTACAGCAAAAGAAACTATCAACAAAATAAACAGACAACCTACAGATGGGAGAAAGTATTTGCAAACTATGCATCCAACAAAGGTCTAATACACAGAAGCTATAAGGACCTTAAACAAAAAGCAAGCATAAAACAAATTACGCCATTAAAGATGGGCAAAGGACATGAACAGGCACTTCTCAACAGAAGATACATGCAGCCAACAAATTCAATCAACAAATTCAAAACAGTGCTCATCATCATGATTCATTACAGAAATATAAGTCAAAACCACAAGGAGATAACCACCTTGCACTAGTCAGAATGGCTATGATTAAAAAGTCAAAAAACAACAAATGCTAGCAAGTCTGTGGAGAAAAGGGGACACTTATATATTGTGAGTGGGAATGTAAATTAATCACTGTGAAAAGCAGTGTGAAGAATTCTCAAAGAACTTAAAAGAGAACTACATTTGACACAGCAATTTCAATATTGGGTATATATCCAAAGAAAATAAATAGTTCTACCAAAAACACACATGCACACATATGTTCATGGTAGCACTATTCACAATATCAAACATATAGAATCAGCCAAGATGTCTCTAAGCAGTAGACTAGATAAAGAAAATGTGGTACATATACACCATATAGTATTATGCAGCCACAAAAATGAATAAAATCATGTCCTTTGCAGCAACCTGGATGGAGCTGAAGGCAATTATCATTGGCCTCACTGTAGAGCCAATGTAGAAACAGAAGGCCAAATATCACATAGTCTCACTTATAAGTGGAAGCTAAACATTGAATACACATAAACACAAAAATGGAAAAAATGAACACAAAGATGGAAAAAATAGTAGAACTAATGTAGAAACAGAAAGCCAAGTATCACATGTTCTCACTTATAAGTGGGAGCTACATATTGAATACACATGAACACAAAGATAGAAAACAAATAGACACTGTGAACTGCTTGAAGGGGGATGGCGGGAAGGCAACATGGGTTGAAAGGTTACACATGGGGTAATATGCTCACTACCTTGGTGATGGGATCAGTTTTACATCAAGCATCAGCAACACACTATCTATTCATGTAACAGATGTGCACTTGTATCTCTGAACCTGAAATAAAAGTAGGAAGGAAAAACTGTGCCAATATGCTGTGCTCTTTCCTCACCCTTTAATAAATATCATCTGAACCTCTAAATGTCAATAATTGAAACCAAGGCTCCTTGTAGAAACAGCTGACTGTAGTGTAGGGCCTAGGACAATATAAGCTAATTCTGGAGCACCTTCAAATGCCAGAAATTAAAGAAGTGCTTTAAAAAAAAATGGATGCATATCAAAAAAAATAAGAGCTCTCAAAGGAAAATACTAGAACAAAATAAATAAAAGAAATATTGTATTGTAACACCAATAATAAAATAAAGGTTTATGACATTCTGGTATAAATAAATAAATAAATGAAAAAATGGGCAAATATTTTAACGAAAAAAATCTTTAAGGTTAAAATGATAAACATAGGAGAAATGAAGAAAATTAAAAACCACCATTAGACCATCATGGAAATAATTACTGCTTGCAAGATCCACAGATAGATGTTAAAATTAATGAGCAAAATGAGAAGGAGAAACAGAAAGTTTGAGGAGCCTCAAAGTAACCTCTCCCACAACACATATTAATTAATTGCCATCATGATTCTTAACATATGTCCACAAATTCTTTGGTACAATTTTCTGCAGGAAATACACTTTAATTCCTCTCCTCTGTAATGTAAGCTGGACTTAGTGACTAAATTCTAATAAATAAAACATGAAAAGGAAAAAATAGTAACTTAGTAGAGAAACCTGGTAGACACTAACTTAACAAGTGTTTAATGTTGGCATCATAAATAATAAGTCATGATTATATCATGTACCTTCTAGTATGATGTTGTATTAGTCCATTTTCACACAGCTATAAAGAGCTTCCTGAGACTGGGTAATTTATAAGGAAAGAGGTTTAATTGAGTCACAGTTTCACATGGCTAGGGAAGCCTCAGGAAAGTTACAGTCATGGTGGAATGTGGAGGAGAACTAAGGGCTTTCTTCACATGGTGGCAGGAGAGGAAAGCAAGCAGAAGAATTGGCAGATGCTTATGAAACCATCAGATCTTATGAGAACTCACTCACTATCAAGAGAACAGCATTTAGGGAAACTGCTCCCATGATCCAATTACCTCCACCTGGTCTCTCCCTTAAAACATGTGGATTATGGAGAGATTATAGGGATTATAATTCAAGATGAGATTTGGGTGGGGACACGAAGCCTAACCATATCAGATGTTATGATGGGGACAATTCATCTTTCCATTATTTTCCCAAAAATTCATAACCTTCATATAATCATAAGAAAACCTAAAGGTAAATTCAAACAGAGGGACATTCTACAGAATATTTGTCCAGTACTCCTCAAAAGTGTCAAAATCTCTCTCTCACATGCACACATATATACACACATACACACAAACTTAAAAACTGTCACATATTGGGTAGAGAGTAAGGTGACATGATGACTAAATGCAATGTGGTATTCTGGATTGAACTCTGTAGCAGAAAAAGGTCATTTTTAAAAACTAGAGAAAACCAAATAAACTCTGTAGTGTAGTTGTACCAATGTTAATTTCTTAGTTTGGATAAGTATATCATAGTGATATAAGATATTAACCTTAGGGACAGCTGGATAAAAGATATACAGGAATTCTGTATACTATCTTTGCAATGCTTCTGTAAATCTAAAATCATTTCAAAATAAAAAAAAAAACTTTTAAAAGGAAAGCAAGTTAATAATACATGCCAAATGAATAGTAAGGACCAAAACTGACCACAGATACCACTATGAAGCTGGACATTATCAAGCGACTAGGTTAGAAATTGAGCGCTGAATTGTGGTGGAGATTTGGAGTCCTAGACAGTGACAGAAAGTTGCAGCATGAAGAGTAACAGCAAAAGAAGTGCACAAAGTGGGTTAAGAGAGCGGTGAGCGAACCAGTCACCGAGTTGGGGTGGAAAATAAGTAAGATTAAAAGTTAGGGCTCTTTCATGGTATTGCAATATAGGCCTTTGATTTAATTACTTGCAATATTTATTTTTCTAAATGAAAATATCTTTACCCTTATCCCTAGATAAAAGGATGAGTTCCTTACTACTATCCAGACTTTATGTCCTCAAATTGTGTGTGACTAATAAAGATATAGGATTTGTTTTGATTGAATTTGGGGCTTTTGTTCCCCTTATCAATGACCATTACTGACCCAAATGTTTGGTAAAACATGTATTCAAGCCAGTGTCTTAGAGGGATATTAGGTGGAGAAGTTAAAGTCAACGGGTTAGAAGAAATAATGTGAGCTTCCCTGGATTAGTATGTTTGTTTTGCGGTTGTGGTGGTTGTTTATAATTTTAGCCAAAGACCCAAGAAAGCACTCCAGAGCCAATGTCCTCAGTTATTAGTTATTTTTCCTCACAAGATGGTACCTACCCAAAGTTCTCTCCTCTCTCAACATCTTTGTGCATGGCTTCAGTGAAGCCATCTTTACTGAAAATATTCCTGGTTGTATCTATATGATTTAACATTTATGTTGGCTAAGGAGACTGCTTGGAATGACTATGACATTGTGCATTTTTACATCCCCTTTTATTTCCATCTAGAAAGCTTCCTATGGCACTCAAGAGCCCTCTGTGGTGTTCTTTACTGTGCCACATCTTTTCCGCTTCGATGTTTTATGGGAGAAACACAAAGCTAGTCCTCTAGGGGCCTCGCATGCTGCTTAGTTGAAGTTAGACTAATGATAGGAACTGCAGATGAAGCATGGAAGCTAATTCCCTTCATATCTTTGTTTCATTGACAATCATTAAATGCTCCTGGCAAAGTGTTTCCAAGTATCAATCCATCCATCCAAATACAAACACACATTAAGCCTCCTCATTGCTGCCAGTCCTATACACACACACACACACACACACACTTCACCATTATTGGAGAATCAAGCCTAGAAACAATTGTCTGCTCTTGGAGAGGAAAATTATTTCTTTCCTGATGGCAACAGAATGTGTAAAAATGTGCCCATGAAACCTCTATCTCCTAGGAATTCACGGCTGCTCAAGACAGAATCTCTACTTGTAACAAATTACTGAGGAGGGGGCTGGGGGTATTTTAAACAGCTTGAGGTGGGCCAAAAAGGTATCTTCATCACACTCCATGCTAACATCTGGACAGTAGGTGGCAAAGTAATCCTGGAGTTTATTTATTTTGTCCTCTAGTCCAGACAATATGATCCAACATGAATAATTTTAATAAATCTACTTTTGTTCTTAAAATTAATTATGAACTAGTCCAGAGAGCACTGAAGATTAGCTCCTGCCTGACAAGAGTATCTTATTGTAGAAGTTGGCAGGAAAACATTTCCTAGAATATAAACCTAATTAAACTGAAAATATGGAATGTTAGGTTCAGATCTTAGACTCGTAGTGTGATTTGATCCAGCAAAAAAAAATTTTAAAGGCTTTTAATCCATGCAGAAACTGACATTGTGTAAGAATGTGAGTTTGGTGCCAATGAGAGATTCCAGCCAGAAACTCAGATACCAAGAGAAACCCCAATAATTGTAACCAATGACTGTTATCATCTCCTCCCAGCTCTTGCCTGGAACCATAGCCCTGTCCCAGAGTTGCTCCAACCTTTTTACAGAGTAGCAGGAAACCCCATTCAGACTTTCGTATTACTATGAAACTTCAAGCAATTGCTTGATTACGAAAGTGGGTATTGTCCTACGAATGCCTCATATTCTGAAAGGAAAAGGATCATGTCTAATCCTGATTTTTTCTTGTTTTGCAGTGGTGGTCAGTCTACCTTCAGGAATTCTCCTAAATCTTCCCATGTTTCTAAATCCTCCCCCACCATGCACGCGCGCGCGCGCACACACACACACACACACACACACACACACACACGAAAATCACTGGAATTGAGTCCCTAAGAAAACTGAAACACAATCCTCTTTTTTATGCACAGTGCCAAGCAGGAGCAAAAACTGTCTGCTCCTATTCACAAATTCTGTTTTATTTCAACAGGAAAGCATGCTCTTTCTCCATCTCTCTCTTGCACACACTCACATACATCTACTCACAGAAGTGTTCTTACTTTCAGCACATGATCAATAGGAGGGTATACTCCTTAGGAAACTTGTTGAGTGGGCTTTGTGAATCTAGCAGGCATCAGAAACTCTGGCAAACTTTTCCAAGGAGAATCAGCAGGGTGATCAGCATGAAACCTGATTTTAGTCACCTGGAGAGAAAGTAAGTGAGCAATGGCCAGTCCAGGGTGGGACTCACACAGTCACTTCAACAGCTGAACCTGCCACAGGGTGTCCTGACATGATAGCTTGACATTATATAAACAGATAACCGGAATGAAAAATCTCTGGGGAACATAATTGCACCTGTGTAACATTTCCGAATCTTCCAATCTCTTTTTCTAAGAAATCAGTCTGCCATCAGAAAGTCTCATAAAGTCTGGTAAGGTTAAGGGGTTTTATTCTCTTTGAAGAAAGAAGAAACAGAACAGTCAGAAAAAAAATGTTTACTAGGAAAACAATACTTTGGGTTCTTTCACACTTCAGATGAATAACTCAAAAATCAATTTACAAAGAAAATCTTGCTATTCCTGTGAATTAGGAACTCTGCAGATGAAAAATTCCCTTTTTTGACTTCATTTTCTGCTGTAAATCTGAGAAGCAGCTCAGCTGATGTTCTTGAAAGCTCTACCTGTTGAGGATATATCATGCCCAGGTTTTTTTAATAAAATAATCTTTCTCATGCATACAACTTCCAATTTCTCCTCCTCTATGCTTCAGCAAATACCAGCAATACCCTGCGTTTAAGCCAAATTTTTCACCTAGCTCATCCTAGACGTCATGACCAAGTCTAACCTGAACAATTTTGTATACTATTTAATGAAAATACTTTATTTGTTTAAAAGAAAAAGGGTTATGAAACTTTGAAATGTGATCATTCTATCTCAGCTCATTACAATTACCTTTTAAATAATTAGCAATTACCCTCTTCTATCATTTAGTTCTTTCTTGGGCTGTAGCTGAAGGATTCAAAAAAGTTAGAGGAATGGGTGCTCTTCCTCTCCAGGAAGCAATCAGTTTTAAAGCTTTCTTTCATGTCCTTTCATTCTTCCCACTTTGTTTCCTTTACTTGGGTGGCTTTCTCTTCACTAGTACTCACATGTATAAAGAGTGGTATTTGTCCTAAATAAAAACGGAATTTCCAGAATCTGATAGATACTACCTCTGTTTTTCCGTTTTTGAGATGGAGTCTCACTGTCACCCAGACTAAGAGTGCAGTAGCGTGATCTCAGCTCACTGCAACCCCCACCTCCTGGGTTCAAGTGATTCTCCTGCCTCAGCCTCCCCTGTAGCTGAGATTACAGTGGCCACCACCAAGCCTGGCTAATTTTTGTATTTAGTAGAGACAGGGTTTCACCATGTTGGCCAAGCTGGTCTCGAACTCCTGACCTCAAGTGATCCACCCATCTCAGTCTCCCAAAGTCTTGGGATTACAGGTGACTACAGGCTGAGCTACCATGCCCAGTGGAGATTACCTCTTAAAAGCAAGAGAAGAAATATGAACTGTACTTACATTCTGTAATACATTAATATAGTTTGACTTTGTGTCCCTACCCAAATCTCATCTTGAATTGTAATCCCCACATGTGGAGAGAGTGACCTGGTGGGAGGCAAATGGAACATGTGGGTGGTTCCCCCATGGTTTTCTCATAATAGTGGGTGTGTTCTCACAAGTTCTGTGATTTATAAGTATTGGCATTTCCTCCTGCTCTTTCTCTTTCCCGTTGCCTTATCAAGAAAGTACTTGCTCCTCCTTCTCTTTCCACTGTGATTGTAAGTTTCCTGAAGTCTCCCCAGTCATGCAAAACTGTCAGTCAATTCAACCTCTTTCCTTTATAAATTACCCAGTTTCAAGGAGTATCTTTATAGCAGTATGAGAAGAAACTAATACATACATTATTTTATTTTATTTTTTCATACTAAGTGTGCAGCAAGCGTCATTGAGCTCCAGTTACCTAAGAAATTGGGGTGCACAGAGCCTATGTAACTTATGCACAACTGAGTTGAGAGGTGGGATATCAATTCAAGCCTCTGCTACTACCAAGCCTATCTTCTTTTTCTGTACTGTGCTACTTCCACAGGTCACAAATGGGTGAGAAAGCACTGTCAGGTAAGATCTAGGAAAACTGAAACTGGGAATAGTTTTGTTTGCTTTTCTTTTAAATGAAATATTAAATCATTAAATATGGTGTTTGTATTGTTTAAACTTCATTATTAATGTTGGTGTTATATGTTTTTTGAATGAACACTAATGGAAATAAGTTATTATAAAATAATTTTTAGAAACAAATAAATGTGTATTTTTAATTCCAAGAAAAATAGAATTTTACCCCTCTTTAAGAATCATATTGATCTTTAATTTTAAAATGCCAATATAAGGAAAATGGCAGTCCTAAAAGCCAGAAATTTACCAAAAAGAAACATGAATCTGGCCTTTTAATTATCTATGTTTAATGAAATTTCAAAAGCACACCATGAATGATGAAAAATCTTTTCCTGTTAGGGAAAGAAACCTATCATCTATTGGTAACAAGAGCAAGAAACATCTTTTGAAGTCTTAACTCTTATCTTTGTGGAAGACATCTACAAATATACATAGATCAAAAGGCAAAGAATCATTTACCACCTACACATGTAAGTATAATCTTAGCATTTTACTTTTTAAAATTCAACTTATCTTAACATACTCCCCTTAAAATAGTCTCAGCATCTTACCTTTAAAAATCTAGCTCATGGCTGGGCACGGTGGCTCACATTTGTAATCCCAGCACTTTGGGAGGCCAAGGTGGGCAGATCACCTGAGGTTAGGAGTTCAAGCCACCCCTGATCAACATGGAGAAACTCCATCTCTACTAAGAGTACAAAATTAGCCAGGTGTTTGGTGCGTACCTGTAATCCCAGCTACTCAGAAGGCTGAGGTGGGAGAATTGCTTGAATCCAGGAGGCAGAAGCTGCAGTGAGCTGAGATCATATCACTGCACTCCAGCCTGGGCAGCAAGAGTGAAGCTCCGTCTCAAAAACAAAACAAAACCAAACAAAAAACGAACTCATACAACTCAATTTATTCATAGCGTGAATTAAACTTGTATCTATAAAAGAGGAAATTTAGAATTCATATGCAATAACACCTATACAGTAATTAATACATAACAT
Organism: Cebus imitator; assembly: GCF_001604975.1. Lineage (NCBI taxonomy): Eukaryota > Metazoa > Chordata > Mammalia > Primates > Cebidae > Cebus > Cebus imitator. Next base: position 10,059,508 of record NW_016107320.1, read on the forward strand.
CTAACTAAATTCTCATTTATTTATTTTGTGTTATAATGTTTTTTATTGGTAAATATCGGAGAACTATTACAAAGACCAGCTGAAAATTATACCAATGTTATCAATAAGTTATATAAAAGGTAGAAATGATATAATTATATATTATGTATATATGGTTTTAAGGCATAACATATATATATGTTTGTGTTTATGTAGTGCTTCTTCACCAGGGGTTGGCCAACTACCCTTAGGGCCAAATACTGCCCACTGCCTGTTTTTGTAAATAAAGTTTTATTAGAACAAAGCCACATTCTTTTGTTTATATATTGTTTATGGCTGCTTTTATACATACTCAATGAGTCAAATAATTGCAACAGAGCGCTTCTGGCCTGCAAAGCCTCAAATATTTATTATCTGGCTCTTTACAGAAAATATTTGCCAACCTCTGATCTATACATGACAGAATGCTATCAGTTTTTGTAGAACTGAGTTTCATTAAGGATCTTTCCTACATTTATTGCAGTGACAAATTCTGAACTTCTGTAAATAAATGAGGAGATAAATTCATATAGTCGAATGAACTCTATGATGATTATTTCTGTTCAATATAAAACAACTGAGAAATTAGTACATACTTATACGTCTTTATATAGGTATACATAGATTAGACAAATAAGAGAGATAGAGATATATAAATTAGAAATAGGGTTTTGCTCTATTTCCCAGGCCTGAGGGGAATGGCATGATCATAGCTCCCTGCAATCTTGAACTCCTAGGCTCAAGTGATCTTCCTGCCTCAGCCTCCCAAATAGCTGGGACTTACAGGTGCCTAACACCACACCCAACTAGTTTTTTTTTTTTAAGTTTTATGAAAATGGGACTATGTTGTCCCAACTGGTCTCAAACTTGCCTCAAGCAATTGTCTCACCTCAGCCTTCCCAGGTGCTAAGATTTCAGGCTTGAGTCACTATGCCCAGCCTACCTACCTATATATAAATCCTATATACCTGTTTTCAGCTATGAGGGAAGACATGATGATCTTTTATACAGGGAAACCTAAGACTCAGAATATCAGTTTCATCATCTGGACCACCAAAATGTAAAGTAAATGGATGCTACCTTAATGATGTGCCAGTAATTTGAACTGAAGATTCTTGTCAGAGCTTAGTCTAGAATACCTTGTCTTTGATTCATGTGAAAAAAAAATTCAAAAAATTAGAATCTGCTACAGAGAGTGCTAATCATTGTTTTTTCAGGATTTCTCTAGTTTATACTGCATGAAGCTACACTGAAAGCAAAGAAAAACTCGAGGTGGTGTTTATTTCTCTTCCCATCAATTTATCAGGAGCCAGAGAACACCTTTACAGCGTCATAAATACTAGTCCAGTCCAATAGAAAATTGGTTTAGATTGGGGGTTTTGTGCACTCAGTGACATTTGGGGTCTTCTTCTTTCTTGTACCTCTTTCTCTCATCAGCTCAACCCGGTTTACTAGTTACTGATCGCAGATGATAGTTTCTTGGCTCTAGCTCTGGTTTCTCTCTTATACAGCTTTTGTCATCTTCTCTATATTTCATTATCTCAGTGTTCAACTCTTTCTCTTTTTTTTTCTTTTTACTTCACTACAGGGACTGAAAAAGATTAATTATCTCTGCTTCTCCAGAAAAGCAGCTCACCACCAGCTCCTGCTGATCATAACCCTTCTGCCGGTATCACTCCAGACATAGTAAAATGCTTTCACTGAATTAAAATTTAACATTACATCCCTATTTTTCCTTAAGATCACTATAAGAAATTTCCCTATAAAAGAAGTTTTAAAATCTTCTTGAAAAGTTGCTTTTGAAAGAATTATTCATTATTAATCAGGGACCAAAATAAAATTATTTGTGTTAGGTTGTGCTTGCAGAATTTAGTGCCAAAAACTTTTTGTCTCTACAAAATAACTAATATGCATGCTTTTTTTTTCAGATCATGAGTAAATTTGATCTTTCTTATTAATGTTTTGTTTTTGCGTTAGTATATGGGAACTCAACACTAAATGCACATTTAAGTGCAATTACTACTGAGGCCAAATTTCTATGAGAATTTTTTTTTTGCAATAGCAAATCAAAGTTTATAAATAAAAATGAAATACATATCTGGTCATTTTAGTTAGTGCGCTTTCTTGGATTCAGGTTGAGAATTTTTACTCCCACTTTCTGTGAAATCACAGATCTCCCTTTGGGACCCCAAATAAATACAAAACAAATAATATCTATTTTATTGTGTTATTTTTCTGGTATTTTTGTTCTTATGATGTATGGATAAATTGGACTTAGTGTTGACATACCACATGCCCTTAATAAATAATCACGATCTGTGTAGGTATATGATTACCCCTCTATACACATTTGGAAAAAGAGAGCCCATTTGTGAAAATGCATGGAGAATCAGACAAGTGCTTCAAGATTAATGTATCTTTACAGAGACTTACTGACATGGTATATCGCTAGTTTAGTGTCGTAAAGACATAAAGTGAGAAAGTAGTTCGTCTACCTGTTAACAGTGATTGCTGCATAATGCAGAAAGCTAGATCTTGGGAAAGACAAAATATGCAACGAATACTACTTGCTTAAAGGAAATAATAATCCTTTTTGTTGCTTAACACAGCTCATTATTATTTCTCAGCGTTCTAGGAGTTGGCTAGCCAACCTAGCTGGTTTTGCTTGGAGCCTCTCCCACAGTTGCAGTGAGAGGGTTTTCCCTTTTGTGTGTGGTGCCTGGCCTGAGATGTCTGGAATAGTTGAGGATGATTGGACTTGTCTCTTGCTCCCACTCTCTCTGTGTGCAGCCTTTCCAGGTGAGCTACGTCACAGCATGGCAGTCTCAGAGTAGTTGAACTTCTCACATGGCAAATGGCTTTCCCCAAGCCACAATAGCAAGAAACTTTAATGGTAGTAATAGTTTAATAAGCACTTATTCCCATGCTAGATACTATAAATATATCTTACTTCTTTCTCATAATAACCACACAAGATGGGTGACACTTTTCCTATTTTCATGAAAAGGAAACCAAGACTCAGAATTGTTATGTAATCGTACCAGTCCTCCTCACTATAAAATAAGCAATCCAGGTTTTCTTTCCCTAAAACTCACATATTTTCTTCTATGCTTAGCCACCTCATAAAACCATAAAATGTTCACTGCCAATACAATAGATAAATAATAATTCAATACATAATACAAGGAATGTTATAAATCTCATGTGATTAACAGCTAAATTAAAATGTAGACATTTACTCCAGGAATAAAGTAGAGGGAAATTCCCTATGAAATGGTATTTCTGAGGAGCCTTCTTAGAAGAGACTAAGTGATCTAAGTGCTACAAAGTTTTGTGCACAAAAATTGAAGATAATTTATCAAAGCATGTATTTTATTATTTGTTTTTGCTTCAGAATTCTGTAACTGTATTTCCCCTTTCTTTATATAGATAAAATCCCAAATTTGTGAAAGACAGAGTAGATAAAATTTTCTTTAAGTGGCCTGGGTAATAACTCTTGGTCATTAAGATATTTTTGCTGATTTCCTTTTTACTGTATTAGATTATACGATCATTATGATATAATTCTAAAAGAGAGTACAATCAGCTGATTCAAGCAGGAAGAAAAGAATATTTCATTAGAAGAGGCAGTTGTGCTTTCCTTTATGGGGAGAATAATGATCATAATGCTAAATTGACTGAGTATTTTCTCTGCTGGTTGCAGACAGAGAGATGGGCCCTGCGCAACCCTAACATACCCTTCCAGCTTTGTCTTATTCCTGCTGGATGTGTTCTCACTGAGTTTAGAGCTCCATGCTGATGTTGCTATTTACTGCTACCACATCCCTGGTGCGAGTTCCAATGAGGTATAGGGCATGCAGAAGATTCATCCTTATGTTGGCAATTTATCCCAAATCCAGCAAGGTGGGCCCAAGACAAGTTAGGCAGTAGAGCCATGCGGTAGGCTCGCAAGCTGGAATTTCATACAACCGTCCATTGTTTCTAATACTAGAGCTAACATTCTTTGCTAGAGCCTTGGAGAACAATGTTGTCTCGGTAAAGTGTGCATACAAATGTTGTTCAAACATTTTCTTCTTACTATGCTTTCTGTCTGTAGGATTACAATTGTCTTAAGATTTCTGTGGTACCAACCACAGTCTTTTGGCTTGGTATATGGAGTAATTCAATGATTCTGTCAGGCACCCAGATTCTTAAGTTGCTGGGGGCAGGGATGTAATCATGGCAGCAGAATCCTTCCAGGTTTCTGAGGTGGTACTTGCCTACACTGTAGTTGCTTTGTAAATAATACATTTTGAATGGCTGCTTTCTGTACACTTCACTCTCTACTAATATCGAACTCATGCAGCTGGCTTCACACCCAGGCACTAATCTGTCCCTTGCTTGTGTTCTTTGCTTCATTATTCTCCACTTATCCTAGTCCTCCCTTCAAGTTTCAGCTCAGGTGCTTTCTCCTCCAGGAAACTTTCCTAAATTTCCCTTCCATTTCATGTACACTTCTATCATGTTACTGAAATAGTCTTTTGGAGGAATCTATATATTATATCCAACTCCATGAGGCCATTGGGATTAAAGATTAATTCTTATTTATTTTGAATCTCAGCCCCTGCCCAGTGCCTGACTGGTAATTTAAACTCACAAGTATATGTTGAGCTGATCTGAAGAATGGAGTGGAGACAAGAAACTCATGAGGAAAATAAGGGGGTTGAACATTCCAGGAGCCACTAGTGTCTTTTGCACCCCTTAGGAAAGCTTCCTTGTATGAAAATTTTATTCAAATTATCTTCATATTGCATCACAGAAAAATACTATTAATATATTTTTTAACTTTCTAAAGTTCAAAATTGTTATAGAAAACACATTTGGAGGGTTCTAATAAATAACTGAAAACCTCTCACTTTCCTTAGGGGTCATAAGGAAACAGATACAAGTTATACCATCAGAGAGGTCCCATCGGCCTCAGGGCTGAAGTGGGAGTTTCTTATTGTCATCAGAGAAGCACCAAATCTGAGGTTCCTGATCCTTCCTCACAGGAGATCTCACAAAGTTTTCTAGCTAATTCGGGTGGTGGTCGCAGGCCCGACAGGAGACAGTGAACTTGCTCACACTCCCAGAACATTGCTACTACAACCAGCATATGAGAAAGCCATTGCACACATATTCTCTAAAACTAAGAGCTCATACAGGGTCATCACCACTGAAAGCACCCAGAGCTGAAGGTAGGTGACAATAAATAACTAACTTTAAAGTTACAATCTCAAGGGAAAAAACAAGAAATTTAAAAACTCAATTTAATGCAAAATAATTAGACAAAATACTCTACCTAAATGAAAAGGAACTGAAAAACTAATATTGGCTATACGAAAAAACGGGCTCTATATCACCCCCCAAAGATTATACAAACTCTCCAACAATAGATCCAAACCAAGATGAAATCTTTTAAAAATCAGATAAAGAATTTAAAAGTTTGATTATTAAGTTACTCAAAGAGAAGCAAGAGAAAGGTGAAAATCAACATACAGATATTTTAAAAGCAATTCGGGATACGAATGAAAAGTTTCTAATGAGATAGTTATTTTAAAGTAAAACCAATCCAAACTTCTGAAAGTGAAAGGCACATTTAGAAAACTGCAAAATGTAGTGCAAAGTTTTGACAGTAAACTAGACCAAGTGAAAGAAAGAATTTCAGGGCTGAAAGACCAAACTTTTAGATTAACCTAATCAGAAAAAAATAAAGAAAAAATAATTAAAAGAAATAAAGTATCCAAGAAATGTGAGCTTATGTAAAATGGTCAAATCTAAGAATCACAGGTTTTCTTGAGGGAGAAGAAAAACATGTTGGAAAACCTATTTGAGGGAATAATTGGAGACAACTTCACTGTTCTTGCTAGAGATTTAGACATCCAAATACAAGAAGCACAAAGAACTCCTGGAGAGTCACTGCAAAAAGGACATCACAAAGACCTATAGTCATTAGGCCAACTAAAGTCAGCCTAAAGGAAAAAAATTCTAAAAGCATGAGACTTTAAGTTTCTGGGGGCAGGGATGTAATCACAACAGCAGAATCATTCCAGGTAACCTGTAAATGGAAGGCAAAACAAACACAAAAACAAAACAGAAAAGACAAAAACATCAGGTAACCTGTAAATGAAAACCTTTCAGACTAACGGTAGACATCTCAGGAGAAACTTTCCAAGCCAGAAGGAACTGGGGTTTTTCCTCTAGCTTCCTTAAACGAATTAATTGTCAGCCAATAATTTTATACTAAAAAAACTAAGTTTCTGAATATAAAATTCAGAATGGAGAAATAAAATATTTCTCAGACAAGCAAATGATGAGGGAACTTGTCAATGCTAGACTAGCTTTAAAAGAAATGCTAAAAGGAGTTATAAATATTAAAACACCAGATTGGAAACTCCAGAAAGCATAACATTCACAAGGCTTATAAAAAAAAAAAAAAAAAAAAAAAAAAAAAAAAAAAAAAAAAAAAAAAAAAAAAAAAAAAAAAAAAAAAAAAAACAAACAAAAAAAAAACACAATGAAGAAAACAAACTCACTAGGTAATAATTAGCACAATGATTGAAACAGTACCCCACATCTCAATATTAAAGTTAAATGTAGATTGGTCTAAATTCTCTACTTAAAAGATACAAATTGGCAGCTTGAATTAAAAAAAAAAAAAGGTCACAAACCAAACATCTACTGTCTTCAGGAGACACACTTAACACATATTCTTATAGACTCAAGGTAAAGCAGTGGAAAAATATATTATATGCAAATAGAAACCAAAAGCAAACAGGACTAGCTGTTCTTATATCATGCAAAAAAGACTTTAAGGAAACAACAGTAAAATAGATGAAGAAGGTCATTATGTAATTATAAAAGGATCAACCATACACATAATAATCCTAAATATGTATGCACATAATTTCAGGGCTCCTAGATTCATAAATCAATTAACACTAATAAGAAAAGAGATATACAACAACATTCCACCTGAGCACACTGGACAGATCAAGGCAGACATTCAACACACAAACATTGGATGAAAATTGTGCTTTACTAAAATGGGGTGTAACAGATACTTATAGAACATTCAACTCAAGAACTGAAGAATATACAGTATTTTCATCAGCACATGGAACATTTGTCAATTTAGACCATATGTTAGGCCACAAAATAAGTCTCAGAAATTGAAACTATATCAAATATCTTCTCAGACAACAGTGGAATAAAACTAGAAACCAATTTCCAAAAAAACCCCTCAAAACTATACAAATACATGGAAACTAAACAATCTGTTCCTGAATAATTTATGGATTAACAACAAAATCAAGATAAATTTTAAAACGTTTTCAAAATGAATAATAATAGTTACACAAGGCCTCAAAACCTCTGAGATACAGCAAAAGCAGTACTAAGAGGGAAGTTTATAGTGTTAAATGCCTAGATCATTAACTCTGAAAGATCACAAACTGACTCCCTAATGTCACAACTCAAAGAACTAGAGAAACAAGAACAAATAAAACCCCAAGCTAGCAGAAGAAAACAGACAACAAAGATCAAAGCAGAATTAAATGCAAATGTAACCAAAAAACAAAACAAGAAAAAAAAAAAGAAAGTTTTGTTTCATTTTTTTAATGAAACAAAAAGCAAAAAGCTATTTTAAAATAAATAAACACAATTGACAGACCACTACCTAGATTAACTAAGAGAGGTTTAAGTAAACTGAATTAGAAAAAAAAAAAATGGAGACATTATAGCTGACACTGCAGAAATACAAAAGATTATTTGAGACTACTATGAACAAATCAATGTACACAAACTAGAAAATCTAGAGGAAATGGATAAACTCTGAAAAACATATCACTCCCTAGCTTGAATCAGGAAGAACTAGAAATCCTGAACATACCAATACCAAGCAGTAAGATTGAATCAGTAATAAGAGAAATCTGCCAGCAACAACAAAAAAGCCCAGGGACAGATGGATTTACAGCTCAATTCTACCAGATAATGAAAGTGGGATTGGTACCCATTCTACTGAAACTATTCCAAAAGATTATGGAGAAAGAACTCCTCCCTAATTCCTTCTACAAAGCCATTATTACCCTGAAACCAAAGTGAGGAAGGAACATAGACAAAAAAGAAAACAAGAAATCAATATCTCTGATTAATATAGATGAAAAATCCTTAACAAACTACTAGTAAACTGCATCCAACAGTACATCAAAAAATAATTTAGTATGATCAAATGGATCTTGCACCAGGGATGCAGGGATGGTTCAACATAAGCAAGTCAATAAATGTGATTCATCACATAAACAGAATTAAAAGACAAAAACCATATGATCATCTCAATAGATGCAGAAAAGTCATTTGATAAAATCCAGCATCGCTTTGTGATAAAATTACTCAACAAGCTAGGTAGAGAAGAAACGTATATAACTCAAAATAATACAAGCCATATATGAAAAACCCACTGCCAACATTATAATGACCAGGAAAACGTTCAAAACATTCCCTTTAAGAATTGGAAAAAGACAAGGATGCCCAGTTTCACCAGTCCTATTCAACATAGTACGGGAAGTCCTAGTCAGAGCAATCAGGAAAGAAAAGAAACAAAGGGCATCCAAATTGGAAAACAGGAAAACAAACTAACTACATTTGCTGATGATATGATCTTATAACTAGGAAACCCTAAATGTTTCTTGAAAAAGACTCCTAGTTCTGATAAATGAATTCAGTAATGTATCAGATTATAAAATCAATGTATTCAAATAAGTAGCACTGCTACAAATTAACAATTATCAGGCTGAGAATCAAATCAAGAACTCAACTTCTTTTACAACAATTATACACACAATACCTAGGAATATACTTAATCAAAGAGGTGAAAGATCTCTACAAGGAGAGAACTATGTAGAGATCTCCTTGTAGAGATCTTTCACCTCCTTGATTACAAAACAGTGCTGAAAGATATCAAAAGTGACACAAACAAATGGAAATACATTCTATGCTCATGGATCGAAAGAACAACCTTTTGAAAATGACGATACTGTCCAAAGCATTCTATAGATTCAGTACAATTCCCATCAAAATATGGACATCATTTTTCACAGAATTAAAAAAAATTCTAGAATTCATATGAAACCAAAAAAGAGCCAGAATTGCCAACGCAATTCTAAGCAAAAGGAACAAATCCAGAGGCATCATATTACCTGACTTCAAATTATACCACTAGGGTACAGTAACCAAAAGAGCATGGTGCTGGCATAAAAGTAGACACATATTCCAATGCAACAGAATAGAGAGCCCAGAAATAAAACCAAACATTTACAACCAATTGTTCTGACAAATCATGGAAAACCATAAATTGGGAAAAGAATGCCCTATTCAGTAAATGGTGATGGAAAAATTGGCTATTCACACACAGAATAATGAAATTGGATACCTATTTCTCACTATATACAAAAATTAACTCAAGGTATATTAAAGACTTAAATCTGAGACCTGAAACTGTAAAAATTATAGAAGAAATTCTTCCAGCATTGGCTTAGGCAAAGAATTTATCACTAAGACCCCAAAAATACAACAAAACTAAAAATGAATAAATGTAACTTAATTAAATTAAAAATCTCTGGAAAACAAAAGAAATAATCATCAGAGTAAACAAACAACCTGCAGAATGAGAGAAAATGTTTGCAAATTATGCATTTAACAAAAGACTAATATCTAGAATCTGCAAGTGAACTCAAATCAGCCAGGAAAGAAGACAAATAATCCCATTAAAAAGTAGGCACAGGACATGCATATACATTCCTCAAAAGAAGATATACAAATGGCCAAAAAGCATATGAAAAAATCTCCATACTGAATGATCAGGGGACTGCAAATGAAAATCAAAATAAAATACCACCTTACTCCATTCAGAATGACTGTTATTAAAAAAAAAAAAAAAAAGTAGATACTGGTGTGGACGTGGTGAAAAAGGAATGCATGTACAATGTTGGTGGGAATGTAAATTAGCACCACCTCTGTGAAAAACAGTATGAGGATTTCTCAAAGATCTATAAGAAGATCTACCATTAGATTCAACAATCCCACTGCTGGGTTACTACCCAAAGGAAAATAAATCACTATATCAAAAAGACAGTAGCACACAGCACACATACATTTATTGTAATACAATTCACAATTGCAAAGGTATGGAGCCAACTTAAATACCTATCAGCCAATGAATGGATAAAGAAAATATGATTTATGTACACTATAAAATACTGCTTGGATATTAAAAAATGAATTAATGTCTTTCACAGCATCTTGGATGGAACTTAAGGCCATTATTCTATGTGAAGTAATGTAAGAATCAAAAACCCAGTACCACAGGTTCTCACTAATAAGCTGGAGCTAAGCTTTTGGGGACACAAAGACATATAGAGTGGTATAGTGGACACTGCAGACTCAGAATGGGGGAGGGTGGAAAGGGAGTGAGAATGATAAACTACCTATTGGGTCCACTAAGTGATGAGTGCATTAAATCCTAGTCTTCACCACCATACACTTCATCCATATAACCAAAAACCACTTGTCTACCTAAAGCTACTGACATTTAATTTCTTAAAAAATTAAAAAACAAAAATAAATTTAAAAAGAGAGAAGCAACAAACACAGGCAAGCTGAAAGAATGGAGTGATACAGAATTGAAGGGTGCGTTGTCCTGGCCCAGGAGAAAAGAGAGCAAGCCAGAAAGGCTTAGCATAAATGCAACAGAATCCAGGTTAATTTCCTAGTAGAACTGACACTATTTGAGACTTGTTCCAGCTTGCCAGACTTCAAACGGCCAAAGACTGAACAGGTAGTGATGCTGGCTGCCTCGCAGTGCTTTCCAGAGATAGGCAGCACATCCAGGCCTGCTCCATGGCAGGTCAGAAATGAGGAAGCCCAAAATGCAGGCTGCTCCTGTGAAGAATCCAAGCACTGATCAGCAGATCACAAATTTATTTAAGGCCAGCAGGGAAGGAAGTAGGCATCAAGGGCCCCCTAATGTTGTCTGATCAGCTTAGAAGGCAAGGAGGTAACAGGATGCTATAGATAGTCCTCCAAAATGAGTGAACCGTTATTTGCATCTCATTGGGGAATAGGTGATGATGCCAAAGTGAAAGGACATGCAGGCATCTGCTTCTCCATCATGCTGTGAAGCTCCTAGGAGTTTAGACCCAGCCTCACTGCTCTAATGATATTAGACAAGATATTCCTCAATGTGTGGCTTCGGCAAATGAGGTCACGAATGCTTCCCACTGAGCTTAAAGAAAAACAGTGAAAAAATTGCATCATCTTCCTTAGTTTCACCATCAGTAAATAGGATTCATGATCTTGGACTAAGGGGCTTTGGAGTTCTTTTGGTCAAATCCTGTTCATGAGAGCAAGGCATGTGGCTTGCTTGCCCTGAGCAATTGAGAGATGCTCCTGAACAGAGGAGAACAATGAATTGTAGTTCCCAACTGCATAGTGAATGTTTCCTATCAGCTCACTATCCTTTGCAGTAAATCAACTTAACTCTCCATTACAATAGATGGCAATAGCGCATTACTTGTCAGCAACATGCTGCAATAATAAGGCTCTTTCAGGCAGCCTCTCAAATACAGATAGTGATGTCTGTGGAGAAACGGAACTGCTTTTAAAATTAATATGAGCAGTAGCTTCGTATTAAGGCCAGGTCCAGTATTTCAACAGGAAGTTCCCTGAATTTTCTTGCATAGCAAGAATTTTATTGAAAAGAGCAGATGAGAAGTCATTATTTAATTGAAAACTCTGTAAGAAATTGGGCTCCTATTAATTTAGAGAAATATAACCTCCAAAATGTCTGAAGCTTACAGACAAATTGTCTGGTGGACTCTGGAACCGGACAGAATGCCTAAATTTAAAGCCTGTCTCTGCAGATTACCAGCTGTGGCACTGTAGGTGGGTTATTTAATCAACCACTTCTCAAAACCTTGCATTTATAAAGGAAACAATAATAGCTCTTTCTATATGGGATTGTAGGTTAAATGAAACAACGTCTATAACATTCTTGCAACAATGTCTGCTACAAAAGCATCTAATAGATGTTATTTCTTATTATCTTACACCCAATGTTTTAAGTTTCTAACATTGAAGGTCCAGATGCTACACTTAATTTAAGTGACCCATGGAAATGTCTGCTCCTTGTCTCTTGCCCCACCCCTCATGCCAACATAGATTTGAATTCTCATAAAATATTCCAGGAGGATTGAATTTTGAGCTTCCCAAAGGAAGAAATAAAGAGACCAAAGTCAGCCTGTCCTCACTGGGATTGGCATACGACAAAGATCTGAAGTGGTTCTGAGGCATCATGGAAGACAGTTGAAAATCACATTGTCAGCTTGAAATGCATCAAAGCTATTTGCTGGCTTGAACTACCCTAGGGAGAATTCCCATTCAGTTCAATCCATGCAAAATCATGCTTGGCCCTGGCAGGACAAGGACTAAGTTACCACCCCATATGGCACCTAATTTGTGATAATCCCTCCATGAGAAAGAAATAGTGACAGTAATCACCCCACTTCACCCACAAAAACTACTCAGTAAAGGACATTCTCGCCACTAAGACAAATTCTGATATTACTTTGTGCTGTGGAAAGGCTGACAAAGCTCCTCACTCCGTAGCTAACAAGGAGGATATCTTGCCTAAGCTGTGAACAGTTAAGAAGTCCACCAATATTAACAAACACCCCTGCCCCATCGCTGTGGGTGTGATGCTAAACACAGAGAAAGAACTGATACAACCACTTCAAGTTATTTTTCTTGTGTTTAATTTCACTTCATTAGTCAGCATTTCCCCTGTACCTTAGTGTAATCTAGATTCAGTGACACTTATTTTTCATTTGGATGGTTGATTAATGTGTCCCTTCTAGGAAAAAGGATTCTGCAAACTTCAAGAGGAAGTTCCAACTGTGAGAACTATGACCAGCTCAGTCTTTCCTCCCTTAATGGCTGCATTGAGCACCTCCTGCCACACACGTCCCATGAGCCTTGAATATATTAAGCTTCTCGGTGATCAGGGGTATACAGTGTTGCTGGGACCATGGTTTGTAAAACATACGCAGTTCCTTTCAGTTTTCTCGTGGATTTAAGGCCATGTCATAGTGCAGGCTACCTCTACACAGAAAGAAGCAGGTTAATGACAGAAGGGGGCAGGTTCCAAAACCTTCAGAATTTGACAAGAGTCAAGATAACATGGAGCCTTTTTTTCCTCATGATTTATTTGCAGGTCTCAATAGTATGATTAGCTAGGAGAAACCAAAATTTTCATCCTTGATTAATCTGAAGAAATGAGCAAGGCCAAGTCAACTGAAATGTCTTCAGTTAAGGCAAACACACTTCACAAAGTAAATGGTAAATGCCAACGCCCTGCCTCTATCTAGTTAGTAGAATGTGGTGACCATCACTACTTTGAAACTCAAATACTTTTCCTCATATCCTTATAATTCTCACAAGAAATACTGGACCAATGTTAAATGGTTGTGAATCATAAAGCAGCCATAAAATTTTCAAATTAGATCTTTCTGTTTGCCACTTAAAACTATTAATATGCACAAACCAAATATCATAATAATCTGCCTGATATATCAATAATATATTATATATTACATATGTTCTAAATAAGTCTAAAGGTAAATGCTCTAAAGGCCTGAAAATAATAACTGAGACTTAGATAAATGGATAGTGTTGGCTGACTAGTAAGAGACCAAGTTCCATACTCTCTTCTGTCTGCTTATGCTCAACTGAGCACTTCCACCCACCCCTCAAATTACCTGTCCTCTGTAAACCTGCATTTCTCATTTCTAAAATTAGAATAATAATATTCTCATCTCATAGAATTTTCATAATGATTAAATGAGCTGATCTGCAGATGGCACTTATCCCAGTGTCTACAGTGCAATAAGCCCTTAGTGAGACTTATCCAAGATGATGTTGATGATTACTATTTTAGTTTGTATTTTACTAAGGTTTTCAATCTATGTAAAAACACAGGATTTTCTTTCCCATTTTACTTCTCTTTCTCCTCATCTCTAAAAGAAAAAGAGTGTTTGAGAGATGCGACAATAGTGGCAAGAGCAACTTTCCATTGCCTCAAAAATGCTCCACTCGATAATTATGTTAATTGCAAGAAGCCAGGCACACAAAGACAAACATCACATGTTCTCACTTATTTGTGGGATCTAAAAATCAAAACAATTGAACTCATGATGATAGAGAGTAGAAGGATGGTTATCAGAGGCTGGGAAGGGTAATGGGGGGCTGGGGTGGAGGAGGGAAGGATGGTTAATGAATACAAAACACAGTTCAAAACAATTAATAAGACCTACTATTTGATAACATAACAGGGTGACCATAGTCAATAATAACTTAATTGTACATTTTAAAATAACTAAAAGTTTGTAATTTGATTGTTTGTAACACAAAAGGTAAATACTTCTAGGATGGATACTTCATTCTCTCTGATGTGATTATTTTACATTGCAAACCTATATTAGTCTCTTCTCATGGCGCTCATAAAAACATACCCAAGAATGAGTAATTTATAGAGAAAGAGGTTTAACCGACTCACAGTTCAGCATGGCTGTGGAGGCCTCAGGAAACTTACAATCATGGCAGAAGAGGAAGCAAACATGTCCTTCTTTAGATGGCAGCAGGAAGGAGAAGTGAGTGCTCAGCGAAGGGGAAAGGCCCTTATAAAATCATCAAATCTTGTGAGAGCTCACTCACCATGAAGAGAACAGCATGGGTGGAAATAGCCCCCATGATTTGATTATCTCCACCTGAAGATAATTGAGTCATGGTGATGCCCACTATGATTCGATTATTTTCAGATGGAGGTAATCACACAATGGTCCTACCCTTGAAATGTGGGGATTATCACAATTCAAGGTGAGACTTGGGGACACAGAGACAAATCATATCAATACCTGTTTCAAAATATCTCATGAACCACATAAAGATATGCACCCACTATATACCCACTAAACATTAAAAAATGCTTAAAAAAACTCCACTCTGGGGGAATGAATATCCAGTGTAAGAGATGAGAGTTCACATAGCAGGTGAAAAACAGAGAAATAAGGTAAGAAACTTGTGAAAAGAAGTCAAAAAGGGCAGTCTCAATTGGGGGCAGAAGGAAGAGGAATCAGGTGCACAGATCTACCTTACTGTGAGCCTGTGAGAGCTGAGCTTGTCACTGACTGAATGGAGACCCAAGGGAGATGATAAAAGGTGATATTTACACTATTTCCTGGGCACAGATTCTATTCCTAATTGGCTTCCAGGAAGAGCAGATTCTTTGGGCAATGAAACAATGCACTCCTTTTTGGATATTAAGGACACAAAAGAAGAGTTACATAACATGTCTTAGCTGATTATCATTACTCTCTGAGCTAGATAACATTATTACCCACATTTAATAGGTTAGACAGTGGTTGGTTCCTCAGCTTTTAGGGGCCATACTCATTTTTGAGACTTGAATGAAATGGCTGGTCTCTTTCCCAGCAAAGTTCTCATACATGTAAAATGTTGCATACACTTTCTGGGAGTTTGCTCATCACATGAGGCCCATTCATAAAATTATTTCAGGATTAATGCAAAGAACCAATATTTCTCTCCAAAGTACAGAATGTGCTCCCTGTGTACATGGACTGTGTCTTGCTCATTCATTGTCCTGCTTCCACTGTCAGATAGATGTGTGAGAGGTGGTTTTTGGTAGAAACATGAAGAAATCAACAAATGTCTCCTCTGGCCATGTGTTTTACAAACATTATCTTAGCTGTTTTCAAGACCTTATAAAAAAGAGATTATGAGCCCCATTTTACAGATGAAGAAATAGGTAATAGAAGGTTTATGTGTCTTTTCCAAGGTCATAGGGGTTTTAAATTATAACCCAAGTCTATCTTCTCACTCCTTTAGTGTCTTAGTCAGCTTGGGTTGCCATAACAGAATACCACAGACTGGGTGGCTAAAACTACAGGAATGTATTTCCCACAGTTCTAGAGACTGATAATTCAAGATCAAAGTGTTGACTGATTCGGTTCCTGGTGAGGGATCTTTTCCTGGCTTGTAGACAGCCACCTTCTTGCAGTGTCCACACATGCTGCAGAGAAAGAGATAACTCTGGTGCCTCTTTTCTCTTTTTATAAGGATACCAGCTTTATTGGATCAGAACATATTCCTAATGACTTCATTTAACCTTTATCACCCCCTCACAGACCCTATCTTTACAAATACAGTCACATGGAGATTGGGGCTTCAACACATAATTTTGGGGGTGGTTCAAATCTTCAGTCCATAACATGCACCATTCTGCATCTAGAGGAAGGTAGTGAGATAGAAATCATTGGGTCTCTCATTGCAGCATTATATCCAAAGTTGTACGTCTTTTATGTTGGTCAACTGCTGGGAGACATTTTGTCTGGGTAATTTTTGCAAGCTCAAAAGGCTGATTTCCTATAGAAAGAAACGCCATGCTAAGTTATTGGCATGTTCTGGACCTGCAAGAGTGATTTCCTTGCATTCTGTCAGAGTGTGGTTTCCATAAGATGGATCTCCTCATATACCACTAATCTTATATCAATATCAACATCCCACAGGAGTTGCAATATCTAGGTCTGATAGGAAAAGTGAAGTCTTGCATTTCCATTCCTACTGAGTTGACTAGCTTTCACAGCCTAGTGGTGGAGATGGAACTTTAAAGTAACTTTTGATTGTAATAAAAGCAAGCTAAATCAGAGGCAGTAGATGAAAGAAGCTGGACTGAAACCTATCATTTTCTATCTACCCTTCGACCTTCATTCACCCAACTAGATTTCAGTTGCCTAAAAAAAAAGACTTTTTTTTCCTTTTCTCTTTTTACTTAATGTCTTCTGACATGTAATCTCAGCTATCATTAACATTCAAGAGTTTCCCTTCCTGAGTTCAATGGGCCACTATCATCAGAACCATAGCGCCCCCTTCAGTGAATTCCCAGATGTCCATCAGTCTAACTCCTTTTCCCATGGTTATTTTACTCCAAGTGGCCAGTGGGGCCCCCAAATAATCTGTACTTTCACAAACTTTTTAAAAACATAGAACATGGAAAGTATATTTATTATTTATTTTGCTCACGTATTTGTATTATTTATCTCCTGGAAGAGGTACAAATTGATGTAGTATTGTAGAATTTATGTGATTTTGAATTAATGAGGTATGAGGTGCTGTGCCTAATATAAGACGGCTTATTCCACCATAAGGTTTTGTTAGTAATGTAATCATGAAAGCTAATATTTATTTTTCTCATTATTATATGTCAATATTTTGCTGAGTACTTAAAACATGACTTATATCCTCTCTTATTTCCTTGAGCAGTGGTTTGTAGTTCTCCTTGAAGAGGTCCTTCACATCCCTTGTTAGCTATATTCCTAGGTATTTTATTCTCCTTGTAGCAATTGTGAATGGGAGTTCGCTCATGATTTGACTCTCTCTGTCTGTTAATGATATATATGAATGCTTGTGATTTTTGCACATTGATTTTGTATCCAGAGACTTTGCTGAAGTTGCTTATCATCTTAAGGAGATTCTGTTCTGAGACGATGGGGTCTTCTAAATATACAATTGTGTTATCTGCAAATAGAGACAATTTGATTTTCTCTTTTCCTAATTGAATACACTTTTTTTTTTCTTGCCTGATTGCCCTGGCCAGAACTTCCAACACTATGTTGAATAGGAGTGGTGGGAGAGGGCTTCCTTGTCTTATGCCAGTTTTCAAGGGGAATGCTTCCAGTCTTTGCCCGTTCAGTATGATATTGGTTATGTGTTTGTCATAAATAGCTCTTACTATTTTGAGATACATTCCATCGATACCTAGTTTATTGAGAGTTTTAGCATAAAGATCTGTTGAATTTTTTCAAAGGCCTTCTCTGCATCTATTGAGTTAATTATGTGGTTTTTGTCTTTGGTTCTGCTTATGTGATAGATTACGTTTATAGATTTGCATGTGTTGAACTAGCCTTGCATTCCAGGAATGAAACTGACTTGATAGTGATGCATAAGCTTTTTGATGTGCCGTTGGATTTGGTTTGCCAGTAGTTTATTGAGGATGTTTGCATCAATGTTCATCATAGATATTGGCCTGAAATTTTCTTTTTTAGTTGTGTCTCTTCCAGGTTTTGGTATCAGGATGATGTTTATCTCATAGAATGAGTTAGGGAGGATTCTCCCTTTTTGTATCGCTTGGAATAGTTTTAGAAAAAATGATACCAGCTCCTTTTTGTAACTCTGGTAGAATTTGGCTGTGAACCCCTCTGGTCCTGGAATTTTTTTTTGGTTGGTTGGCTATTAATTGCTGCCTCAATTTCAGACCTTGTTATTAGTCTATTCAGGGATTCAATTTTTTCCTGGTTTAGTCTTGGGAGGGTGTGTGTGTGCAGGAATTTTTCTGTTTTTTCTAGATGTACCAGTTTATTTGCATAAAGGTGTTTGTAGTAATCTCTGATGGTAGTTTGTATTTGTATGGGATTGGTGGTAATAACCCCTTTATTATTTTTTATTGCATCTATTTGATTCTTCTCTCTGTTTTTGTATTAGTCTGGCTAGCGATCTAGCTATTTTGTTGATCTTTTAAAAAAAACAGCTCCTGAATTTATTGGTTTTTTGAAGGATTTTTTTGTGTCTCTAACTCCTTCAATTCTGTTCTGATCTTAGTCATATGCAAGGACTTCATGACTAAAACACAAAAAACAATGGCAACAAAAGCCAAAAGAGACAAATGGGATCTAAGTAAACTTCTGCACAGCAAAAGAAACTATCGCTAGAGTTAACTGGCAACCAACAATATGGGAAAAAATTTTTGCAATCTACCCATCTGACAAAAGGCTAATATCCAGAATCTACAAAGAACTTAAACAAATTTACAAGAAAAAAATCAAACAACCCCATAAAACAGTGGGCAAAGGATATGAAGACACTTTTCAAAAGAAGACATTTATGCAGCCAACAAACATATGATAAAAAGCTCATGATCACTGTTCATTAGAGAAATGCAAATCAAAACCACATTGAGATGCCATCTCACACCAGTTAGAATGGCAATCATTAAAAAATCTAGATACAACAGATGCTGGAGAGGATATGGAGAAATAGGAACACTTTTACACTGCTGGTGGGAGTGTAAATTAGTTCATCCATTGTGGAAGACAATGTGGTGATTCCTCAAGGATCTAGAACTAGAAATACCATTTGACCCAGCAATCCCATTACTGGGTATATACCCAAAGGATTATAAATTGTTCTATTATAAAGACACATGCACACATATGTTTATTGTGGCACTGTTTACAATAGCAAATACTTGAAACCACATCAAATGCCCAGCAATGCTAGACTGGATAAAGAAAATATGGCACATATACACCATGGAAAACTATGCAGCCATAAAAAAGGATGAGTTTATGTCCTTTGCAGGAACATAGATGAAGCTGGAAATCATCATTCTCAGCAAACTGACACAAGAACAAAAAACCAAATACCACGTGTTCTCACTGAAAAGTGGGTGTTGAACAATGAGAACACATGGACACAAGGAGGGGAACATCACACACCGGGGCCTGTTGGGTGGTGGGGGGACTGGGGGGGATAGCAGGGGATGGGGGGATTGGGGAGGGCTAATATTAGAAGAAATACCTAATGTAGATGATGGGGGAATGGGGGGAGCAAACTACCAAGGTACATGTATACCTATGTAACAAACCTGTACATCCTGCACATATACTACAGAACTTAAAGTATAGCAACATTAAGCATTTATAACAGCTGGATAAAGTATATGGTATTGTTACCCCCATTATGCAGATGAGGAAATCAAGATAAAAAAGCTTTTAGGACTTGCCTAGTGACAGAGAGAAAGATTCGGTAAAATCAGTATTTGAACCTAGGTAGGTCCTAACTCCAGAGTCTATGCTTGTAACTACCATGTTCAGGTGACACACTGATATAACATCTTACTTGTTACACCTCTCTTCTTCCATTTAAAAAAAAAATTCTTTCTTTACATTGTAGAAGGGCTGGTGGTTTTGATTAAGGCATTCATTTATTGAACAGATATTTACTATGGCTCATGAGTGTGTAAAAGCAATCTTAACTGGGTGAGAAGTAAAGAGAAAGAAGAAAGTGGGTACATAAATAATCATTTTATAAACACATCCAGATTCTTTATTTCTCCATATCTTATGTGTTAAGTATAATTTCTCTGTCCCACTTTCTCCTATAGAGGCTCTGTAGCTTTTTGTACTTAAAAATCTCTATTTTAAACTATGCAGTGCTGTGTAAAATAGTGTATAAGATGTTTTAAAGACCACCTTGGGTAATTTTCCTGTAACGTTTGAATCTAAAATATTTCCCCCTAAACCCACAATTTCCCATACAGTCAAGCTGCTAAATTGCCTCTCCGAGAGGCAGAAATTACTGTTGATTTGATTTCCTTTGTTTTCTTAAGCAACTATAAAATATTGCTGATTTCTTTTTAATCCTACCACCTTTGCTACATCTCCCTCCTCATATAAAAATGCTAGATAATTTTCTACAATAAGTACTTGCAGAAATATTAACTTGTAAAGAATAGGAAAAAAGTTATGTGCTCTAAAATTTAAATCAGAATCCTTTGCCATCTTTAAGAGTTTTCTAGCTAGGTTTAAAACAAGACAGCAATAATAAACAAAAATCAAAAGAGCCAGGAGTCAGTGTCTTGTCTTTTTTCTGTGCTTATGTGCCTATTATTTGTCAAGCATCTATTACAAGGTTTTCTTTAAAGTCTCCCTTAAGAACCAAAGGCTGATGTTTTTTGAAAACTTTTCTGTGCACTAATAAGTCAATATGAGTAAAAACAGGCCTTGTGTTATGAAAATTAGTCATAGAAGTGACACTCATTTGGGAAAAGATGGATTTGAACTCTTGCTTCAATATGTCAGAGTTACTTAAAATTAGAAGTGAGTAAGTAGTTAATGATTAGAGCTCCTTCCCCTGAACCTGGATCATGACACAATTAAGTCAAAAAAATATCAAATAGGGATAATTTCTCTCAGTTCCAGAACAAGTAAAGTATTATAAGTACTTATGCCACTTCTTTAAATAACTGAGTCCAGTGATTCAAGAGCTTGAGTTTGATTATACCCTTATGACCAGAATTCCAGCTTTGTACCTACTGAAAATGCAGCATCTGTTAATATTTTCTGCTTCGGTCAGGAGCTTTTTTTCCTCCAGGATTTTGTCTGTTTTAAAATGTCTGTTCTGCTTCCTTTTAACATATTCTACTTACACATGCCCAAAGTTCGTTTGATGTAGGCATATGTTGACATAGCTTTGTTTTGTTTGGGATATTTTAGGACCACAAAGCTAAAGCATTCACCACAGTTTATGTGAGATATATATTATTGATGAAGGTTTGTACACTTTTGTGAATGAAAAAAAGGCTACTTTACAGGGTGGTAGAGGCAGCAAACCACCAACGCACATGTGTGACTATGTAACAAACCTGTATGTTCTGCACATGCACCCCAGAACTTAAAAAGTATAATTTAAAAAATTATAGAAAAGAAATAAAACTTGTAAAACCTTAGAACAAAACAAGAGAATGAGAGAGTTCACTATTACATTAAGACTTCAGTACTTTTCTGAAATAAACAAAATGATAATTAAGAAAAGGAAGAAATTTCTGATATAAACACACATGCATGTTAACATAGAACTCACATACTCCCAACACAACCTAAACTTGAAATACAAACAAAATTCAATGACATAGAAAACGTTGGCTTTATTCATATTAATTGAGATTGAGTTATTAAATTATAAAGGGCTAAGATATGCTTTTCTAATGAAGTGGGTTTTTTTTTAATCTAAGATGTTTTCACTGGGTTTTATATGCCTGAAAATATTTTCATATTGAGATAAATCAGAGTACTTGACTAAATAATGAATTGAATATTGTGGGTATGATAGCTTATGAAGAATTTTAGACTTTAGATAATATTCATGTGGGTGGTTACAACAACAAAAAAAAGCCAGGGAAATTCATCTGTCCTTACATTGTATAAAGCTTTCCTTACAATTCTGTGGGTATGTTTGAACAGAATTACGAATGACTTGTAGTTAATGGAGAATGTTTTAGATTAAAGCTCACATTCTAAGACAGTCACAGACCTCATGGTTACCATTTCAGCATAATCTTTATGGGCATTGTGGAAACTTTCCACCCCATGAACTTCTGCCATTTCCATTACACAAATTCTAAAATCCTGGCCCATCCATCCTTTCTTTTGTCCCTGGATGTGTTAACTACCAGCTGCTGAGCATGAGGAGAAAAATCAAGAAAAAAAAATTTTTTTTGAGACAGTGTCTCACTGTGTCACCCAGGGTGCAATGTGTAGTGCACTGATGCAGTCATAGCTCACTGCAGCCTCGATTTCCTGGGCTCAAGCAACTCTCTTTTCTCAGCCTCCAAGTAGCTGGGAGTAGAAGCACGTACCATCAGGCAGAGTTAATTTTTAAAATTTTTTATAGAGAAACGGTTTCACTATGTTGCCCAGGCTGGTCTCAAACTCCTGTGCTCAAGGGGATCCTCCCGCCTTTGGTCTCTCAAAGTTCTAAGATTACAGGTATAAGCCTCTGCACTTGGCCTAGAACATTTATTTTCTGTTGTCCCCTAAATTGTGTATCCAAACTCAATTAGACTGTCCAGAAAAAATTTTATTTATTATTTTCTAACTCCTTCTTTAATATCACATAGGAGGTTATTCCAAATTTCTTTTGTAGTGCTCACTGCTACCTCCAGATCTCTAACTTTCAAGGAATGATAAAATTTTATCTTCACCATATAGAGAAATTCCAGTTTAGCATTAATTTCTAATCTCATTTACGCTTCATCTGAAAATCAGTGTTTCTCATCATCTTGGCATTCCCTTGTTTGTTACCCTATTCTCTCTTCCGTTCTGTTTTGGAGGATGTGTAGTATTGACACTATAGTCTTTTGCATCTTGCAAAGTTTCTTTTTCTTGCAGCTTTATTGAGGCATAGTTGACAAATAAAAAGTGGATATATTTATCATGTACAGCATGGTGCTCTGATATATATATATATACATACACACACAGAGAGAGAGACAGAGGCAGAGAGAGAAATGTTTAGCACAATCAAGCTAATTAACATATCCATTGCTTCATATAGTTATTTGTGTGTGTATGCTTGGTGAGAACATGTAAGACCCACTCTCTTGGAAAATATTAAGCATGTAATACAGTATTATTATCTTCGTCACCATGCTGTATGTTAAATGAATGTATTCACCCTGCCTACTTGAAACTTTATACCCTTTGATCAACATCTCTCCATCACCCCCACCTCCCAATCCCTGGAAGACACTTTTCTACTCTCTGCTTCCATGAGTTTGACTATTTTAGATCCCATATATAGATGATATCTTGCAATATTTATCTTTCTGCACATGGCTTATTTCACTTAGCATATTTCTTTCCAGGTTTATCCATGCTGCTGCAAATAACTGGATTTCCTTCTTTTTTAAATGCTAATATTCCATTGTGTGTGTGTGTGTGTGTGTGTGTGTGTGTGTGTGTTTGCGACATTTACATTACTCATTTATTCATCAATGGGCATTTAGACTGATCCTATGTCTAAGTTATTGTGAATAATGCTGCAATTAACATGGGTATACAGCTATCCCTTAAAGATATTGATCTCACTTTCTTCACATATATACTCAGAAATAGGATTGCTGAATCATATGGTAGTTCTATTTTCACTTTTTGAGGAACCTACATAAAGTTTTCCATAATGGCTATACTAATTTACATTCCCACTAACAGTGTAGGAGGGCTTCCTTTTCTCGACATTCTTTCAACTCTTATGTCTTTTTGACAATAGCCATTGTAACAGAAATGAAGCTATATCTCCTTGTAGTTTAATTTGCATTTTCCTGATGACTGGTGGTGCTGAACATCTTTTTGTCTACTAGTTGGCATTTGTATGTTTTCTTTGAAGAAATACCTATTCAGATCCTTTACCCATTTTTTTGATCAGAAATATATTTTCTTGCTATTGAATAGTTTTTGTTCCCAATATATTTTGAATATGAATCCCTTATCAGCTTATGGTTTGCAAATATTTCTCCCTATTCCATAGGTTGTCTCTTTACTCTGGTTTCCTTTGCTATGCAGAAGTATTTAGTGTGATGCAATCCCATTTGTATATTTTGGCTTTCATTGCCTGTGGTTTTGGGGTCATATCAAAAGAAATCATGAGCCAGACCACTATCAAGACTTTTTTCTGTATTTTCTGCTAGCATTTTTACAGATTCAGGTCTTAATTTTAAGTCTTCAATACATTTTAAGTTTACTTCATTATGTGATATATGATAGAGATTCAGTTTCATTCTTCTGCATATGAATATCCAGTCTTAACAACAGCATTTGTTGAAGAGACTTTTTCCCCACTGTATATTTTTGGCACATTTATCAAAGATCAACTGACCATAAATGCATGGATTTATTTCTGGACTCTGTTATTCTGTTCCATTAGTCTGTATGTCTATTTTTATGCTAGTACCATGTTGTCATGATTACTAGCTCTGTAGTATATTTTGAAAACAATTAGTGTGATACCTTAAGCTTTTTTTATTCCTTTTGCTAAAGACTGCTTTGGTTATTCAGAATCTTTTGTGGTTCTATAAAAATGTTAGAATTGTTTTTCTCTTTTTGTGGAAAATGCTATTGAAACTTTTAGTAGGGATTATACTGAATCTATAAATTACTTTGAGTGGTTTGGACATTTTGACAATATTAATTATTCCAATCAATAAACCTAGGATACCTCTCCATATATTTGCATTACATACCACTTTTTTTTATAAGTGTGTTATAATTTTTAGTATATAGATCTTTCACTTCCTTGATTAAACATATTATGGTTAAACATATTACTAAGACTGTTATTCTTTTTGATGCTATTGTAAATAACATTGTTTTCTTAATTTGGGGGGTAGGTTTTTTGTTATTTTATAGACATATGACAATTTTATGTTAATTTTATATACTTTGATTTTACTGAATTCATTCATTAGTTCTAATGGTTTTTTGGTGGAACTTTAGGGTTTTCTATATATAAGATCATGACCTTTGCAAACAGTGACAACTTTAGTCCTTCCTGTTCAGTTTGTGCCTTTTATTTCTTTCTCTTGCTTAATTGCTTTGGTTAGGACTTCTAGTACTATGTTTAGTGAGTGGTGAGAGAAGCATCTTTGTCATGTTCTTAATCTTGGAGGAAAAGCCATTGACTATGATGTTACCTCTGGGTTTGTCATATATGGCCTTTATTATGTTAAGCTTCACTCAGTTTCTATCATGAAAGGTTACTGAATTTTGTCAAAAGCTTTTTCTTCATCTGTTGAGATGATTATATAATTTTTTTCCTTCATTTTTATTTACATAGTCTATCACATTTGTTGGTTCGTGTGTGTTGAGCTATCCTTGCATCCTAGGAATAAATCCCACTTGAACATAATGTGCTTTTAATGTGCTGTTAAATTTAATTTACTAGTATTTTCTTGAGGATTTTTTATCAATGCTCTGCAGGGATACTACCCTGTATTTTTTTTGTTTTTCTTATAGAGTCCTCAAATGGCTTTGGTATCAGAGTAATGCTGGCTTAATAAAATGAATTTCAAAGTATTCCCCAGTCTTCAAGGATTGGTGACAACTCTTCAAATGTTTGTTAGAACTCATCAGTGAAGCCATGAAGTTCTTGGCTTTTCTTTGATGGAAGACATCTTATTGAGTCTCATTAGCTGTTATTGGACTGTTCAGATTTTTCTTTTCTTCATGATTCAATCATAATAGGTTACCTGTTTTAAGGAATTTATCCATTTTTTCTAGTTTATTGAATTTGTTGGTGTATAAGTAAGAACTTACTTCTTTATATTTCTTTTCAATATGTTTTTCCTGGTTTTTCATTCCCTTTTTCCTTTCTGTTTTTTTCACTTTTTTCAATTTTCATTTTAAGAAATAAGAAATTTTTTAAAAAACTAACAAAAATCATCCTAGTGAATACAAAAATCATCCTAGTGTATAATGGTAAGAATTTAAATCAGAATCTCCCCTCTCCCTGCAGGAAACATTAAAAACAAATAATGAGGTGGGTAAAAGTACTTTCAACAAGGCATAAACATTCCATTTAAAGTGGAACAAGAAGATGGAGAGCTGCCAGACATGGGGCAGAACTGTAAGGGCACTGGCCAGAGCAGCAGTGAGCAGTAGGCAAAATGTTAAGGGACCTTCGTGTGGGAGATCCCAGAAAACACCAACAAAAAAACATATTTCCTGATAATAGAGGAAAATTCTAAGGTACAAAAACCAAAATGGGAGCTACTGAGAACAGAACTGAGGTTATCCAGAAGCCTCAGTGAATAGCGATGCCAAGAAAAGTGACAAGAGGGGCTGGGGAGCATAGCTGATGTGAAAAAGCGTTTTGTGAGATAGCCATGAAATAAGCTTCATAGAAATAGCCACCATAAGGACAGAGCTGGTGGTAGAAACCTTCCTGGACCACGTGAATTTGGGAAAAAGGAGGAGACCTGTTGAGAGGCCATGTGGAGAAGCACACAGAAGTGTCATACTTTCAGTAAATAGTCTATTTCTCTGGCAGCAGAAGATAGAACCCTTGAAGCTGTAAGTCCTTTTCTGTGCCCCATATGTCCCCCGTCCCACCTACCATGGAAAACTCCTGCAAATAGCTGGTCAGGAAGAATCTAATCTATTCAGCTTTGAATCATAAAAGAACAGTGGCACTGAGTCCACACAAAAGTACCGTTAAAATGTGTACGAAAGCAATAAAACTTTCCAACAGGCGGAAAGAACCAGAAAAATATTGCTAAGTTGTTGCTGAAGATTTAGCCAAAGATTCCACTGTTAAAATGAGTTATGAAGCAATCACTGTGAGAAGAATACCACAAAGCAGAAAAATAAGAGCTCAGAGGGAAAATGGCGGCACAATACACGGATGTGAAACATGAGCTGACCAAACTCAGGAAAAGAGAAGAAAAGTGAAAGGATTAGAGAAATGAAGATTATTGGCAAAGGCACTAGGAGAATAGATGTCGGGGCTATCCATTGCCACATGAAGAACAAAGTTGATCGAAATGAGAAATAAATAAAATATAAATAAAGCACTAGAGAGACATAGAGGAAACAGGAGAAGGTAATCAATATATTCATTCTTGTTTTTCTTTTTCGTTTTGTTTTGTTTTTTTGCTGGGGAGGTTTCACTATGTTGCCCAGGCTGGAGTGCAGTGGTTATTCACAGGTGCCATCATAGCACACTGCATTCTTGAACTCCCAAACTCAAGCAACCTTCATGCCCAAGCCTCTTGAGTAGCTGGGGCTACAGGTGTGCCCCACCACACATGGCTCATATTTGGGTTTCTTAAAAGCTTGCAACAAAGACAAATATTTTAAAATATAATTCAAGAAGTTTTTCTGAAAATAGAGAAGGTTTGAGCCTACATTTTGTCCCAGGAAAAGTGGACCAGAACAGTCAACTTCATAATGCATACTAGTGAAGTTACTGGATGTTAAAAATAATGGAAGACTCTCCAGATATGGGACAAAAACTTAAGTCACTTCTATGAAAACAAAATTCCGTATGATGCAGCTAACATCAGACTCCTGTCTACCACAATATCCAGTGCCATAAAGCAGTGAACCAGCACCTAAGAAATATTATAGGTAAAAAGATTCTGAGTCGAGGATTTTTTATTGGGGCAAGCTGTCCTTTAGGCATATAAAATATATAAAGCCATTTATTAAAACTGTGGAGAAACAGTTTAAAATGGAAAAATACAGCAAAAACTTCTTATCTACTTGAAGAAAGGGTTTTCAGAATTCTGCCCAACTAAGAAATAACTGTGGAAAGTTTGGTTTAAAAAATGATGGTGAGCAATGGAGAGATTTTGCTACATCTAAAACTTAATAAATGGGGATAAGGGTACCAGAAGAGTATGAAAATACAAGATGGCTTGATGACACGGGAATAAAACAACGAACAAAATGAAAAGTGTGAGAAGACCTAGGAGGCTACATATAAAATAAATAGGTTTCTTGATATGGTTTGGCTGTGTCCCCACCCAAATCTCTCCCTGAATTGCAATAATCCCCATGTGTCAAGGACAGGCCCAGGTGGAGATAATTGAATCATGAGGGCAGTTTTCCCCATACTGTTCTTGTGGTAGCGAATACGCCTCATGAAATCTGATGATTTTATATAAAATGGGAGTTCCTCTGCACTAACCCTCTAAACCCTCTTGCCTGACACCATGTAAGACGTGACTTTGCTCCTCATTTGCCTTCAGCCAGGATTCTGAGGCCTCCCCAGCCATGTGGAACTATAAGTTGATTAAATCTCTTTCCTTTATAAATTATCCAGTCTTGGACGTGTCTTTATTAGCAGCGTGAGAAGAGACTAATATACTTTTGTCTCCTCTTAAGTAGCTAGAAGCCAAAAGAGAATTTAAAGCTGGCAAATCAAATTGTATAAATATAATCATATTTAAGAGTACAGTGATAACACCTAAAGAAAAATACCATTGAGTACGTTTGAGAGGGAGGTATACTGGGTTGAAAGGGAAATGGATAAAGAATGTAAGGAGATATAAATTAATTTTTTAATGCTCATAGTGGGAAACTAATAGATAGAAGTATGATTATAGTGGAAATCACCAGAAAGTGCAAACTTTAAAAATATCAGGTACAAACAATTCTTCTAATGTAAATAGTAAACATAGTGGATGGCATATATTCACATTTCCTTATATTTGCATAAGGAAAAGCCAGGAAAGGTATACAAAAAAATTGATATACATGGTTTCCTGTTGGAAGCCAACAGGCAAAAGCCAGAGGAAACAGGGCTTGACTTAAAGGATAACATTCCATTTATCTTTTTTTCCAGAATGAAAATATTACCCATAAAAAGGTTCTTTTATTGTTTAAAATTTAAAAAAACAAAATTTTAATACTTAAAACTAAAATAATTTACATTCGTTACAAAAAATTTATGAGAAAACTGTCCTTTTGTCATGTATCTTCATATCACCATGCTACATTTCTTCCACATACACTAAGACTTCTTAAAAGAGTAATAAATATTATTTTAATAAAAGCATGAATAAATCACATGAGATTTCTCTACTTCTTCACTATCTTCTACTTATTAAAGAAATATTTGCCATTGATTTCCCAAGGTCATTAGTGATCTCATGTGGACAAAGCTATAAAAAGTACCATCATTAATATATCCACTTTTACTTAACAGCCATGTGTAATGCTGCAGCTAAAGAAAATATTGGTAAATTGACTAAATTTGGACAATATTAGGGAAGCTTGATGCAGTTTGTTCTGCATAACAACATTTTGGTCAAAGGCTGACCACATATACGATGATGGGTTCATAAAGTTATCATGGATCTGAAAAGTTCCTATCACTTTGTGGCATCATAACCATCAAAGCACAACACATTACCTTTCCTGTGTCTAGATATGTGTAGAAACACAAATGCTTAACATTGTATTCTAGTTATCTACAGTGGTCACTTAGTACAGTAACATGTTGGACAGATTAATAGCCTAGGAGCAATAGGCTATTCCATGTAGCCTGGGTGTGCAGCAGACCATACCATCTAGGTTAGTAGAAGTACACTCTGTGATGTTCACACAATGACACATTTCTCAGAAGATATCCCCATCATTAACTGACGCATGACTGTATTAAAGAAAGTCAGAAATGAATCTTTTTTAGTGAGTGGTATTTGCCTTCTAAGTTTTTTGTTTCTTATGTTTCAATCTTTGGTAGTTTTTTAAAGCAATGTTGAATTAAATGGGACAAGTCTTTTTGTGGGTGGGGAACATCATTTAATATCTCTCAGTCTTGATGTTCTCTCAAAGACAACATTGCCTACCTGTGAGTTTCAGGAGAGTTAAGTGAGGTGATAGAGGTTAGGACAGTTCTTGGCACATATCAGCTCCTAATTAGAGAACAATAATGTCAACCATCTGGTGCTTATTTCAGGAAAAGGCTTAGCATCTCTGTTCTAGCATCCTTCAACCCTGGACTGAACATCCTTCAAGGCCAACTTCGGTACCACCTTCCCCATGTGATGCTTCACAGCCAGCAAACTTCTCTTTGCCTTCAGGTTTCCCAAAGAACTGGCACTGCATAGGATGTGGCATGTTCTACAATCCATCATTCAACCAACAATATATATATATATATATATATATATATATATATATTTATTTATTTATTTATTTATTTATTTTTCTGGTGTAAAATATATTTAATTGCACTTTCAATTCTGGGGTACATGTGCAGATCATGCAGGATTGTTGCATAGGTACATACATGGCAATATGGTTTGCTGCCTCCATACCCCTGTCACCTATATCTGGCATTTCTCCCCATGTTATCCCTCCCCAACCTCCAGAGCTTCTGCACAGCTAAAGAAACCATCATTAGAGTGAATCAGCAATCAGCAGAATGAGAAAAATTTTTTGCAATCTACCCATCTGACAAAGGGCTAATATCCAGAATCTACAAAGAACTAAAGCAGATTTACAAGAAAAAAACAAACAAATCCATTCAAAAGTGGATGAAGGATATGAACAGACACTTTCCAAAAGAAGAGATATATGAGGTCAACAAACAAATGAAAAAAATGCTCTTCTACTGTTAAAGTGCTTCTTCGTATCATTTCCCAAGGTAAAATGGGAATGGCATTCCAACCTTTATTGCAGATAGAGTCTGCTTTTATTGGGATTCCAAGATAAAACACTGGGAATTTTATAATAATGAACTTGCATTCTCTAGAGTGTGATCATGGTGTTGATATTATACTTTAAAAGGGATTCCCTTGAGAAATAATGTCTAAAACATTTGCAAATAAAATGCATGATATCTGAAATGTATTTCAAAGTAATTTATGATAGCATTGCTGAAAAAGTATGTGGAGTTATAGAGGTGCAAGATTAGCTCTAATTTGACAACTGGTGAAGTTATGTGGTGGGTACATGGATGTTCATTATACTATTATCTCTACTCTTATTTATGTTAACATTGTCAGTAATAGAAATGTTTTACCAAATGAAGTCCACAGTAATTAGTATCTGTGGAAAGATGCCAAGATATTAGTAATATTGGTTACTTCATATAAGGGGAACTGGAAGGTCACAAGATATGGTGGAAGAGAAATTTGTACTGTACAATTTTTTAAAAATCTTTTCAAGTTTGACTAAGAGAGTTACATGTTTAAAAAATAAAAAAAGAATTTATGTAATGGTAATAATAAATGTACAGGGTTTAGAAGGGAATGTGAAAAGCAGTGTAATTGATCATGTCAGTTTCCTGCTTAGAATTCTTTAAATATAGCCTGTTGTTCTAAGGATAAAGACCAAAACCTTTAAAACATTCTAAGTCCCTTAAGGATCTGGTTCACATTTACCTCTCAAGCCTTATTTCTTTACAATTTGTCTCAATATGCTCCAAATGCAGTGTGTTTGTTTTGTTGTGTTGTGTTTTATTTTGTTTTGTGGTCAGGCTTTTTCCTCACAGCTTTTGCACAAGCAATTCCCTCTTCCTTAGAGAATTAGAATTCCCATTCCTTTGGAAGGTGTTCTCTAATCTCATACTAAATCCTCATTTTATAAACAATCACAGTACCCAATTTCACTGATTATCTTAACTGTGAATTCATTATTTTTATATAATAATATGCACAACAGCTATAATCTTAGTCCACAAACATAGCTGTATAAGAAACATATCTTTCTACATGGGAGGCTGAGGCAGGAGGATTGCTTAAGCCCAGGAGTTTGAGACCAGCTTAGGCAATGTAATGAGATCTTGGCTCCAAAAACAAATGAAAAAAAAAAATAGTAGGCAGAAATAGTGGTGTTTTTGTTCCAGCTAGTTAGAAGGCTAAGGTGGGAGAATCACTTAAGCCCTAGAATTTGAGGCTGCAGTAAGCTACGATTGAGCCAATGTACTAAAGAGAGAGAGAAACATATCTTATGTAATATCCCTTTCTCTCTTGCTAGAACGTTATCTTAATAAGAATAGGTACTCTGTCTATGCTGTTCACTTTGGAAATTCCAACAGATGGTAGTTACTCACTCCAGATTTAGTAGATGGAAAATAATGGACAAGTCATGAGATCCTTAGGGTATTGCTTCACCAGCCAGAAACCTCTGTGGCCAGCAGCACCTCTATTTGAGTTTTTTCATGCCCACTGGGCTTGTTCTATCCACTCAGTCTGGCAGGCAGTGCTTGGCTCTCGCTACTGATCCTGATCCCCCACCTACCAAGGGCAAGCCAGATGTGGAGTGGTGAGGGGTGGGTGAGTGAGCGAGCGTGGGGTCCAGCCACTGTGCATAGCCAGGCATGTGGGCTGCTGCAGTTGAGTGGGCAGCTCCAGGCACTGCATAGGCACCAGCTCTGTGCAAGGCTGTGGCTAGATTAAAGGTACCATAAGCGACTTCCACGATGAGCACCAGCATCTAGACAAGGGGAATACAATGGCACCCAGAAGCATGGAGATGCAAGGAACCACAAAGCCTCCAAAGAGCGTGTCAAAGCCCTGGCTTGGGGAGCCTCCAGGTCTGGGCTACCTGAAGGGTCACAGGTCTTCTGTCCTTCTTGTCACCTGCAACATGACAACAGGGTGGGGGTATGTTTTGGCCCTGTTTGTATTACAGCTCTTTCAGTCCCACTGTTTGGTAGGTCCTGAGTTCTTGTCCCACATCCAGAAAGAATGAGGTACTGCAGACAGCTGGAAGATATGCAAAGCAGAGAGGAGCTTCATTGAGCAACAGAACAGCTCTCAGGAGGCCCAAAGTGGGTAGCTGCCTTCCACAGGCTGGTCGTCCTGATAAGTGTCCAGCTCTCAGTGGAGAAGAGACCCATAGTGAGTAGCTCTTTTCCACAGGAAGCTCATCTGGAAGAGTGTGGGAGCCTGGCGGAGTCTGGGGTATTTATGGGCTCAGAAGGCAGGAAGTGTATGATGATTGGTCCATGGCCACCCATGGGTGGGTCTGGAAAAAGTTCTGTAAGTTCTCACTTCACTTCTTGGACTCAACCCAGAACTGGCAGCCCAGCCCCCAGGCTTCAGGCTCTCCCTGGCTTGAACATGGGGCCTCATCAGGGACCCGCCCCTTCCCACTTGGGAACCTGTCTGTCTCCTGCCACCATCAACCTGCTGTCCATGGTGTCTAGGCTGGTCATGCTGAGGGGAGCCTACAGCCCTACCCAGAACCATCCTCAGCCTCTGCCCCCACCTCCCTCCCTGAGCTCATCAGTGCCCAAAGTTTCAGAGAGGGCTGAAGCAGTAAGAGGGGCTAGCATGTCAACACCACCCCAAGCATGCACATGCCTGACTGGGTTGTGACAGCACCAGGACTTAACTTCAACTTTGCTCTGAAATGGGATCAAACATCAGGAGCAAGAGAGGACAGATAGTGGGAGCAGGCAATTCCAAGCCTTTGTGGGGAGGGGAGCTTCCCAGGCCTCCAAGAACACAGGGATGAACAGACTTGGAGCTGTGACTTGAAGGCTCCAATTGTGCCCAGTAGTGTGGGGCTCCTGCCCAACAAACTTGGAGGGGGTGGGGCTGCCACCTGTTCCCACTCCTGCCAGTTACTCAGAGTGGAGATGGGGCACAGCCCCAACTGTGCCTCCCCTGCTGTATCTGGTGTTATCGCAGCAGCTGCTGTAGATGGGCCACAGCTGTCATCAGATGGATGGACAGGTAGATGGATGGATGGATGGATGGATGGGTGGATGGACTGTTGAATAATAAACAAGTAAATGAATAGATAAACAGAACTCTTCAAATTCTCATAATCACTTTTTTTTCCCAGTCAATGACTGGATTTAATGTAAAGCAGATCTTTGTATTCAATGTTTATACACCAAATGAAAGCCTTACATTTACTGTATTCAAAAGAAGAGAGGAGGAATACTGAAATTGAAGCAGATGACTCTAACTGAAGCCACTCATTTCCAGGTATGTTAATAAAAGTCACTGATGCTCCTGCTGAACATCTTAATACAGTAGGTGCTGTGGAAGGCATTTTATCTTCTACATCACAACAGAGGAATGTTCAAGTTTCTTAATATGAGTGCCAGTAAGTAATAGCATTTGTCTAAGTGGCTTATAAATATCAAGGATATTTAAAATTTAAGTTAGTCTGTACTTTAAATCAGGATAAAGTTAAAATAAATGTTGAAAAAAACTAAATAAGCGTTGAAGTCATTCTTGGACAGGAAAATTTGTCAAAATTTGTCACAAGAGGCAAAATTCAGACTATGAAATATACAGTAGAGGACCATGTTGATTGTGGTTTTTCCGCAGCAGATTTCACTAAGCAAATTAGATCTTCTAACTCATTACAAAACCATGTCTTCAGGGTCAGCTAGGCTCTGCAAACATTCCCTTCTCTGAGTCAAAGAGGAGATCTTCATTTAATTCCCCTCCTGCTTCATGTTGTTAATGCATTAATTCTGTACTCATTCCACACCATATCATATTGCCAGGAACTCAGGCAATCTGAGTAGCTTATTTGAACTAACCTGGCTTTCAGAGGAAATCTGTGTGCATACAAGGGAAAGACTGTAGGCACACGGACTTCCTCAGAAATCTTGTACCTGGAAGGAGGCAATTTTAGAACAAATAAAAATAGGTAGGTATAGGCTTCAGATCTGTATTTTTTTGTGTGTGATCATAAACACCCACATTGCATATGTGCATCATTTCTTTTTTAAATTTTCGTGCAAGATCAGGCCCATCTCACCAGGCAGGGTTAATTAAAAGAAGAAAAGTGGCATGCTCCCCACACTCATTATTCCACAATAAAGCATGCTGGGCATAGGCAATTAAGTGGGTTGGCATTCCTGAGGAGGCTCTCCCTCTATTACTGCCTTCTTTTTTACATAGCAAGCAACATTATTACTGAAAAGACACACAAATATCTTGAACCCCAGGCATAATCGATTTAGGTGCCAGCAGTTTGTAAGGATTGCTTGGAAATGTATGCTGCCTAGAATCTGGGACTTTTGTGAAGTTGCAGTGCTCCTGAAAGGTTTCCATAAACCTCATAAGAAGCTGATCTCGGATGCAGCACCTCTGGCTTGGAAATAAACTGTCCATCCCTACCTGCCCAAGCTAGATCCTTGTCCAGACCACCTGAAAGAAGCCTCCAGGGTTATTATTATTATTATTATTTTGAGATGGAGTCTTGCTCTGTTACCCAGGCTGGAGTGCAGTGGTGTGATCTCCTCTCACTGCAGCCTCTGCCTCCCAAGTTCAAGAAATTCTCCTGCCTCAGGCTCCTGAAAAGCTGAGATTACAGGCATGCGCCATCACACCCAGTTATTTTTTGTATTTTTAGTAGAGACAGGGTTTCATCAATGTTGGTCAGGCTGGTATTGAACTTCTAACCTAGTGATCCACCCACTTCGGCCTCCCAAAGTGCTGGAATTACAGATGTAAGCTACCACGCCCTGCCAAGCCTCCAGATTTATTTTTAAATAATTTTGCTTCTTGTGCCACACGAGGCAACACTAATACACCTGTTCAAATTCATTCTGAATTATCAGGAATGTCAAGCACATAAACCCAAAAGCAGGTCTACCCACACTACCAATGAAATGAAAAATGTAAATTGACTGGAAAATATACAATCAGACTCTTCCCAGGCTTTTCTTACCTGTGGATTCAGTAAAAGACACAGATAACTGAAAATTCTCTAGTTTTTTCTCAGGATTATGTAAAGGAAAGACATCTTTTCTCAGTTAAAAATATATAGCCGGGCACAGTGGCTCACACCTGTAATCCCAGTGCTTTGGAAGGCCAAGAAGGGAAGATCCCTCGAGGCCATAAGTTCAAGACCAAACCGGGCAACATAGCAAGGTCCCGTCTCTGCAAAAAAAAAAAAAAAAATTAAATTAGCCAATCATCATGGCATGTGTCTGTAGCCCTACCTAGTTGGGAGGTTGAGACAGGAGGATTGCTTTAGCCCAGGAACTCGAGACTGCAGTGAGTTGTGATCACAGCACTGTACTTTAGCCTGGATACAGGGTGAGATCCTGTCTATAAACAGTAATTTAAAACCAATTTTTATATATGTATATTTTCTGGCCATGAAATAAGCATCATTTCTATATGGAAAAAAAGATCCATGTACTCAAAAATAAAGGAAGATCTTCAAATAAAGCACACCAACATGGACTAATAAAGAGAACCCTGTTAACTGCTGCTAGCAGGAGGATCAGTCAGAAAGTAAGATTGCTCTACCTTCAGATGTTTAGAAGTTTTATGTAATACAGACTGGTCAGGTGAAAGGTGGAGCATGGAATAAGGCATGCATTGTGTGAAACAAGATAAATGTTTCACCATAAATTCAAAGTAGGTGGTATAATGACTTGCAATTTAGGGTCAGCAAGGTAAATGGGTGCCTTACACTGGGAGCTTGTCACTTTCCTCCTATTGGTGTTGCAAAAGAGGCAGCTCATGATCATACAGGAGTTTCAGATAAAAATTTTATCCCTTTATAGAAGCAAAATAGTCAGAAAAATTATAGAAGAAGCATGAACATTTTGATCATTGTCAGTGATATTGTTTACACTGGAGGGAAAAGTCTTTTACCTTCCAGAAAAAGTCTTTGTGAAAAGTTCTTGATGGTATAAGATATATGGTCATGAAAGCAATTTCTTTTAATAGGAATTTAATATTTTTTTTTTGCAGTATAGCAGGTGCAAATTCATTCCCATTTACCAGCTGTATTTTGTTTTAACAAGAAAAAAACCTTTCTGATGAGACTGAATATGTTAATTCCCTTCTTAGCTAGTTGCAATGATTCACAGAATCACTCCTTCTCATTTTCCTATGGTACTAAAACATATACCTGACTCAGCTACCAAAATCAGTTGATTCATCAAGCTGAACTCCACTTTAAGAGACTATAAATGATGCAAGAATTTGTCCACCATTTTACAATGTATCTTCAAAGCACCTAACTCCAGAACCTGTGTTTATGGTTTCACTAATTTCACTAATCTTTTGACTTCTATAGTCATCTACTTTTACTTATGAATTCAAATAGGAATTTTATTCTTACACTTAGAATGTAGGCTTTTAAAAATTATATCATCTTCAAGTTACCAAATGTGCAGTTCTTCGAGTTTCTGCTAAGATTAAACCATGCGTGCTTGGGTTACAGGGTGTCAAATTATGTGTGGTTTAACTCTTTGCCTTTTGTTGAGTTGCTCAGGAAGTAATAGTGGTATGAGATTGGTGTTTGAAAATTAAGAGTTGTACAGTGTTGTTAATTGAATTCTATTCACCTCCATTATACAATAGAGTCAGCATAGTTCTTACCATATTTTAGTCTTCAAAATTACACCACCCACATATATGGGAGATATTTTCCGTGGGTATAACTTGTAATCAAAGCATTAACAGAAAACTGTTCACTGAATTAAAACAAGGCCTAGTCACTCCCACACCACGACAAGTACTAGCTGAAGAATATCCCCACAAGAGCCAAAAGGCACATCTTTTTAGCAGTGATGTTGACATTCAACTCAGTTCAAGTCCCCACCGCATGTGGATCTTTTATCATTTTGCCAAGTTTTTCACCAGCATTTGTCACTATTCACCAGAAAGTCATGCACACTCATGGATTACAGTATTTTGTCAGAGTTTTGCCCTCATGTCTTATTTAGATCATAATAACGAGATCATGAAATATGCCAAACATATCAGTTGGCACAAATGCAGAAAGCCAGGGCTAAACAACGGTTTGGTTCAGTGTGGACATTTTTATACCCTTGATACTCTGAGGTCCTAACTCAAGGTATCACTCCAGTAAGACAAAGCTTGTCTCTTTCCTCTGTGTCTAAAAGGTGGGGGAGAAGAGTATAGATTTAGTTTTCTCTCTCTCTCTCTCTCTCATGAGAGAGAGAGAGAGAGTGAAAACTAATACTCTTCTTTCTCATATATGTGTGTGTGTATATATATATGTGTATATATATATGTGTGTATATATATATATATATGTATGTATGAGAAAAGTTCTTGATGCTATAATTTGGTGCTCATGAAAGCTATTTCCTTTAATATACTTATATATAATTAATTTTAGATCGCCAAAGGCAGAAGGCTTGCATTTTTATTGGATTGTTTAATTCTGTAACTGAGCACCTTGGAATGTTTTGCATCATTTAATTACATGCTGGTAATTAAATAACTACATTTGGGGAAGAAAAAAATGCCACCAAGCAGATGTCGTGTACTCAAAGAATGTCATATTTGCTTTACAGATGAAAAACAACTGTATTCATTTAAAGTAGAAGATGTATGTTTAGCACAATCTTTCCCATGCTTTTTCTCAAATAGTACATACCCTATGCCCAACGTGCTTTCCTATTTTGATCCTACAAGCTTCTCTGAAGTTGCTCATAAATAATCACCTTTTTCCTTGAGATGGCATGGTAACTGAAGAGCTGAAGTGAACAAATATCTTTCACAATCACCACCCAACCACTTTCCCCTTTCTTAGTTTGTGATTTGAAGTTCACACTTCTCAAAAAACAGAATCCTCTTACACAAATACTCATACCTAATATAATACCTTTGAATTATATTTAACAGGTGGCTTTGCTTTGACTTGTTTCTCAGTACTTGAAATTCTGCCTTGTTTATATTTGAGAGTGTGCCTTTTTTGTGTCATGGTTATCATAACTCTCAAGTGAGCAAAACTGCCTACCTTGCATTAACATCTTTTTCTTTAACTGGTTAAATTTTCAAATGTGATCTTCTATATTATAGCAATAGCAACGTTGGTATATAGGAATGGCTGGGCCAAGTTAAATGGTGTGATGCACAATTATACTTAATCTTTCACAAAATACTTGAGCAATTACTAATCTAAATGCTTTAAGTTGTGAGGTGATAAACATATTCACTTAACATTTGAAACAGATCACACAAGCAGTTTATTGTTGGAATAAAAAGTTAAGCTTATCATTGTATTATAGAGTTCTTTGGTATAGACCAAATTATATTTGACTTTAATGAGTATCATTGATGCAGGCATATTTTTATATAAGTAATAAGTTATCTTAAGACTGTAGAAAAGGAATCTACCTCCACTTATAAATTTAGGAATAAAATTGAAAAACATTCTACCCTAACATGTTATCGTAGAAGTGTCCACATATATTTTTGATTAGCCATTATAAGAAATCCTTAAAAAGAAAATAATTTAACTGTGATTGATGAGCTTTGGCCATCTTCAAAATCATTTTATATATTCTTTTTATGGTAGTGTCAAATACCAAGATTTTTTGATGATTTAGACAACAACAAAGACAGGAAATCTCTGAATCAAAGAGTTTGCCAATATGTTTTCATGTTCCAAATATTCCAGGTAGATGATGACCCTGTTGACCAGCTCTGTTTATGTGCATGAAACATCCTAAAATGAAGAATGGAAATATATTATCTTATGATAATGCATTAGATTTATTCCTCGAGGTCTTCTTTATCTTCAATTCCATGAATTCAAAACAACCACTGCCTACAGAATGGGGTCCAGAAATGAGAACTCTAACAGGCACACAACACACCACAATCTCCGGGCAGCAGGTAAGATGATTTATTTAGCTATTCCTATTATTTCATTGTAATAATTGAGTATTCTTGTCTGAGTTTCATATGGTATTCATATTACAAAGCAGCC
This sequence comes from Cebus imitator, assembly GCF_001604975.1. Lineage (NCBI taxonomy): Eukaryota > Metazoa > Chordata > Mammalia > Primates > Cebidae > Cebus > Cebus imitator. The sequence continues at coordinate 10,099,413 of NW_016107320.1, forward strand.
AATTCTGTTCAGTCAAATCAGTGACAATAAACTCTTGCGCACGTCAAGCTAAAAGACAAGAGTTTCATTAGCGATGACAAAAATAATATACAGATTTTCCTTGTAGCTATGCCTTAAATTGAATGCCAACTTCTTTCTGAACAATTTAGTGAAATAAATTTTGTCACATCTCATTTAGTAAGTAGTTAATAGAAATGTTTATAAATAATATGGTTTTTACAAATCTAAAGCAGATTTTAGTTTCTGTGTACTCAATTCATTTGTTCTAAACTTGAGTTAATATTCAGAAACTTATTTATTACCATATATTTCTTTATGATCATAATCATTATCAAAATTATCATTATCATATTTGTACAGATAATAGAAACTATCTCATGATCAAACAGGAAAAGAAGATGTTTCTGCAAAAGAGTAACTTCCTTTACAGCAATGGAATCAGGGCACTTATCACTAAAAGAATGACCATTTATCCAATGACTAGTATAATTCACCCAATAAAACAGCTTCAAGCTTGATTTTATTTTTAAGGAGCAATTAATTAATGTTATTTATATAAAAAGAAATAAAATATCATTTTGCAAATGAGTTCTAGTCAAACCTCAAATTATGCATCAGACATACTCTGTCTTATTTTACATAGGGGGATCAGTTTCGTAGGTCAAGATTCTTTGTTAGTGAACTTTTGTTATGTGATGTGTCCTGTGAATATGCATACTTTTTAAGTACCTAAATAATTGGTTATATCAAAGTCGGAAGTGCCCTTTTGCCCTATCAGGAAAGATGATAGTTGCTTCTTAGGCCTCATTAGGAATATACTTGTTGTATTAAATATTTTAAAAATCAGAAAGGTTTTGCCTCAATGTACTGATCCATGGGAAAATTATTTAGAAAAGGTGATCTTTCTTTTTTTAAAGAAGAAATGTGTCTATTATTCAAATTCATAGGTTTGGGGAGTTAGAATTTAATAAATTTTTATATGATTTGATATACAGTAATATCACTGATCTTTGAGAACCTGGAATATTGTACTTATTATTAAAATACCAACTTGAATTATTTTCACTGGATAAGATGCAAGAAGCCATTGTATAATCTGAAACCAGAAAGCAAGATTGTAACTGAGACCTAGAAAGATCTATCCACCAAAGAGTAGCACCGAGGACAGCAGGGAGTGACTGGGAAAAATTATGAACTAATTTGGGAGCAAAATCATGAGAGCAAACCTAGTTGGGTTGTCTGCAAAAATAAGAGTTCAAGAGACATCCATAAATAATTCTGCATCTTTTATTAAAATTTAAAAGAAGATTTTTATTCAAAGTAAAAAATATGGAAATTTAAGGACATGTAAAATTAAAACATTTATATAGCACCATGATTAAGAATATGAGCTCTGAAGTCAAAGAAATAAATTGCTATTATTTAAACCATTACTGGGTTTTTAACTTTCAGTACTAAATTTAAATTTCTAGAAATTCAATTTATTCCTTTTTCTTTTATTTTTTGAGACAAGGACTCACTGTGTCACCTAGGCTGCACTATAGTGGCGTGATCACAGCTTACTGTAGCCTCAACCTCTTGGACTCAGATGATCTTCCCATTTCAGCTTTCTGAGTAGCCAGGACCACAGGCAAACTCCACCATGCCCAGCTAATTTTTGTACTTTTTGTCAAGATGGGGTTTCGCCACGTTATCCAGGCTGGTCTCAAAATCCTGGGCTCAAGCAATCTGACTACCTCAGCCTCTGAAAGTGCTGGGGCTACAGGTATGAGCCATCACTCAGCCTCTTTTTCTTTTTTTTTTTAATTGGTGTCTTTAATTTTTTTAGCAATGTTTTGTAATTTTGAATGCACAAATCTTTCTCCTCCTTAATTAACTTTATTCCTAGGTATTTTATCCTTTCTGATGCTATTCTAAATTGTTTTCTTAATTTCTCTTTTTACTTCTCATTTTTAGTGTATAGAAACACCACTGATTTTTGTGTGTTGGTTTTTTATCCTGCAAATTTGCTGAATTTGTTTGTTAGTTCTAAAGGTTTTTGGGAGTCTTCAGAGTTTTCCATATACAAGATCATGTTATCTGTAAAAACTGATAATTTACTTCTTCCTTTGCAATTTGGCTACATTTTTAATTTTTATGCCTAATTGCTTAGAAATTCTGATACTATGTTGAATTGAAGTAATGAAAATTAGCATCCTCATCTTGTTTGTGATTTTGTAGGAAAAGCTTTCAGTTTTTCACCATTGCATGTGATGTTAGCTGTGAGTGTTTCATTACAATGAGATGATTCCTTCTATTGCTAGTTTGTTGAGTGTTTTTACCACAAAAGGATGTTAAATTTTCTCAAATGACTTTTCTGCATCAATTGATATGATCACCTTTCCCCCCTTCATTCTGTTAATCACATTTTTTATACGATGAACTATGCTTGCATAACAGGAATAAATCTCACTTGGTAAAGGGGCATGATATATTCAATATACCATTGAATTCAGGTTTCTAGTATTTTGCTGAGAATTCTTGCATCAATATTCTTAAGCTATAGTGGTCTGTAGTTTTCTTGTAGAATTTTGGTTTTGGTTTCAGGTTAATGTTGGCCTCAGGAAATGGGTTAGGAAGTATTTCCTCCTAGTTGTTTGGTGGTGTTGGAGAAGGATTGCTTATAAGTCCTTAAATATTTCATAAAACTTACCACTGAAGCTCCATAGTCCTGGGATTTTCTTTGCTTGGAGGTTTTAGATTGTTGATTCAATCTTCTCACTAGTCTATTCGGATTTTCTATTTCTATATAATTGAGTCACAGTAAATCATGTTTCTAGGAATTTGTCCATTTCATCTAGATTATTTATTTATGTATTTATTATTATTATTATTTTCTTTTTGAGATGGAGTTTTGTTCTTTTTACCCAGGCCGGAGTGCAGTGACGTAATCACAGCTCACTGCAATCTCCGCCTCCCAGGTTCAAAAGATTCCCCTGACTCAGCCTCCCGAGTAGCTGGGATTATGGGCACCCGCCACCACGCCCAGTTAATTTCGGCTAATTTTGTATTTTTAGTAGAGACAGAGTTTCTCCATGTTGGTCAGACTAGTCTCGAACTCTTGACGTTAGATGATCCACCCTCCTTGGCCTCCCCAAAATACTAGGATTATAGGCATAAGCCACTGCACCCAGGCTTACATTGTTTCATTTGTTGGCATACGATTTTGTTCATAGTATTCTCTTGTAATTTTTTTTAAATTTCTGTATGTTTTCACTTTTATTTCTGTTTTTAGTTGAGTCTTCCCTTTTTTTCTTAATCAATACAGCTAAAGGTTTGTCAATTTCATTGATCTTTTGAAATAACCAGCTCTTGATTTTACTTTTTTCTCCATTATTTGTCTATTGTTTATGTTGTTTCTCTACCATTATTAGTGTTACAACTATAAATTTTCCTTTCAGCAGTAATTTTGTTTCATCTCCTAAGTTTTGGTACATTGTGTTTTTATTTATCTCTAAATATTTTCTAATTTAACTTGTGCTTTTTTATCCTTGATCTTTTGTTTGTTTAGGAGTGAGTTGTTCAATTTCCACGTATTTGTAATGTTTTAGCAGAGTGGCGAGGGTCGTGTAAGTGAGCCTGGTATCCGGTCACTGCCAGACGTGCCCGTTGATCCAGCAGGGTAGGAAGCTCCAGTTGCCAGCTGGGCGCAGGCTCTCAGCAAGGCTGCAACTGGACTAGGCGCACTGCAAGCACTTTCATAGCTGGCACTAGGGAGCATGGTGGCCCCCAGAAGCTTGGAGACGCCTGGCATTGCAGGGCCCCAAAGAGTGTGTCACAGCCCTGGCTACGGGAACTCCAAGGTCTGTGATTCCCAAAGGGCCACAGCTCTTTCTTTCCTTTCACCTGCAACTTGGCGAGCAAAGGGCTTGTCTCAGACCTGTTTGTGTTATAGTTTTTAGCTTCATCAATAGTCCTGTCCTGAGTTCTAATCCTGCGACCAGGAAGAATGAAATATGCATACAAGGAGAGGGTGAGCAAGACGAAGGGGAGTTTTATTGAGCAACATAACAGCTCAGAGGAAACCAGCTCCTTTCTGCAGCAGGGTGTCCCCACCAGTGTTCAACTTCTAGTCAAGAAGTTAGCTCCTCTCTGCAGGCATGTTATCCCAACAAATATTTGGTTCTCAGCAGAGAAGGTAGCTCTCTGCTCTGCAAAGAGGCGCCACCAGTCTCACTAATCAAGCTGGGGAGAAGGAATAGAAGCATTTCCAAACAAGCAGTCCACAGGATCCCATCATGCTTGTCTCTAAACGTCTCTCTCTCTTTTTTTTTTTTTTTTTATTTTTTTTTTTAAATGAACTCATCGCCAGGTGCGATCTCGGCTCACTGCAACCCTCTCCTCCCAGGTGTAAGTGATTCTCCTGCCTCAGCTTCTCAAGTAGCTGGGATTACAGATACATGCCACCACAAGACGGGGTTGCAGCCTCTAAACTTCTCATTTCATCTTCTTGCATTGCCTCACTTTTCCTCGTTTTCAGAGCCTGAAATTCCTTTTTATCTAGTTTTGTACTTTTGTTCAGGATTCACAGACATTCCATGCTTCCATAGGCAGAGGTTTATATTCTGTATCAGTTGCTGAATACTCTGAAACACCTGTTGGATTTTACAGTCCACCAAAGTAAGTCAGATAAAACTATTTCTATAGACTAAATTCTGTTTTGTTTTTATTTCTATTTTCAAATATCCTGCCATGCAGCTTCTGTTTCTATCAGTTTGGGGGCAACACTATCAACTACAAACACTCATTAAATAACTCCTGTCTGCCAATTTTTGTGCTGAATTATAGACACATGGAAAATAATATGGCATGCTGTGTTCTAGAATACCCTAATCCAGAGTATCCTGTAAACTTCCTAAAGGAAAAGATCCATTTAGTGCTTTATGTCTATTTAGCTTCTTGTTTCTTGCTCTTTTTCATTATTTCAATTTTAAAATATTGTACAAAGGCTTATTTAAACTTTATAAACAAAAATTGCAGTATCTGAAGTTCTCAGTAATGTCATTCTTTAGCTTATTGATTCTGTTAATGCTTATTGTGGGCTAGTTGCTCGTATTTGTCATACTTAATTATAAACTCATGCTTATCTGTGTTTTATGTATAAAATGCCAGAGTTCAAGCATTAGCATTCCAAAGAGGATATCCTTTTCCTACTGCTCTGTATCCTGGGACACTACACATCTAGCATGAGTTAATTTCAAGGCTTGGATTTTTCTGTAATCAAATAGTTAATATCATTTTGATCCCCAAATCTATATGCAGGAAATTTGCTTTTAAAACACTTAGAAATTGTTTTTTTAAACCCAGATATTAGGATAAGAAAGACAAATCTTCTAATATTGTCCCTCTGTTGATAAATGGACATTTCTGGTCCCCAGTTTCAGTCTTCTTGTAGTACTATATTGATCCCAAGTTAGGATGCAGATCTGAAGTCCAATTCCTTTGCTTCTGAAGACCCAACATTTGGCCCCAGGTCCCCAGAGTTAGTAATCAAGTGCAAGCCTGTAGGTTTAAAACGCTGTTAAATTCTTCAGGACAACCAGTTTCAAAGTAGACTTTTCGTTCTAGTGTCCACATCTTTATTTTTGGCTTCAGCATTTTTCTCTTAATTTGACGTTGCTATGGTTTAAGTCTTTCTCCCAAAAGTTCACAAGCATTGTAGATTTAATTGCCATTATAATAGTATTAAAAAGCTGCAGGCTTTAAGAGATGATCAGGTTGTGGGCCGGGCTCACACCTGGAATCCCAGCACTTAAGAAGGCTGAGGCGGTGGATCACCAGTCTGAAGATTGAGATCAACATGGTGAAACCCCATTTCTAGAAAAAATACAAAAAAAAAAAAAAAAAATAGCCGGTTGTAGTGACGCGTACCCGTAGTCCCAGCTACTTGGGAGGCTGCAGCAGGAAAATTGATTAAACCCAGGAGGCAGAGGTTGCAGTGAGCTGAGATCGCACCACTGGACTCCAGCCTGGACAACAGGGCAAGACTCTGTATCAAAAAAAAAAAAAAAAAAAAAAAAAAAAAGAGAGAGATGATCAGGTTGTGAGGGCTCTACCTTTATGGACAGATTAATGCCTTTATCTTGTGAGTGGGTTAGTGATGGCAGCAATGAACACCTGGAAAATGATAAATTAGGCCTCCATTTCCTCTTCCTCTTACATACCTACTTGCCCTTCTGCCACGGGGTGACTCTCACCAGATGATAGCTCCATGTTCTTGGCTTTCCAGCCTCCAGAGCTGTAAGCCAAATAAACTTGTGTTCTTTATAAATTACCGAGTCTGTGGTATTCTGTTATAGCAGCAGAAAACAGACTAAGACAGATGGGAACTTGACTATGCACTAAAAACAAGATGGTAATATTTTATCTAGCATTTATGTATATTTTTTTTCTTTATGTGCTGTAAAATGAAGTGTTCATATTAAATATAGTAATTTTTAGAGTTCAGTTCTGGAGTTTTCTGAGTAAAAAATTATACATATATAAATAACATTTGTTAACTGTCTCTCTGATAAACGAAATTTTTAAAATAATGTATTCCCATGGCTGAACCATCTAGAATGTTGTCAAATAATTAGAGTGATAGCATTCTAGCTTATTCACAGTTTTAATGAGAATGACATGCCTTTTGCTTTATAACTTTGGCTCTGGGTTTTGAACAGTTATCAATCATGAGAATGTTCTACTTTTTATAGCTTAGTAATTTTTAGTCACAAATAAATGCAAAATGTAGTGACTGTCTTCTTTTTAATTTTTTTTTTTTTTTGAGATAGAGTCACCCAAGCTGGAGTGCAGTGATGCAGTCATCACTCCCTGCAGCCTTGATCTCCCAGCCTCAAGCAATCCTCCTACCTCAGCCTCCCAAGTAGCTAAAATTATAAGTGCATATCACCATGCCTGAATAGTTTTTTAAAATTTTTCTGTAGAAATAGGGTGTTGCTATGTCACTCAGGCTCATCTCAAATTCCTGGCCTCAAGCAATTCTCTTGCCTTGGCCTCCCAAAGTGCTGGGATTATGGGAATGAACTACTGTGCTGGCCAAGTGCACATCTTTCAGCAGAACAAAGAAACACACGTCAAGTCTATAACAAGGAAAGATACTCCCAAACAAGGCAGTATGCTCAGCACTGGTTGTGAGGGCTCTCTGTTTCTCTCTTTGTAAAGAAATGTTTCAAGCCCAGAGCTACTCTTGTGTAGCCATGTAGGGGTCAAAATACTGCACACACAAAACTGCCATTTCCAACAATTTTATAGTCTTAAACTCTTTTAATGAAATTAAAGGGGTTTCCTGAAAATTCTAACTTGGTCACAATATAGACATGTTATACACTGTTAGGGACTGAATGTTTGTGTCTCTCCCACATCCAATTTCATTTGTTGAAATCCTAGCACCCAATGTGATAGTATTAGGGGGTGGGGTCTTTGGAGGTAGTTAGATAAGTTGAGTTTATGAGGATGAAGCCCTCATAAGTGGAATAAGTGTCCTTGTAAGAATCCTGAGAGAATTGTTTCTCTTTCTACCATGTGAGGATGCAGCAAGAAGGTAGCATCTATAAACTAGGAAATGGGTCCCCACCAGCCCCTGAATCTGCCGGTACCTTGATCTTGGATTTTCCAGCCTCCAGAACTGTAAGAAATGAATTGCTGTTGTTTATAAGCTATCCAGTCTGGGGTATTTTGTTGTAGTAGCCTGAATGAAATAAGACACGCACACATAAACACACACATATACACAAATACATATATATACATACACATATACAATGCATTTGTTTTCATTGAGAGCTTTGTAGCTACAGTCATAGGATTTTTTGGTATGTGTATTGTACATTTGCATATTTGAATTATGCTAGTTTTATGACTGGAAATAATTTTTGGTTAAATTTCTATTGTGAAATTTTGAGCCTAAAAAGAAATACATGCTCATTTTATCTAGTGGAATAATGTGAAGATGCCTAAAATGAAGTTAGTCATCTCTTCCCACCCACAAACTTTTCCTATCTTGTTTCCACATTTTTCTATGTTTATAAAGATATAAAAATATTTTATATACTTAAATTTTTTGTTTTGGTGGTTCATTGGTTTTAATAAAATGAGATCACTCCACACCACTCATGACTTAATTTCTTGCATTAATAATATAATATGGATATTCCTTTAGGTCTATATATATGAATTTATCACATGCTTTTTAATAGTTACATAATATTTCATATGAATGAACTGCAATTTATTCAAATTTCCCTTGAGTAGATGAATATTCATAAGAGATTTACAAAGATTTTAGTTTAGTTTTGCTTTTGTTTGCCCTTACAAACAGCAAACAGCTTGGCATATGTAAATTATATATAACAATTTTGTATCTTCTAGGATAAATTTATCAATGTGAGATTATAGTACAATATATTCTGCCAAAAAGTTTCCAGGAGGGTTATGTCAAGTAACACCTCAATCAGTAAAATATGATAGTGACTATTTCTTATATTATCACTATTTCTATATTATATCTAATTATGGATGAACAATGGTATAACATACAGTTAATTGGCATTTCCCAAACTATTAATAAAATTTGGTCACTTCTTTGTTTATTTCCCTTTTGGATTTCTTTTTTGATGATTCTTTTTACTATAATTTTATCAAATTATTTTACTTTTAGTTATCAGTATGTAGAAACATATTACTATTAGAAACAATATCTATCTTTGCTCATAGTTGCAAAAATTTCCATTCTATTGTTTGTTTTTTGATGTTTTGATATCTTGATGTTGTTTTTGAAAACAATAATTATTTTATTGAAGTATAACTTATATAATGAAAAGTAAAAATCTTAATTTTACAGTCTGAGGATTTATTGCAAAATGAACATAACCATGAAGATTCACTCAAACAAACAAACAAACAAAAATAGGACAGCACCAGCAGCCCCAAAATTCTCCTATTTACTTACTTTATTCATTGTGCTCTCTCTCCTCCCCAATTATAGGCTCATTTTTAACACCATGGATTAGTTTTGTCCATTTTAAAGTGTTGCATATCTATTAATATTTTGAACATATTATGATATTCATTGTTTCATACAACCAGTGTGTGTTTTGATAAATGTCATCTTTTCATTGCTTTAAAAATTTTTTTCATACATGTCTTGTCACATGGCATCATTTTCCTTCTGCCTGAAGAACTCCCCTTAAGTACTTCAATTCAGTTGGATCTTCTGATGATAGATTCTGTCATATTTTGTTTATCTGAAAATGTTTACTTTGGCTTCATTTTGAAAGGTATTTTCATTGCATGGGGAATTTTAGTTGGCATTTCTTTCACTCTTTTGCTAACAGTGTTCCATTAACATGTAACTTCCATCATTTTGTTGAGGTGTCAGCAGATTTTTCACCATTACTCTATCATTCCTTTGTTTTCATTGCTTTCTTTAAATTTTTATTCATCTTATTTTATGAATTTTACTTGATGTGCCTAGGTGTGGTATTCTTTTATATTCTGCTCCAGCTTTGTAGCAGTTCTTAAAACTTTGTCTTAATGAGTTCCATTGGTTTTAGACAAATTTCAGATATTATTTCTTGAAATATTATACCAGCTCTCCCTCTTTTATTCTGATATTAAAATTCCAAATTTAGACCTTTCAACATGAAATATATCTCTTGTGGTCCTTTCTCTCTTTCTTTTCGTTTGTTCTTTTCTTAATGTTTCATTCTGGATATTTCTTCTGGGCCATTATGCATATAACCAATTATCTGTTCATCTATATCTTCTAATTTTAACCCATAATTTCAATTATTGTATTATTTAGCTCTAGAATGTAGATCTAGGATTATTTTTACTTTCTAGTTAATTGCTCCAAGTTTATATTTTTGTGTAATTTATTTACATGTCATTTAAAAACATATCTATCTGTGTTAGGTAAAGCATATCAATCTTTTATGTGTGAAACATTGTTTTAACCGCTTTTACTGTAGATGTAATTAACTATATTTTACATGGATATGTGATTTCACTTGAAGATGCTGGTGATAGTATTGCACAGTCTTTAGCCATCCACAGTAAAAGTTGTAAAATCTGTTGTCATCTGTTTCTTTCTTAGGTAATATCCATTTTTAAAAAATAGGTGATAAATTTTAATAGTATTTAGCCCTTGACTTTCTGTGACATGACCATGATGTGTAGCTGTGTGGATTTATTTATATTTATTTTTTTTGAGATGGTGTCTTGCTCTGTCACCCAGGCTGAAGTGCAGCGGTACAGTCTTGGATCACTGCCCTCTCCACCTCTCAGGTTCAAGCATTCTTCCCACCTCAGCCTTGCAAGTAGCTGGGATTATAAGCCATGCACCACTATGCCCGGCTAATTTTTAAATTTTTAGTAGAGATGAGGTTTCACCATGTTGGCCAGGCTGGTCTCAAACATCTGACCTCAAATGATCTGCCTGCCTTGGCCTCCCAAAGTGCTGGGATTACCATGCCCAGCCTGGATTTGTTGTTATACATTGCACTTAATAATTGGAGTTTACTTTTCAGTGAGCAGTTATTTCTGTCTTTAATCTTGAATTTTTTATCTTCTTTTTATTAAAAAGTTACTTCTCCACTATTCTCATGATACTTTAACTCTTACTAGATGTTTATCAGATTATCTCAATGTAGTCTCAAAGCCTCTTCTTTTATAAGTTTGAAGTTGTACTAGCATTGTCTCAGTATTCTGATGTTTCCCTGGGTGTTATTTCCAATATTATACTTCCTCAGTATTAACTAATTCTCTCTTCATTTTTTGTCAGCTGTGAGTCTTGTGTTTATCACTTTTCAGTTACCATATTATCCACTCCCAAGATTTCTACTTTTTAAAAATCCACCAATACTTGTTTTATTTCAGTTTGTTTGGTTTAGATTTTTAATTTAATTATCATAATTATGTAATAAATATAATTCTATTTATACTTAGAGTATTTCAAATAAAAATATTTTAGGGTCTATGATTTTTTTAAATTAAGAGTGAATTGTTGTTCAAATGTTGATTTTATTTTTCTGCCTTTTTAAACATATTATATTCAAGTGTTTAGGATATTGTTTACTATGGTCATTTGAAGGTAGATAATTATTTTTCTGCCTCTCTCTCCCCACCATATCATCTCTCTCCTTCTGTGATTACTATTCTCTGGATTGCTTCCCATCTAAACCCAGGGCCCCAGGTCTACAAATAGGTCTTATAAAAGTCATTCACAACTTCTTAGCTGTAGTACTATTGTAAGAAATCATACTCCTTGAGCCAGTGTATGATTATTTCAGTTCCCAGTAAGGAAGTTGTGTCTTTGTAGTTCCTGCTTCCCTAGATAGCAGCCTAGATTGACTGCGTTCCTTTCAGGCTGTCCTCTTGCATTGAGTCATTCCATCCCAATCTCTGCTGCAAGCTGTGAAACTGGCTATGGTATCACATATAAAGTAGAGCCATTAATTCCCTATTGCACTGTACTACTTGGACCCCCTACCCCACTGCGTGCTTCAAAAGCAGATCCCAGAAACTTTCTGGATTTATCCCAGCTCAGCATTTAGCGGTTCTATTCTGTTCATGATCCATGCAGATATTTATCTTGCATTTGAGTCAGGCTCTATGTGTCAAGTTTCGTTTTTTATATGTTATCTGTTGTCCCTACATGTATAGAGTGGGTAAAGCATAAAGTATAAAATTGCTAAGCAACTCTGGTCAGTAGTCACCTCTTTATTTTCAGAATCTTAAAAAATACCTTCAAATATCTTACTGCTATTTTTTCTCTCTCATGCCTTCTCTCCCTTTTCTCTCTCTGTCTCTTTAGGTAGATGCACCAGTTCATTTGTACTCATACACATGCACACACAATACTATATGTATATAAACATATATGTATCTATATCTATATGGGTGAACTTGTGTATCTACCCAGAATGTGTATATGTATGTAACTTGCTTTCTCTTTTCAGTAGGGAAATATATTGTCAGTTGTTTAAGTGCAAGAAAATCCAAGGAGCTTTACCATGATTTTCTGTTTGGATAGTTTCTTACCAAAGCATTAATAATGGCCATGACCTTGTAGTGATCTCCACTATCTCTAGACCTAGATTGCTGGTCTCTAGGGAAGCAAGTACTTGAATTGGCATAAAGTCATCCTTATACCTGAAAAGATAAGTGGAATGTTTGGTTGAATTAAATTGCAAATGGTATTCTCTTAAATTTTATTTTCAGCAAAATACTACTTAACATGCAAAGCAGATTTTTTCTCCTTCAGAATGCATGATAGTCATTTGCTAATGAATGCTTTTAAATCTACTGGCTGAGTCTTAAGATATCACAAATTACAAATTCAATATTTTTGCTATAAGTTAGAGAAAAGGAAGTAGGCATAAGATTTGGACCAGAAAATCAAAGCTTTATTTAAAAATTGGAGAAGATTCTGTTTGTTAAGCTAGCATCTTCTCTTTGCACATCTTCAGTTGGAATCATGTAACAGCTACTTAAGTCCTACTTTAAAGGATCTACTAAAGATGTCATCCTTATCTTAATCACAGGGATTAACTTATAAGATCTTATTCCAGAAGAGAAGTCAACTGAAAAGAAGGAAAAAGGAGGGAAAAAAAGACAAGAAGAAAATAAAAAATAAATGGAAAGACAACTTACATGTTTACCTCTTTTATTCCACCTTTCAGAGAAACCATATTTTTTCTTTGCTTAGCAATTTCTAGGTGTCATTTTTACAAGTGGCTTCTTATACTTAAAGTCTTTTAGATTAATTTATAATTATACAGGCAACTTCATGAATACATACTCTATTTGTCACATTTTGTTCAAAGGCCAGATAGCTCTTTTTTCTTTTTGCTGTGGCAGTCCAGACAGGAAATGTATTCCTTTCTGGTCTCCAACTCTGACGTTCAGGTATTCCTCAACTGCACCCATCCATTCTATTGTTTTTAGTCTAAGGTAAGATGAATAGTTATCGTGTAATAACACATGGGCTGATCCTACTCATGTCTGCATTCTGGAAACTCTGCATCTAACTCACTTTCCCCCAATAATTTGTACTGCGTGGATTTGCCAGTTACAGAGAAATCAAACATACTTGGATCTTATATTAATGTGGAGATACAGACACTTGAATATGAGTTTGTTTCACTTGTCACATTTTTTACAATCATTTTCTCAGGCCTCCTTCAGTCTTGTTCTATTGGGAGAGTTGTTTGGCTTATCTGTATGGTTTAGTGGATGCAACATGACAGTCATATGACTTTGAACCCTTTAAGCACTACGAACTGACTTTATCTTTGGCTGTCTCTTCCTTCATTCTCTCTATACACCAAGAGGCATAGAGCCTACCAGAGTAGAGAGAGGCAAATGAGTGAATGAATGAATTAATGATACTCAAAGGTGGAATGTGGGAAGAGTAAATAAAGCCAAAACTAGGCTGTAAAAACTTGACACAAATACCCCATAAAGGTTTGGCAGCATCTCTATTGGACAATAGAATTTTACTATTTTCTCTCAATATGGAAGGATATCAGGCGATTCCTGAGTTACCATAAAGACCTACAAGTGCTAAGATGTGTAATTGTCACATTTCTGATGCTAAATGCAAAGGTCAGGTAACTCAGAGGTTGCATGTCCTGCTGTCAAGGAGGCTACATTTTTTATGAGTTAACACATCTCATCTTTTCTTACCACAGTTTATTATTTTTAAAAATACTAACACATTAATTTTACTGCCAAAGAATTGTGTTCCTTGTTATTATTTTTAAGTTCTTCCATTCATCTGTGTCAGTAGCTATAGCTGAACTCCAAGATGCCTGATTCTGGGAAGAATTCCCAGCATACAAAATGGTCAAGGCATGCTTGCAGTGTCAGGAAAATCTTTTTAGTTAGAGTCGTATCTTGGTGCCCTGCTGCCCTTTTAAACAAATGTATTGGATTTTTGCACTTTATTGCTGTTTCATAGCCCAATCTCTAAAACAGACTTCTCTAATTTTGTGTGCGAGAGAGAGTTTACTTAACAAACGATCCCATATTGCCTTTAACAGGGAAGGTTGTTAACCTGGATTATTGTACACAGATAGAACATCACATGTGAAGCCCTTGCAGCTCCCAAGCTTTTAATATCATTTTCCTCCTGTTTCCAGCCTGTTCATGAATCTTGAGCTGGGCTGTGAGCACACAGTGGTGAATAAAATTCAGCACACTCTCTGTAAGCCACACGCACTTCTAAAATGTGCCACTTTTGAACGAGACCATCCTGGGAAAATGACTGGCATGGAGTATTCCTGATGGAATTATCACCTGTGGAATATCTTTTTAATTGCATTGCCAAGTTCACCAATTGAAGTTGCCAGCTGATGCCCTTTTGTATAGTTGTTTTTTTGTTTCCTTTTATTTATTATCATAATTATATGATTAATAGAGACAGTGGCTTTTATCGGAAACATCTGGAGGTCACAGAGCCAGAAATAAATTGTTAGTTGGGTCTTCAGAAATAGTCATCAGTTTCAAGGAAAGGAATGCTACAGTGTTAGTTTCCTAAGTATGGGAAGGTTGCCTCTGTTGCCCATGCCCAGGAAAGGAACTGTGTGCAGCTTTAAAAGACCCCAGCAAAATTAAGAAAGATTTTTACAGTACTTATAACTAAAACTCCCCATTCCGTCCAGAAGGTTAGATAAATTATGATGTAAAAATGCATTGTGGAGTTATTTTCAATTTTTCTTCCCCCAAGTCTTCCTTCAGTATTCACATGTTCATCCAAAGGGCTCAATCTCACTGATTTTTTGATCTCTTACTTTGGTTCATACTTTGAATGAAGTGCTTTCTGCTTCTAAAAGAATCTAATCTATGATTTAGAGTAATCGAAAAGTTTCCCTATACTTTTTGAATGCTTTTATGTTTAAGGTCTTTTTTATCTTTTCTGAGTATCTGTTTTATCTTCAGTAATCTAGACTCAAAATATAGGCATACTTCAAAGATATTGCAGGTTCAGTTGACTGCAATAAATCAAGTCACACTAATTTTTGTTTGGTTTCCCAGTACACATAAAGTTACATTTACACTATGTTGTAGTCTATTAAGAATATAATAGCATTATGTCTAACTCACCTTAATTTTAAAATATTTTATTGCTAAAAAAATGTTAAGGATCATCTAAGCTATCATTGAGTCATGATCGTTTTGCTGGTGGAGGGTCTTACCTCAATGTTGATGGCTGCTTACTGATCGGGGTGGTGGTGGCTGAAGGTTGGGGTAGTTGTGGCAATTTCTTAAACTAAGACGGCAGTGAAGTCTTCCACATTGATTGACATGTTTACATGAAAGATTTCTCCCGGCTGGGTGTGGTGGCTCACGCCTGTAATCCCAGCACTTTGGGAGGCTGAGGTCAGGAGATCAAGACCATCCTGGCTAACATGGTGAAACCCCATCTCTAAAAGAAAAAAAAAAAAAGGAAATATTTCTCCCCAGCTGTTTGATAGCATTTTACTCACAGTAGAACTTCCCCCAGAATTGTAATCAGTCCTCTCAAACCCTGCTTCTGCTTTATCAACTAAGTTTATGAAATATTCTAAATTCTTTGTTGTCATTTCAACAGTGTTCACATGATCTTCATAGAGACTAGAATCCATCTCCAGAAACCATCTTCTTCGCTCTTCCATAAGAAGTAACTCCATATGAGTTCAAGTTTTATCACAAGATTGCAGCAATTCAGTCACATCTTCAGGCTCTACTTCTAATTCTAGTTCTCTTGCTATTTTCACCACGCTACAATGACCACCTCCACAGAAATCTTGAACCCTTCAAATTCACCCATGAGGGTTGGAAACAATTTCTTCCAAACCCCAGTTAATGTTGATATTTTAACCCCTTCACATGAATCACGAATATTCCTAATGATATCTAGAATGGTGAATCCTTTCCAAAGGGTTTTTAATTTACTTTGCCTGGATCCAATACAAGAATGATTGTATATGACAGTATAGTCTTAGAAAATGTATTTCTTGAATGATAAGACTTGAAAGTCAAAATTACACCTTGATCTGAGGGATGAAGATACAGTGTTAACAGGCATTGATCTCCTTGTACATCTTTGTCAGAGCTCTTGGATCATCAGTTGCATTGCCAATTAGCAGTAATATTTTGAAAGGCATCTTTTCTCTGAACAGTAGGTCTCAACAGTAGACTTAAAATATTTAGCAAACCATGCTGTATGGGAGGCTGAGGCAGGTGGATCACTTGAGAAAGTAGTTCCAGACCAGCCTGGCCAACATAGCAAAACCCCATCTCTACTAAAACTACAGAAAATGAGCTGGGTGTGGTGGTGCATGCCTATATTGTCAGCCACTCCAGAGGCTGAGGCACAAGAATCCCTTGAGCTTGGAGGCAGAGCTTGCAGAGCCAAGACTGCATCTCTGCATTCCAGCCTGGGTGACAGAGTGAGATTCTGTCTCAAAAAAAGAAATAAAAATTAAAACAAAACAAACAAAAAACATGCTGTAAACAGATGTGCTGCTATCCAGCTTTTGTTGTTCCATTTATAGAGCACAGGTGGAGAAAAATTAGTACATTTCTTAAGGGTCGTAAGATTTTTGGATGGTCAATGAACATTGGCTTCTACTTCAAATCACCAGCTCCATTACCCCCCTAACAAGAAAGTCAGCCTATCTTTTGAAGCTTTGAAGTCAGGTATTGACTTCTCCTCTTCAGCTATGAATGTCCTAGACAGCATCTTCTTCCCATAGAAGGCTGTTTCACCTACACTGAAAACCTATTATATAGTGTAGCCACCTTCATCAATGAGCCTTAGCTCATCTTCTGGATAAACTTGCTGCACCTTCTATATCAGCACCTGTGGCTTCACCTTGCATTTTTATATTACAGAAATGGCTTCTCTCATTAAGCCTCATGAATCAACCTCTCCTGTCTTCCACTTTTCTTCTGCAGCTTCCTCGTCTCTCTCGGACTTCATAGAATTGAAGAGAGTTAGGGCTTTCCTCTGGATTAGGCTTTAGCTTAAGGAAATGTCTTGAAATTTTTGACCTTCTATTTAGACTATTCGAACTTTCTCCATATCAGCAATAAGGCTGTTTTGCTTTCTTATCATTTGTGGGTTCACTGGAGTAGAACTTTTAATTTCCTTCAATAATTTTTCCTTTGCATTCACAAGTTGGCTGTTTGGTACAAGAAGCCTAGCTTTTGGCCTATCTTTGCTTCAACATGCATTCTTCAGTGATTTTAACTGTGTCTAGCATTTGATTTTATTAATTGACTTAATTCAATGTTTTTGAGTAGCAAGGAATTAGGAGGCCTTAGGAGACAGAGAGAGAAAGTGAGAGAGCAAGAGACACATGGGAAATGGCTACTCAGTGGAGCAGTCAGAAAGCACACAACATTGATAAATCAAGTTGTCTGTCTTATATGAGCATGGTTCATGGAGTCCCAAAACAATTACAACAACAGCAAAGATCACTGATCACAGATCACCATAACAGATGTAATAATAATGGAAAAGTTTGAATGACTGGGATAACTGCTAAAACGTGACAGAGAAATGAAGTGAGCACATGCACCTGGAAAAAAATGACACCGATAAACCGTCTCAATGCAGCTTTGCTGTAAACCTTCAATTTGTTAAAACAAACAAACAAACAAACAAACAAAAACCCACATAGTATCTGCTAAGTCCAATAAAGTGAAACGCCATGAAATGAGATGTGCCTGTCCATTCCCTTCACCATTTCTCACCTTCACCATTTCTCATAAGGATTTCTATCACCTTTGTAACCTTAATGATGATTTGCAGCTGCAAGGAGAAAGGTCATATCTTAGCAGGCTTGGCTTTTCACCAATTCCTTGGCTCCCCTCTGCCTTCTCCATCTCCTAGAACTACAAATTCTTTCCCCTTACTCATGGAGAATATTTCTACATTCTTTAATATATCTTGGAGTTTTATGACACTCTTATACCATGTATGTTGTTCAAACAATGTATTCCAGAAAAACACAGAGCTCTTCCTAAGGAATTATAATAAACCGCTTTAAAAAAAATACTCAGTGGAGCAGCTTTCCATTATATGTGGAAAGGCTCATTTATCCATGCTCAATCTCTAAGTCCTCTACTCCAAGTTTGACTGAAACATTTTCTCTTTTTTTGGAATTTTCTGGGATAGAGATGATCAAATAGCAATGGAAGTAGAAACTTTCTCCGTCTTTACTTTTATGAGTAGAGTGTTAGAAAATGGGTGTAGTCAATTAAAACTACAAATTATTGAGAGAAACACTTCACAAAGTCTGTTCATTGAATTAATATTAGCTGGTACTATGGTTGGAATGTTTGTTTCTCCCCGCAAATTCATATGTTGAAACCTAATCACCAATGTGATGGTACTAGGAGGTGAGACCTTTGGGAGATGATTAGGTTAAGGGGCAAACTCCTCATGAGTTGAATATTTTAGGTATTCAAAATTACAACACGGTAGAGTTAAAAATGATGGCTCCTAAAATAGGAGGGATCTTAAAATCATCTAGTCAAACATTCTCATTTTATAGAGGAAAGCAGAGATTTTGGCCCAGACTATCTAACCAGTCCCTGGTAGTGTCAGGGCCTAGCCTCTGCCTGTCTTGAATCTCAGGACAGTTATTCTATTACATGCTGCAATCTGTTGGCCAGAGAAAGTGATTCTAGGCAGCAAGTACTCAACTTATTTCTCTAAATGGGTATAGGTATTTCTCCATAATGGAATAGAGTACAATTAATACATGTTTAAAAATAGCCAAGATTAGATTAATATAGGGTATATTACTATCTGGAACATAATTAATATGTGATGTGCAATTAATACAGTGTGTATAATGCTGAAGATTCAACTTTTGTCAACCTAGTTTCTAAACAGTTCTGAGGAGGATGAGATAGTCTATCTCTGGAAAACCTGATTGAATGGATGCTATCTCAGCCTTCATATTGGGTTTAGAATTACACAAATGTAATTAGTGCATCATTCATAATGTTCAGCCACTTACTAATGTGATCTTGAGCAAATCACTTCTAAACTTGATCTGACTTTCCTCACCTGCTTAGTAGGAATAATAATGGCTAACTTGTAGAGTTTGGTTCTGCTTTAAAATAATAATCTGCATGAAAGACCCAATCCTGGAGCATGGTATGCACTCAAAGGTTATTAATTTCCCCCTTCAGTATCATTTGTCATTGCAATTTTACTTGAATTATTAACCTAAAATTAGCTTATCTATTCCTTGTATCCCATTTCAGAATAAAACCGATTTTACTTTTGCCCCCTGTGGGTCAGTAGTAAGACAAATACTCCCTTGAACACACAGTAATTGTTTTTCTTTTTTCCTTTTTTAAGAAAATCCTCATTTGTGACAGAACTGCCACAGAGTCCTGAAGAATAAGGAAAGTCAGGCAATGAATGACTATTTTCCAGAAGACAGGTAAAGCATATTTGGTAGATTAATTCTGAATTCACCTTCTGAGCAGAAAAGGACAAAACCCTCATTTACCAAGATTCTAAAGAGATTTCCAGACAAGTCCCTAGCCAGCCTCACATCAGTCTTTGCTCTGAAGCATCCATTCCCCAGAGCTTGGTTTCCTTGACTAGGTCCCAAACCTTTTATTGAGCCCGCAAGGCAACCAGAGGAAACAATCAGGTTCTTGCACAGATATTCACGTGTCCGGTGGCACTCAGGAGAGGGCTGGTGCATGTGCTTATCAGGGAATCAATCTTTTTTGCCTATCATCCTCCTTTTCCTCAGAAGAAAGTGAGTCAGTGCAATTACCTTATCCAGAGTAATTACCTGACCTTAAACTGTTTATTCTTCTGAGAAAGGTGTTTGGGAGCAGGTAGCAGTTTGGCGGGAGACACGGGTTTTTGAAAAGTACTTGATACTGAGCATGGGCAGTGAGGAACTGCTGGGAAGTTTACCTTTCAAAACAAGGCTCCCTTTTCTATTGGGGATTACCAGGCAAAAGGTGAGCTAGGCTGCCATTTTGAGGTTTCAATCCTGGGAGTGACAATGCGGTGGTCCAATTGGGGAGTCTGGGACTCCCCGCCAACTTCCTGAGTGTGCTCTGAAATTGAGTGACCAAGGACAAGTTCTCTAAAGTTACTCCTTCAGCAGAGGGAAGAGGCAACCGTGACGTGAGATATTTTCAAAAGCTGTTAAATACAAATTTGATAATCTATCTAAAACAAACCACACTTAAAGAAAAAAAAAAAAAAAAAAAGAGTCTTCTTTCCTTTCAAAGTCCTTTTAATTGTCAGGCCAGAGAGACATTAGAATGAGACCACAGTCTTGTCTTACTCCTTTCTTTAAACTATATATTCACTTCTTATAACTACATACTATTACTACAAATAACTATCAATTAACCTGATAATACCACATCAAACACTATAAGCCACATCCTATGACTTAGCTATGTATAACCAATCGCTAATCAATATTATTGTAATAAACCAGTACAAATTCCTAACGAACAACTTTACATCAGTCCACTCCCCATCCTCCATTTTTCCCTTTAAAAATCGCTTATAGCTACTACTAATTAAAATATATATTCAAAGCAACTTAAATCTATACTCCTGAGTTATAATCCTCAAACTTGACCCAAATAAATTTCGCCTCAACTTCTTCATTAAGTTGACACTTCTTTCCCAGAATATTTCCCCAGGCACAGATTAAAACTGGCAAAAACAGGAGTCATCAGAAATGAGGGAACTTCTGAAAAATTTAGGGATTCCGGAGTGTTCAGGACAACAGAAAAGGGAATTCGAAAAAAAAAGAAAGCAAAAATAAAAACTGATCACAGAAGCCTTAATGCACCCACGAATGTAATTCCCCACTTCCTCATTCATATGCATGCATAGTTAGCATAGTTGCAGCAATGGAGTAACTCCATTATTATTTTCTTCCACTCTGCATTTATTTTAAGTCTTTTTCTCAGGATATTTTCCTGAGTGATGTCTGATCTAATGGGAAAAAGTGGAAGTAGGCGAGGCAGGACTTTGGAAGGGCTCAGACTAGATGAATAAAACGGAGGTCTCCTGGAAGCTGGAGACTCTGAGTTAGGCAACCGAGATGCCCACATATCTGCGCGTCGTTAGCCCAAGAGGCCCGCCGGCTCTGCTCAGCTCCCCGCGGCGTGGCCGCATCCCCGCCGCTGGGCTCCCGGCCCTTCCTTTCTCCGCGAGCCGGGACTGCAGGCGGGGCCCTAAGCGCCCTGGGGGCACGTGGAGCCGCCTCGGGCTCACCTGCGCCTCCAGGGCCCCCGCCCCGCTCTACCGTCCCGCCGCCCCTCCCGCCGCCCCGCCCCGGCCCGGCTCATTGGCTGACGCTCGGAGGGGAGGGGAAGGGGCGGCCGCGGGGGTCTCATTGGCGATGCGGACTCGCGCCTCCGCACCGTAGTCCGGGGCCCGGCAGCTGCGCGAGGGCTGGGAACTGCGCGGCGGGGACGGCGGGCTACTCCAGCTTCGGCGCTGGCGGCAGCGGTCGCCGCTCCGTGGGAAGCTATGGGGACGCGCCCTTTCTCAGGGTGCCCATCCAGCGGCGGCTCGGAGCGCCCTGCCCCGCAGCTTTAGGAAGCGATCGTGGAGCAGAGTCACTCTCTCAAGACCCCCGGGACCCAGTGGACTCCGGCCCTGCATCGCCGAGCCTTTCTCCGGCCCCGGGAGCGTGAAGTAGAGCCGTCCTCCGGAGCGCGGCGAGGAGCATGGGGAGAGCGGCGGCCCTCGGAGGCGGCGGCGGAGGGGCGCCCCGCTGGCTCCCGTGGCTGGGGCTGTGCTTCTGGGCGGCAGGGGCTGCGGCTGGCCGAGGTAAGCGCTGGGCGGAGCGGGCAGCTGGGAGCGAGGGCGCAGGGGCGCCAGCCAGACGGAGCGCAGCCAGCACCGATGGCGTGGGCTTCTCAAGTTGTGCCCTGCACCTTTCCGAGCGCCAAGCCCTACCGGGTGGGAACCGAGTGGAGGACTCCGAGGGGATCACAGCCTTCCAACCCAAGTTTGCGATCTGCCGCAATCCTACAGGTTGCTGTGACCCGGGCCCCTACCCTTTTCCTTGACTCTCCTCGCCTGCTCCATTTTCCAAGCCCTCCCCAGTTGCTGCAGGCTGGAGTACCCCGGTCTTCACTCCAGTCTCGCTCTCCCCTGTCCTCTCCACTTCCTTTCAAGCCGAGCTTGGTCATAGGTGGGCCCCCATAGCGATGTCGGGGAGGTCCTGGGGACAGGGGCCGGGTGATGGGAATATCTGTAAGGTGGGCTTGAACAGAGAGGGCATCTTTTCTCTTAGGGGAGGAACATCCGTGCTGATGTCCCCTCTCTTTGCGCCAAGCACGGCACCCCTCGGGCAACCTTAGCCTGAGGTCCCAGCCAGCCCTGGGCTTGGCTTGGCAGAGGCCGCGTGTGTGCAGGAGCTCGGGAGAGCAGCGTGCACCATCTAGGGCGCCCGCAGTGCCCAGCCGGGATGAGCATTTGGCCCGAGGCTGCTCACCAGGAGCCTCCTCTCCCTCCCCGGCGCCTACTCCGGTTAGAAGCGCGGGTCCCACAGAGCAGCAGGGAAACCTCTGCCTCTTTCCGACTTAGAAGCCTAGACCGCATTTTCTTGGATCCTCTGGACTCCAGCAGAGGGAAATTTCGCAACTGGCTTCAGCTCCACCTTGAGCGAGGACAGGAAGCATCAACTTAAAGATAAATCCCAAGGACTTGTTTTGAAGATTATCAGAGGCAGTTTCAGACTCAGCTCAAGTACAGCTTTACCTTTGAAAAAAATTCGGAAGCTTTGCCTTCCAGCCCTTCTCTCCCTTTTTCCTTCTGTGTGCTATCCATTAGGCTTAGAATATGTGATACCGTTAAATGATTTACTGTGCACTTGCCTGGGGAGGTGGAGCTGAGGTGACCACCTCACCTTCTGCTCTGTTCACTCTTGTGAACATATTCCGACCCACCGGGAGACTGAAAACGGGAAAGGGCTGAGAACGATCACAAAGAACCAATGTTATCTCTTTTTTTTAATAAAAGCTTATGGTGTATTAAAAGCAGTCCGGCTGCCCAGAAAGATTTTTTTTTTTTTTTTTTTTAAAGAGGTTGATAGAGGCTCTCCGTTGTATGACCCTGTTCTGTGCCTATTTGCATTTCATTTCCTGAAAAGTTGTTTTTTTTTTTTTTCCTTTTAATGGAGCAGGCATTTTAAGAAGCAGGGGAGGTTTAAAAATCAGCCTCAGTAATTGTACACACTGGTTTATGATGAAGCTCAGTGCTTTCTCGTGCTGGAAGAAGCACAAGCTTCAGCCATTTAATTTACTACGGCAAATGCCTCATTGCAAAGTCAGCTCTCAGTTGTTTTTGATACACTCTTACGGGAAAAGTGGGTCTTTTCTAAATGTTGATCTAAATGGCTGAGTTTCCACTTACTATTCGTGTGGAATACCTCACAGTCACTGACTCCAGGTACTCACCCTTGGAATTCGGCTGGT
Organism: Cebus imitator; assembly: GCF_001604975.1. Lineage (NCBI taxonomy): Eukaryota > Metazoa > Chordata > Mammalia > Primates > Cebidae > Cebus > Cebus imitator. Next base: position 10,122,936 of record NW_016107320.1, read on the forward strand.
GAAGTTGTCTTGAAGCCAGCTCGAAACAAGAGGTGGGGACATGCCAGCAGCCTCTTGGATGGAGTTTTGCTGGCTGTGAAACTAAGGCTAGCACCTCTTGTCTGCAAGCTGTTCTTTAAAGGTCTCCTGGAAAACATGCTGTACACTCTGCAGGCTTATTTACAACAAATGTCTTGCACAGATCATAGTAATATGCAAGACACATGGAATGGAGCAGTAAATCTGACTGATATTTCCCATGTCATATTCTACTTTCTGGGGCGTGAAGCCCATTCCCCTTAGCAACTGTCAGAGAGTCCTCAAGAATGAGCACTAGTCAGGCTATGAAATCAGGGAAGCCACATGCACCTGGCTTTGCACAGTTGGGCATAATTGGAGTTTTCAGAACAAAGGGTGTGTTTCAGTGCTGTGAAGTTCTCCCATCCCAGAAAGGTGTCCATTCATTAAAACCAAGATAAGGTGCACCGGTGTGGCATGCTTGCCTGACCACTAGTCTAACCATACTCTCTAGGGTTAGCCCTAGGTTGTTCTTACGTAGCCAAGTAATAGTTTTTGTTCTTTAAGACTTTTCTTGTTGATTTGAAACAAGATATTCAACTTGCCCTAACCAACGGGGTATAGAATTATGTATGCCATTTGCCTTGATGTTATGAGAATATTTAACAATTCAGTAGCATTTTCTTTACCATATTTATCATTTATCTGTTTCCAAAATGATTGCACCAACTTTTTTATCTTTTCTTTCCCTCTGAAAAATCAGAGGGAGATTTCAAATTGGCTTTGAATATACTCTGAGAGGAAGACCTTTGGGACAAGGGACTGTTGCAGAGCCTAGTAGTGGCCCAAGGAGCAATGTTCTGTTTCCCTCCTTTGTAAGCAAGGCTTAGCTCTTCAGATGAACATCTCTGTCTGTCAGCATATTGTAAGGAAGGCACTCTGGTGCCATGATCACTGTATGTTTTTACACTTTCCAACTTAAAAGGAGGTTGTTTAAATGTTATTCATGACCTGCCAAGTGATAATTGAATCCACATCATGTTGTCATACTGATTTGTTTTTGTTCTTTGAAAATAACGGAGGACTGCGGTTGATCTGGTTGTCATTTTTGCCTTAGATACTGTACATAAGATACTCTAGTCATTAAAGGAAGAGAGGAAGATGATCTTAGGCTGAGCTTTCATATAATTTCTTGCTTTAAAACATTTCCTGGACTATGAAATGTTCATTACAATGACTAGAGTAATGTATTAACGGCAAGAGAAGTACACAGTTATAACATAGGCATAATAATAGTCTTATGATTTATACATACTTAAATCTATTTATCTGTCTAGCTCATACAGTTTTAAATCTATAGTCATTTCTTCCGAAATGAATGTTCTGAGGCCGCCCTCTTCCTTCCCACTCTCTTCCTAGACTATGAGAAACAGTCTTTTCTCCCCTTTTCCTTCCAGGCTTGTGTTTTGTTTTGTTTTGTTTTGTTTTGTTTGTTTGTTTGTTTGTTTTTTCTGATTCTTGGATTATGCTCTTATTTTGAGCAATTCAGTGGCACCTTTTTAAGAGATCTTTTAAGCATCTCAGTTTTTAAGAAGAGATTAATTGTTCTGATCTGGCCCCATAATGATAGCACTTGTCGCCCTTTACATACTTTTTTTTTGTTCTGCAAGACCCATCTTTAAGTCGTACCCTATGTGAGAGGGAAACATTTGGAGCTGTGGACCCGTTCTGAGTTCTCTCAGCCCTGGATGACTGAATCCGTCAGGTAGTTCTACACTGTGCTGTCTTATTAATTAGGAAATCACTTTTCTCTTTATTGTCTCAATGCTTTGTAAATTTGTTTTTATCCTCCTCTTTGTACCAAATGTAGTACCCAACTTAAACCACTGCCGTTGTTTATCAGGAAATTGGTTTATTAGGAGATAGTGCATGTTTGATATCCTTCTCTTCTGCTTTTTTTAATCTAGGCTAGAGACTCAGGCAGCATGTATTAAAATCTAATCCCAAAGACAAGTGATTTATTCCATAGCATCCTCTTAAGGAAGGGGGTGGTGGTGGTATCTGATGCCTTCGTAATGGGAAGACACATGTGTTCACAGGGAGCCCAGATGTGTCTTCCTTCTTGATTACACCTTTGCCATTAATGCTGATTGTCCCTTCGTCCAGCCAACATCACTGTCTTTTCTTCCCTTCTTCTCCTTCTGAAGTCTTCACGAACTAACAGCTCAACAGAATAATCGATGGAAACTTTCCCTATTTCTATTTTATTCTTAGTCACATACTTTATGTAAAGAGACTTATTTGTTCACTCCTTCATCATTTTTTTCTTTCTTTTCTTTCTCTTCCTTTCCTTCCCTTCCCTTCCCTTCCCTCCCTCTCTCCCTTCCTCTTTCTTTCTTTCCCTCCCTCCCTCCCTTCCTTCCTTCCTTCCTTCCTTCCTTCCTTCCTTCCTTCCTTCCTTGGTTCTCATTCTATCATCCAGGCTGGAGTGCAGTGGTGCCATCATAACTCACTGCAGTGACAAACTCCTAGGCTCAAGTAATCTTCCCACCCCAGCCTCTTGAGTAGCTGGGACTTTAGGCATGCACCGTCATCACACTGGCTAATCAATTTTTTTTTTTTTTTCTGTAGAGATTATTTCTCACTATTTTGCCCATGTTGGTCTTGAATTCCTGGGCTCAAGAGATCCTCCTGCCTTGGCCTCCCAAAGTGTTAGGATTACAGGTGCGAGCCACCACATCTGGCCTCACCCCTTTATTTTCTAAATGGCCACTCTTGGCATGAGACCTATTATCATGTTGTTAGCACTCTCTTTATATTGTGCCTCTTCCTTAAAAGAATACATTTCTGTAACTTTGTTTGAATGTGAAATAATACATGAAATAATAATATTTATTAGTAATACTTTCATATTTATTTGAGTATGAAATAATACTTGTAAGTATTATTATAAGTATTATAATAATAAGTACTTATTTCATGTGTGAAAATCATAATTTTAAATGTTCTCCAAACATTAACTGACGTAATCCTGAAGATAACTTTTTGAGGTAAGTACAATGATTTCCCCCATTTGTAAGACAGGAAAAGAGAGACACAGATTGAAAGCTTGCCCAAGGCCATAGAATCAGGACATAGTAAGGTGTAGGTTTGCACTGACTCCATCTGACTCTGGGGCCCACAACAATGACAATTTTCTGAACTATGCAGAAAAGAAAATGACCTTTGTATTTTGATGACAAAGGTACTCAAATGGTATCCTTATGACTATCAAGAGGTGTAGAGGAATTTAGAGTAGATTAAATAAGTCTATAAATATGTTCAGATAAATCTAAAAGATTTATGTTGTATGAAAATAACCACCCTCTCTCCATTCAGCCCACTATACTTTGGGATTGGATTCACACTTAAAATTCTGAGCGCCAGTTTCCAATATGATAGCTTGCTTTTGTTTTCAATTTTGAATTTCGACAGAAAATATGACTCTGATTGAATACGCCATCCATGGAACGGCAGATCCCACGAGGCTATTTGTTGCATGTCTTGTATTTTTAGCCTTGTTTGCCAGGGAAATGTGGAGCATGAGATTTGAGAATAGATAGTTAACACCAGAGGCTGCTGTTTCTGCTGTTTTGGGTACTCCTGCTGCTGCTCTTGTGAGGCAGATGGCTAGATTCATTTATAGAAAATAGATATTCGTTCTATTTTGCATTTCCACTTTGAAAAGAACTTTTAATTGTTTGTGCCACATTGCATCGTATGGCCTTATTGTGTGTATACACACGCTGTGCGTAGATAATTTTCAGAATTAGGCGGATGTTAATGTATTTGTTTTGGATTGTGTTATCTGAAATCCACTGCTAATTTCTGTGCTTTTGGAATTTTCTTTTGAAAATATGTTTTTGCTGTGTATTAAGTATTTTGTGCTTACTTTATCACCACTCCCCCCACACCACTTCACTGAATTCAGTGATGCAAATATGAGGGTTGTGTTTATGAGGCTAAAGTATAAACAATAAGCAAGTATTAACATTTCTCAGATGACATCAGGCCACCATAGAGCAGAAAATATTTCTGAATATTGTTTCTCTAAGGATAAGGATAAAATGAAGTCGGTATTCTTCTTACATGACCAGTCCCTTTTTTTTTTTTTTCTTCAGGTTTCAGAGTAGCTTTTACTTTTTATTTTTAAATTTTAACACTTTTAAAAATTGATCCATAGTACATGTACATAGTTTTGAGGCACAAGTGATAATTTAATACATTAATATAATTTGTAAGGATCAAATCTGTGCACTTGGGCTATCTATCACCTTTGGATATTTGTCTTTTCTTTATGTCACAAACATTTGAATTATTCTCTTCCAGCTATTTTGGAATATTCAATAGATTATTGTAAACCATAGTCACCCTACTATCTATCAGACACTGGGTCTTATTCTATTAAGTGGTGTATTTGTACCTGTTAATCAACTTCTTCCCTTTTGATAGTTTATTTCATAAATGAGGACACTGAAAAGCTGAAAGGTGTCTTCCAAGTGAGGTCAATCTTGGCTTTATTTAATGCAAATATTGACTTTCTGCCCCCAAATTACTGAGTTCATAAAGTGCAAAAGAACCCTTATCCCCAGAAAGATTGGCACAGGTACCCCCACTCTCCAGCCGCCATTGTTTAAGAGTATTTTTCCACAGGTGTGAAAATATCACTGTAAACACATGGAATTTGAATAAGAAACTTTACAGATGCTTTGTCATTACCTAAATTGAGTGCTATGGTTTCCCAGTCGGGTAAGTCAGTGTGGAAATGACATCGCAGACATTTGGAAAGGTAAGTAACTGGTAGGCAGGCATAGGAAGAAGAAGATGTAAGAGGCCACAGTGAAGAAACAGTCTGAAATGCTTCATGTTTTGCGTGATATCATTCACAGAGTTTGGAAACTTATTATTAAAGAGAATGCATTTACTTAATATTGGAGAAAATTTGCCTCTAAATAAATGTTTATAGTTGCTCAGGAGTCATTGGTGGCTTCTGTTAACAATAGTACTTATTTAATAGTTAACATCTTTATTTGAATTTAATGTAATAAACCTACTGGGGGAGGAGGAGAAGTCAAATGATCATGGGTTATGGAAGCTAAGCTGGTAATATTTGAAACTCACAAATCAGTGCTTTTCAAATGTTACTGTGCATGTGAATTACTACAGATCTTGTTAAAATGTACATTCTGATTTAATAAACCTGTGGGAGGGTCCTGAGTTTCTGCATTTCTGATAAACTCCCAGATGACATCATCTATGGACCATAGATGATACTGATTCAAGTTTTCTATTTTCAATATTGTTTTTTCTTTTGCAAGCCAGTAAGAAGTGGAATTCCATGTAAGAATATTTTTTAAATGCCAATTGAAGAACCGGAAAACACAAATGTCAATTTTAACTCGACAAACACATAGCCACTTATAAAATAATAGGCATTCTGAAGGTGCCGTTCTGATGCAGTGTAAAGCATTTATGAAGACAGAGAGATGCAGTATCTGCTCCAGTTTCATCATATTTTCAGTCTTGGATTTCCTTTTGAGCTAATTGGGGTTTTATATCTGCATCTAATTTATTTCTTGTTATAAAGATGAAATTGACTCACCCAGCATTTTACCAGTTTGCCCAAAGTCGGATTTTTGTTAAATAAGAGAATTTTCTAACTTTCTTTAGCAGTCCTTCACTTTATTCTCTTGGCAGGAGCTACACATGCTTAAGAACGATGCGAAGTTCAGGATAAGGAGGAGATGAGGCTATAGTTAAGCAATAAATAGAATGAAAGCAGTTGTTTAAAAAAAAAAACAAAAACAGAGCGGTGAGTCCATATGGGGTAGTGATGTTTCTCAAGCGATTGGATTCTTGCCCCACAATGGTGTGGGATTGTGTCAGGACGCTCTGCCTTTGATGCAAGGCCCATCTTGTTCACATTTACTTACCCAGTCCTTGATAGAGTTTGTCCCATAGCACATGTTGGATAATGTGTGTTACTCAAACTTTATTAAGGCATAAATATTTAGAATAAAATTTCAAGAATCTATTCAATACTGTGATAAAACCCTCAGGAAATTTTATTCACCAGAGGAAGAGTAAAATAATTGCAAGAGAGTTTTACATTTTTTTTTATTGCATTTTAGGTTTTTGGGCACATGTGAAGGATGTGTAAGATTGTTGCATAGGTACACACATGGCAGTGTGATTTGCTGCCTTCCTCCCCATCACCTATATCTGGCATTTCCCCCCATGCTATCTCTCCCCAAGTCCCCACCCCCTGCTGTGCTTTCCCTATTTCCCCCCGTGAGTCCCCAGTGTGTGATGCTCCCATCCCTGTGTCCATGTGTTATCCTTGTTCAATACCCACCTATGAGTGAGAACATGCGGTGTTTGATTTTCTGTTCTTGTGTTAGTTTGCTGAGAATGATAGTTTCCAGGTTCATCCCTGTCCCTACTAAGGACACAAACTCATCGTTTTTGATGGCTGCATAATATTCCATGGTGTATATGTGCCACATTTTCCCTGTCTAGTCTATCATTGTTGGGCATTTGGGTTGGTTCCAGGTCTTGCTATTGTAAACTGTGCTGCACTGAACATTCGTGTGCACATGTCCTTATAGTAGAACGATTTATAATCCTTTGGATATATACCCAGTAATGGGATTGCTGGGTCAAATGGAATTTCTATTTCTTGGTCCTTGAGAAATTGCCAGACTGTCTTCCACAATGGTTGAACTAATTTACACTCCCACCAACAGTGTAAAAGTGTTCCCATTTCTCCACATCCTCTCCAGCATCTGTCTCCGGATTTTTCAATGTTCGCCATTCTAACTGGCATGAGATGGTATCTCAATGTAGTTTTGATTTGCATTTCTCTAATGACCAGTAATGGTGAGCATGTCTTAATAAGTTTGTTGGCCTCATGTATGTCTTCTTTTGTAAAGTGCCTGTTCGTATCCTTCACCCACTTTTGAATGGGCTTGTTTGTTTTTTTCTTGTAAATCTGTTATAGTTCTTTGTAGATTCTGGATATCAGCCCTTTGTCAGATGGGTAGACTTCAAAAATTTATTCCCATTCTGTTGGTTGCCGATTCACTCTAATGACTGTTTCTTTTTCTGTCCAGAAGCTGTGGAGTTTGTTTAGGTCCCATGTGCCTATTTTGGCTTTTGTTGCCAATGCTTTTGGTGTTTTGGTCATGAAGTCCTTGCCTACACCTATGTCCTGAATGGTTTTGCCTAGATTTTCTTCTAGGGTTTTTATGGTGTTA
>NW_016107320.1:10130862-10166884 GCF_001604975.1 Cebus imitator
TGCAAATAGAGACAATTTGACTTCCTCCTTTCCTATTTGAACACCCTTTATTTCTTTTTCTTGCCTGATTGCTCTGGCTAGAACTTCTAATACTATATTGAATAGGAGTGGTGAGAAAGGGCATCCTTGTCTAGTGCCAGATTTCAAAGGGAATGCTTCCAGTTTTTGCCCATTCAGTGTGATATTGGCTGTTGGTTTGTCATAAATACCTTTTATTATTTTGTGATACGTTCTGTCAATACCTAGTTTATTGAAGGTTTTTAGCATAAAGGGCTGTTGAATTTTGTCAAAGGCCTTCTCTGCATCAATTGAAATAATTATGTGGTTTTTGTCTTTGGTTCTGTTTATGTGGTGAATTACATTTATAGACTTACATATGTTGAACTGGCTTTGCATCCCCGGGATGCACTACTTGATCATGGTGGATAAGCTTTTTGATGTGCTGTTGAAATCGGTTTGCCAGTATTTTATTGAAGATTTTTGCCTCTATGTTCATCATGGATATTGGCCTGAAGTCTTCTTTTCTTGCTGAGTTTCTGCCAGGTTTTGGTATCAGGGTGATGTTGTTCTCATAAAATGAGTTGGGAAGGATTCCCTCTTTTTGTATTGTTTGGAATAGTTTCAGAAGGAATGGTATCAGCTCCTTTTTGTATGTCTGGTAGAATTCGGCTGTGAACCCATCTGGACCTGGGCTTATTTTCGGTGGTAGCCTCTCAATTGCTGCCTCAACTTCAGACCTTGTTATTGGTCTATTCAGGGTTTCGACTTCTTCCTGGTTTAGGTGTGGGAGGATGCAAGTGTCAGGAATTTATCCATTTCTTCCAGGTTTACCAGTTTATGTGCATAGAATTGTTTGTAGTAATCTCTGATGATGGTTTGTATTTCTGTGGAATCTGTGGTGATAGCCCCTCTATCGTTTTTTATTGCATCTCTTTGATAATTCTCTCTTTTCTTTTTTATTAATGTGGCTAGTGGTCTGTCTATTTTGTTGATCTTTTCGAAAAACCAGCTCCTGGATTTATTGATTTTTTGAAGGGTTTTTTTGTGTCTCTATCTCCTTCAGTTCTGCTTTGATCTTAGCTATTTTTTGTCTTCTGCTTGGTTTTGAGTTTTTTTGATCTTGCTCCTCTAGCTCTTTCAATTTTGATGATAGGATGTCGATTTTAGATCTCTCCTTGCTTCTCATGTGGGCATTTATTGCTATATATTTCCCCTATAGACTGCTTTAAATGTGTCCCAGAGATTCTGGTATGTTGTGTCTTAATTCTCTTTGGTTTCGAAGAACATCTTTATTTCTGCCTTCATTTCATTGTTTATCCAGGCAACATTCAAGAGCTTATTATTCAGTTTCCATGAAGCTTTGCAGTTCTGAGTTAGTTTCTGCATTCTGAATTCTAACTTGATTGCACTGTGGTCTGAGAGACTGTTTGTTATGATTTCCGTTGTTTTGTATTTGCTGAGGAGAGATTTACTTCCAATTATGTGGTCAATTTTAGAGTAGGTGTGATGTCGTGCTGAGAACAATGTATATTTTGTGGATTTGGGGTGGAGAGTTATGTAAATGTCTATTAGGTTTGCTTGGTCCATGTCTGAGTTCAAGTCCTTGATATCCTTGTTAGTTTTCTGTCTCATTGATCTGTCTAATATTGACAATGGGGTGTTAAAGTCTCCCACTATTATGGTGTGGGAATCTAAGTCTCTTTGTAAGTCACTTGCTTTATGTATCTGGGTGCTCCTGTATTGGGTGTGTATACATTTAGGATTGTTAGCTCTTCTTGTTGCATTGATCCTTTTACCATTATGTAATGTCCTTCTTTGTCTCTTTTGATCTTTGTTGGTTTCAAGTTTATTTTATCAGAGACGAGAATTGCAACTCCTGCTTCTTTTTACTCTACATTTGCTTGGGAAATCTTCCACCATCCCTTCACTTTGAGCCTTTGTGTATCCTTGCATGTGAGATGGGTTTCCTGGATACAGTACACCGATGGGTTTTGGCTTTTTATCCAATTTGCCAGTCTGTGTCTTTTGATTGAGGCATTTAGCCCATTTACATTTAGGGTTAATATTGTTATGTGTGAATTTGATCCTACCATTTTGCTGCTAGCTGGCTGTTTTGCCCATTAGTTGATGCAGTTTCTTCATTGTGTTGATGTTCTTTACCATTTGGCATGTTTTTGGAGTGGCTAGTACTAGTTGTTCCTTTCTATGTTTAGTGCCTCTTTCAGGAGCTCTTATAAAGCAGGCCTGGTGGTGATGAAATCTCTGAGTACTTGCTTGTTCATAAAGGATTTTGTTTTTCCTTCACTCATGAAGCTTAGTTTGGCTGGATATGAAATCCTGGGTTGCAAGTTATTTTCTTTAAGGATGTTGAATATTGGCTCCCACTCTCTTCTGGCTTGTAGGGTTTCTGCTGAGAGATCTGCAGTGAGTCTTATGGGCTTCCCTTTGTGGGTAACCCGACCTTTCTCTCTGGCTGCCCTTAGCATTTTCTCCTTCATTTCAACCCTGGTGAATCTGATGATTATGTGCCTTGGTGTTGCTCTTCTTGAGGAATATCTTTGTGGTGTTCTCTGTATTTCCTGGACTTGTATATTGGCCTGCCTTGCTAGGTTGGGGAAGTTTTCCTGGATCATATCCTGAAGAGTACTTTCCAGCTTGGATTCATTCTCTCTGTCACAATCAGGTACACCTATCGAACATAGATTAGGTCTTTTCACATAGTCCTATATTTCTTGGAGACTTTATTCATTCCTTTTTACCATTTTTTCTCTAATCTTGGCTTCTTGTTTTATTTCATTGAGTTGATCTTCGACCTCTGATATCCTTTCTTCTGCTTGGTCAATTTGGCTGTTGAAACTTGTGTATGCTTCGCAAAGTTCTTGTGTTGTGTTTTTCAGCTCCATCAATTCACTTATATTCCTCTCTAAGTTGTTTATTCTCATTAGCATTTCGTCAAATCTTTTTTCAAGGTTCTTAGTTACTTTGTCTTGGGTTAGGACATGTTCTTTTAGCTCCTAGAAGTTTCTAATTACTCACCTTCTGAAGTCTGATTTTGTCAATTCATCACACTCATTCTCCATCCAGCCTTGTTCCCTTGCTGGTGAGGAGTTGTGATCCCTTGTAGGAGGAGAGGTGTTCTGGTTTCAGGTGTTTTCATCCTTTTTGCACTGGTTTCTTCCCATCTTTGTGGATTTATCTACCTGTCATCTTTGTAGTTGTTGACTTTCAGATTGGGTCTCTGAGTGGACACCCAGTTTGTTGATGCTGAAGTTATTTCTTTCTTTTTCTTAGTTTTCCTTCTTACAGTCTGGCCTCTCTGCTGCAGGACTGCTGAAGTCCACTCCAGGCCCTGCTTGCCTGAGGATCACCTGCAGCAGCTGTGGAACAGTAAGAGTTGCTGCCAGTTTCTTCTTCTGCTATCTTTGTCCCAGAAGGATACCCGCTAGATGTGGGTCCGAACTCTCCTTTATGAGGTGACTCTTTGGATATATGGGGGTCAGGGAGCTGCTTGAGGAGACAGTCTGTCCTTTATAGGAGCTGAAGTGCTGAGCTGTGAGCTCCATTGTTCATTCAGAGCTGCTGTGCAGGTATATTTAAGTCTGCTGCAGCAGAACTCATAAACGCCTTTTTAAATTTTATTTTTTCCCAGGTGCTCTGTCCCGGGGAGTTAGGGCTTCATTTATGAGTTTCTGTTGTGCTGCTGTCTTTTTTCAATGCTGCCCTGCCCAGCGAGGAGGCAGCCTAGTCACTGTCTGCCTGCAGAGGCTTTGCTGAGCTGCTGTGGGCTCCGCCCAGCTGCCATGTGAACTTCTACATTTGTTTTAAACAGATACTGAAGCCTACATTCCTGGATAGACTCTTCTAGAAAGATGATTAAGTGACATCTATCATGTGGCCCTATGATGAGTGGCTGTTTAATTCATCTGCATGGAACTTAATATTTTTAAGGTACTCTCATAATTTTGATTGCTTTGTATCTTTGCACCCACCCTGTTATTGAACAGATGGATGAATTTAAGGTTGACTTTAGAGATTTTTTTGACCAAAGCCAAACAGGTAGTGATAAAGAGTGCTAGGACTAGAAGCCAATCCTTCAGGGTTTCAGGACCTTTTTGATGATGTTACCATGTAATTCTATTTTATTACCACATAGATTGATTATTGTGAGGTGGGATGATATAGCACTTCACTCACATTCCATTTGATAGGGGTGTAGATGTATAAACATGGGAGACAGAAAGAGAAATAAATAGATAAAAATTCATTCCACTGCCCATTGTGCCTTCTTGGTTTACAGGGTGCTATGTTTCTCATGGTGATAAACAGAAATGGCCCTGTCTGGGACAAAGGGCTGTCACACATGTGTCAGAAATGATTGGAGGATAGTAACATTATGAATATACTAAAAATAACATGCTGTAGTGTAGAGTAACTGATGTGTAGAATATTCTGAAGAACTTCTGAAAAATCAAGTAAAATAACAAATTACAGTAGTTTTTTTCAGGTTTTATTTTTAAAGATGCTATTACAGGCTGGTCACAGTGTCTCATGCCTATTATCCCAGCACTTTGGAAGGCCCAGGTGGGAGGAAGGCTTGAGACCTGAAGTTTGAGACCAGCCTGGACAACATAGCCAGACTCTCTTCTCTACAAAACATTTTTTAAAAAATTATCTGGATGTGGTTGTCTGTGCATGTGGTCCCAGCTACTCGGGAGGCTGAGGTTGGAGGGTTGCTTCAGCCCAGAAATTTGAGGTGACAGTGATCCTTAATCACTGCATTCCATCCCTGGAGACAGAGCAAGACCCTATCTCCTCCAAATAAATAAATAAATAAGAAAGATGCCATTAAAGACACCAATTTTTTTAAGAAGTATACTAGCTCCTCAATCTGCGTAGTTTTCTGAATACATACCTTTTCTTTATAATTACTTTTGAGTGCATGTGCTTTATTTTTACTTTCTGTGTCCAACTGTAAAGCCAAATTCTTCTGATTGTATTTGAAAGTAGTTTAGTGGCACAATACAATTGGACTTACAATAACAAGTTTCATCAGTATGTCATTAATAAGTGTCTAGCCTGTTTTTTAAAAGAGTTGGAAAAAAAATACAGAGCACAAAATACAGTTCTTTGCCAGAGAAATATAAGTGTGTTGTAAGCCTTTTGAAAGGACCTGGGAAAAGAAATAATCTACCCTTCCTCTTAATAGACAGCCCTTGTTTCTCCCTCAGTCTTGGGCCCAGAAGCTGCAGTGATTGCTAGCAGCTTGTATCAGGAGGTTTCCAAAGTCGTTTCTCTTAAAAAAGCAATCAGGATGTTCATAGGTTTTGTCAGTGTGAGGTATGTGGCTGGGATGTAAGTGTTTAGGGGTTTGTTGTAAAGAAATAACAGGTTTGTCATTAATTGTATTTTTCACCTTAGAGCAAAAAATAAAAATATCCATCTGATGTTTTCTAAAGTTTAGCAGCTAACTTGCAAGGCACATCAGTCTCCAGGATATCAATGTGAAGAGACAGCTCTAACCTACCACATCCTGCAGTAGAGAAGACCATTGTAAAGCCAATTATTAATAATTTTCAAGGTGATAAGTACTATAATTCATGAATATCTGTGTGTGTTATGTATTAGTGAAATGTCATATATCATCATCATAGAAAACTTATATCATTAATATTCTATGCCATTAATTCAACGGCATTAGTAACACTTAAACTTGGGATGTAATCACAATTTTGATTCAAAAGTCAGCTGCTTAATTCTGGTAACCATCATTTCACTCTCTAGGGTGTCTCCCATCTAACCCTCTAGGCTCGGTCTTTTCTTGCTTCCTTTCTCCTCTTCAACTCAAAACTTCCTTTTCATTTAATCAATGTGAGGGGCTGGAAAGTTCACAATTATGTGTCCTTGAAACATCACTTTTTTCTCTAGCTCTTTTTATTTGTAGAATGAGAAGCAGTGACTAAATTATCATTAAGGCTCCTTCCTCCTCTGACCTTCCATGACACAGTCATTGTTTTCTGTACTGTTTATTCACATTATTTTACATCATTTCAGGAAGCTTTTCTTGGCATTTTAAATATGCATCAAAACTTCAGTAAAGGGATGATACTCTGGAAATAGAAATTGCAGGACAATTAATTGGGCTTCATAATGATGCTGGTAATCCTAGAGCATTTTCAAGAACATATCAACAATAAAAGAAATCTAATTTTTTGTTTTGATTTCTTTTAAATCAGTGGCTGTAGGTTAATGCATACATGTGTAACTAGAGCACAAGTGGATTGGTAGGAGAACACCTGGAGAGTTAGGATCCCTCTGCTTTAGCTCACTGTTGTTCAATGGGGCGTATGGGACCACCGTTGCTAGACTGACTTTTTTCTTTTTTTAATAGATACCAGATTATGAAATTTCATGTTAAACTTCCAGATCTGAAGTCTTGTCAAGTTCTTTTCACGAAGCTCCATGACTCTAGCAAAACTCACAAGATACCGCACTCGGCCTTCCAGTTAAATCAATGACTTTGTCATGTTTTGTTAAGAGATTTAAAGAATCAGGGAGCCTGTTGGTCCTCATTTTCAGTAATTACCTGCTTGAGCTTTGGGCATACAACACTTTTTCTAGATTTGTAGAATAGTGTTATCTCATGGCCTTTTATTGAAGGCCGATTTGATTACTGAGTTTCTGTGGCCCTCTGTTTCCCATTTGCAAAGAAAAACAATCATAAAATTATATTGTGAAAAAGAACCCTAAAATTTCTAGTTCAAAACCCAAATTTGTACATGAGAAAACAAGGTTTTGAGAAGTAAACTTGCTTGCGTGGCTTTTAGAGGTCATCTCTGTCCGTCCCTTCCCATGAATCCAGGTCTTCATTTTCTCAGGGTTGTCCTTGCCTCATTCCCTTTCAGGCTTATAATAACCAAAGTAACCAATAGAGGCACAAAAGAATTCAGAAGAATGATACAAGGAGGCTAAAGACTATTGATCATTTTATCCCTCTGTTAAAGGATGTTTTCCTTTTATTTAAAATGTTTATATTTTTCTAAAATATCTTTAAAATAGTAATAGATTTTTTTTTTCCCCTTCAGCTCACAAAGTGCTGAGGTCATGATATGAAGGACTCAGTTTAGTGTAGCAGAACTAATATTGTAAACGAGGTTTGCATTATAGATTTATTTTTTGTTTGCATGAAATTTAGGGTGTCTTAAGTCTTAACCTAAAATTTTTGTTTCAGTTAGTTAACATCTGTATTCTTGATAATACATTTGTTCAGTATGAATCTGCTAGGAGATCTTAAATACCTTCTAACTATATATATTATTTTAAATATATATATATTTTGAAGAAAGCTTTCCATGTTGGCAACAATATGCTCATGATATCCTTAAAAAGACATAAAGCTACATCCCAAAAGAGTGACTGGATATACTTTTAAAAGCTGTGGTGGCTCAAACCTATACTCCTATTATTTTGGGAGGTCAAGGCGGATGGATCGTCTAGGTCAACAGTTCGAGACCAGCTTGGCCAACATGGCGAAACCCCGTCTCTACTTAAAATATAAAAATTATCCAGGCATGTTGGTAGGCACCTGTAATTATAGCTACTCAGGAGGCTGAGGCAGGAGAGTCGCTTAAACCTGGGAGGCGGAGGTTGGAGTGAATGGAGATTGCACCATTGCACTCCAGCCTGGGTGACAAAGCAAAACTCCATCTCAAAAAGAAAGAAAGAAAGAAAGAAAGAAAGTTTTGGTTGCTTCTTCTCATGCAGTTCAAAGTTTCTTTTAAAGTGAATTCTGCATCTTTTGGATCTCTTGTGGCCATAATAATTTGCAAAAAGCAATCCCTGTATAGAGCTTATGAAACTCTGGTGCTTCTTTTATGATTATTCATGTTGAAGCCACCTTGCTGGGGAAGTGTTAGACACATAAAGTATTGAAAACTTCTGATTCTTGGAGATTAGGTGTCAAAATATTCAAGGTTTGGCTATTTTTAGCAATTTACCAGTCAAGTGTCTTACTGCTGGAAATGATGGTCAGGGTTTAAATCTATAAATCCCTTGTCTTCACTGAAAGCCATTTTTTTTTAATTGCAGAAAGGAAAACATCTGTAGTATTGTTACCTAGGGTCACGAGAGAACATCATAGATAAGTGCTTCGAGTGTATGTGGGCATTCGCAATTTTTTTTTAAAGATTAAAACTGCTATTTAAAAGTTTAAACAGTTTTATTGGAACATGTTAGATTAAAAGATGAGCACCAAATGTTTAATGTAATCCTTGTTTATAGAAACACGCATGTGTGTAATTGAAGTTCTGAAAGAATGAGTTTAATTCTGAAGTTCTCATCAGCTGATGCCAAGGTCTTGATCTCAGAGTACTTAAGTCAGAATCTTAGTGGGGAAGGACCCCATGTTTTTTGGGAACTCAAAACTGAGAGCCATAGATTTATTTATTGTTTCCAAATAATTTCGACTTTTATTTTAGATTCGGGGGGTACATGTGCAGGTTTGTTACCTGGACATACTACGTGATGCTGAGCTTTGAGGCATGATTGATCCCGCCACCCAGGTAGTGAGCATAGTACCCAATAGTTGATTTTTCATCCCTACACTCCCACTC
The DNA here is from genome assembly GCF_001604975.1 of Cebus imitator. NCBI lineage: Eukaryota > Metazoa > Chordata > Mammalia > Primates > Cebidae > Cebus > Cebus imitator. The sequence goes on from NW_016107320.1 coordinate 10,139,472, forward strand.
ACCCTCCCCTACTCTTGTAGTTTCTGGTGTCTCTTGTTGCCATCTTTATGTCCGTGTGTACCCAGTGAGTAGGTCCCATTTACAAGTGAGAACATGCAGTATTTGGTTTTCTGTTCTTGCATTAATTTGCTTAGGATAATGACAGCCATGGTGTAATGGGTGCATTGATTGTGTATAAACGCAGAAACTGTTCTTTCTTGAGAATTCAAGAAGATATTTGAAGATCCCTATAAAGAAAAAAGCTAAGGTATGAAGATAACCCCTGTGATTCACCTCCCCCTCCCTACTAGACCTTATCTTTGCACCTTGCATTCTGTACTCATCCTTTCTCATTGCTGCTGTAAGAACATACCTGAGACTGGGGAATTTAGAAAGGAAAGATGTTTAATTGACTCACAGTTCAGCATGGTTGGGCAGGCCCCAAGAAACTTACAGTCATGGCAGAAGGGGAAGAAAACATGTCCTAATTCACATGATGGCAGCAAGAAGTCCTGAGCAAAAGGGGGAAATATCTTATAAAACCATCAGATCTCCTGAGAACTGCCCCCATGATTCAATTACCTCCCATTGGGTTTCTCTCACAACACGTGGCTATCATGGGAACTAGAGTTCAAGGTGAGATTTGGGTGGGGACACAGCCAAACCATATCAGATCCTAAATCCCTTGGGTGAATGAAATTGAATGCTGGCACAGAATATTTCACCCTTTCTTGCTAGGGTTAAAGAATTGAGATATTAATAAAAGGAATGTGATTATATGGAAAGATTACATACTAAGGGAGGATAGTTTTAGGAACATGAGGTTAGATTTTGACATGTTTCTCTTGTGGACAAGAGCATAGAGGCCCACAAATGGAAATTCCTTGTTTTCCTTTAACCTTCATCTAACGTGTCTTAGATATTACATCTCAGGATGTACATGATAAGTGGCTGTATTTATGAAAGGACTAATATTTTTATACTGATCTTAGCATCTGAAGGATGTAGGCCCAGTAGTTCCTCATGCGGTGTAGGGTGAGTTCCTAGTCGCCATCTACTGTTAATTAAAAGAGGCGGGGAGGAACCCCTGGCCCATACACCTTTGTCATCATAGAAAACATAGCATAGGAATTATCCCTAGACCAAGCTTTCCTGATATTACTACCATGTTCCTAACAACCAGTGGTTCCTTATTTATGAAATCAAATACAAACTCTGTAAAGCATTTTGTGATTTATTAATTGTTGCATATGAATAAATATAGTTTTTAAAAAGCATCAGATGAAAATATATACCTGTGAACTTACCATGATACTTAGAAGTAAAGTTATCAACACCTTTCACTCCTCTACGTCTTTCTTCTTTAACCCAGTTTTCTGGTTCTTCTTAAAAGTAATTACTCTTAAATTTTGTGCTTTTCCCCTCTTTTTAAAAAATAACTTAAGAAAACATGTGTGTACTCCTAAACATAGGTTACTTTTGCTTCTTTTTGAGATATATTTAAATTTTATTGTGGTCTACATATCCTTAGCAGTTTATCACTCAATATTATGTTTCATCTGTATGACTGCATTTACTATACCTAGTTGATTTACTTCCCTGAAGTACAATATTCAGTTTCATGACCATACCATAATTTACTTATTCATTTTGCTATCAGTGAAATTTGGGTGATTATCAAATTTTTTTCTAGTATCAAAAATCCTGCTAGGAGCATTCATGTTCATGTCTAATGGTACATATTTTCAAGTGTTATTTTATGTGAGAGTAGATTACTTGGACCTTGAAGATGAACGTGCTAACTTCTCCAGATACTGCCAATTATTTTTCAGCAACATATGAGTTCCCATCATTTTATGTTTGTCGACATTTGATATTTCCAGGCCTAGTGATTTCTGCTCATTTACTGGATATAATAGGATTGTCTCTGTAGGAAGTTGATTTCCATCTCCTCAATTGCTAATAAAGTTAAAAATCTTTTCATATGTATTATTGCTATTTTTATTTCTTCTGTAAATTACCTACCCAGGACTTATTCTCATTTTATTGGTCATCATTGAATTATAGGAGTTTTGAGAGAGTGAATGAGCCAGCCTGTGTGTGTGTGTGTGTGTGTGTGTGTGTGTGTGTGTGTGTGTGTGTGTATCTTCTTAATGTGTTATATGTGATTGGAGTTTCTTCTCCCAGTTTGAGGCTTCCTTTCTTCCCCCCTTGTTTTAGGTATCTTCTGATGAAGTGGGATTATTTATGGTATGTTCACAGGAGCTACAATTTTTAATTTCAATGTAGTCAGTGTTTTTAATTATCTTATGTTTAGCTATTTTGGGTCATGCTTAGGAAATTCTTCATAAATTTCATTGATGACAGTCTTCTATATTTTTTTCTTACATCTTATATTTTGACCTTTCATATTTATTCCATTAGTCTACCTAAAATAGACTTTTTTTTTCCTGTGTAGAGTTTGCAGTAGGGATTTCATTTCATCCTTTCATGTGGATAGGCAATTGTTACAGAAGTATTTAGTGAGGAGTTTCTTCTTTCTCTAATGACCTGCAATGTCACTTTCATCATTTATGAAGGTTTCACATATACATGGAAATTTTTTAGTCTGGCATTAAATGTCCTTTAAAACAGTTTCTGCAAATGTTTTTGGTTTCATTTCCTACGGTTCCCTTCATGTACTCTCTACTGAAGTAAGCTCTGTGATGTGCCTCAAAACTGTCCCACAATATCCCTTGTCTTAAGCATCTTGTGCTTTCATATACCTCTCACATTCCGCCTTGTGCTATTGTTTTAGGTATATTTATTTCTCTTCTGCACCCAATTATATTGTGAAGGTTTAGAAGCAGGAATGATATTTTATTCATCTTTGATAACCTTAAACAATAAATACAGTGTCTTTTACTTAATCATTACCATTGGTAAATCATTGAACTAAATTGGGGTTTAGAATTGAAGATCTTAGAAATTACCTCACTACTCCCATTATATTTGCCTGTCCATGATCATTGAGATTTATAGAGTTTAAATGCAATGCCCAGTTTCACATATGTTGTTGTGTCCCTGACTCTTTTTTTCTTTAGCTTATTCCAGAATGTCTTTCATTATCCATTCCATGAGCAAATGGCTGAACTATTAAAATGCTGTCCAGAAGTGTGAAAAAGTATGAAGATGCTAGAAAACAGGTGAAGTGATACATATATGGCAGATCTAAGACCTTTACACTTATTGAGTCTATTACTAAAAATGATGTTCACTTAATATCAAAACACTCAGCATTACCCAAGCACAATACACTGACTTGCGCCTCTGCCTTTCTTCATGCCCCTTGTTTAGCAGAACTGTTTTCATGTGCTACTGTCCATGGGTTTTCTCCAACCTTACAGATTAATTTCCTCCTGTTGAATGCTACATTTCGTACTTGACATCCCTTCTGCTACTGCACCATTCATACCATATTTTAATTTTTTTTTTTGTTTTTTTTTTGAGACAGAGTCTTGCTCTGTTGCCAATCTGGAGTGCAGTGGCACAATCTCGGCTCACTGCAACCTCCACCTCCCAGGTTCAAGTGATTCTCCTGCCTCAGCACCTCAGCCTTCTGAGTAGCTGGGACTACAAACGTGTGTCACTAGGCCCAGCTAATTTTTGTATTTTTAGTAGAGACAGGGTTTGGGTTTCACCATGTTGGGCAGGATGGTCTCGATTTCTTGACTTCATGAGCCACCTGCCTTGCTCTCCCAAAATGCTGGGATTACAGGCATGAGCCACTGTGCCCAGCCTATTTTAGTTTTTTTTTATGGCCTCTCTCACTTTTGATTGCCACCCCCTGAAGTCAAAGACAATTTTTTTCCATCTGTGTCTTCTCAATGCATAGCACAGGGCTATGTTTGGTAAAAATTAGATACCCAAGACATTCTAAATACAAAAACCAAAGAAGCAAAACTTTTTGAAACTTCAAATGAGCTTATAAATAAGCTCTATTATGTGCTTATAGTAAGAAGTTTGAAAATAGAGGAAAGTATTGAAAAGAACAGAGATCTCTAGTAATCCCAAAATAACCACCTCAGGAGAATTCTTAAGTTAGAAGCCACATCCCTCCCGGTACCTCTGCTGGTCTGCAGGTCTCTGTTGGTTTTTCTTAGTTGCCATCATTTTGGAAGAGAAACATCCAGTCATCCAAGTGCTAAACTAACACTCTAGTGTTGCTGTTCTTATCATCTCAGAATGTTGGCTTCCTGATAACTGGTGCCAAGAATCTCGTATGTTCTGTTAGACATCTTCAATGTTTTGGATAATGTCAAAATGTCACATACTGGTTATTTTTAACAACGGGCCATCCCAAGTAGACACACCCATCGTAGTGACTCAAGGCCACCAGTAGGAAGCCCTTCAGAAAAGTTATGGAGTAGTGCTTTGTGTTAAATGAACTCGTTAAGAGACACAAACCAACATCATTTTTTAATCTCTCAGGATGCGGATGTTGTATGGATAGATTACTACTCTGATATTTAGTACAGAGGTTTATTTGTTTAAAAATTTTATTTATTTGATCTCCCAAAACAACTGTGAAGGCTATCTTTTCTACTCCTGGTATGTTACCATACACTAGGTTTGTCTCAGCATCAGATCTTGGCTAATAATGAGCTCTTCTGGTAACTGTAGACATAGAGAAATTGGGATGCATTTAGTTAGAATATTTTTTGTTCTTATGTGCGTTGGACAATACACATACGTATATTGTGGTAGAACCTCACCTCTGAGTAATGAAATCATGACATACACTCAAATTATATTCTGCCTTTTTTGTCTTAGATAGAAATAAACAATTACATGGAATTTTCATAGGCAAAATTAATTAAGATGAGAGTAATCAGTCTTTGCCCAGCCTCCTTCCCACCTTCCTCTTAAAGTGATTTATTAATAAATTGCATCTGAAGTAATTAAGACATAGCAAATAAAAATCTGAAGATCATATTTCTTAAAAGACTTCCAGTTTTATATGAAGCTCTCAATTTATCCATTCCTCCATCACCACCATCTCTCACAACCAAAGTACTCATCTCTAAATGGAAGTTTTCTAAAATTCCTACAGAAGTGCCTTCTCCTGTATGTATATACACATACATGGTGTTAGAGTTGTGTTGCTGATGGTCATTTGTGTAGCACATTGAATGTGTGTTTATATTTCTTCACAAAGCACCTTGATGAAAGGGACTTGCTATTTTCTAAATCTTTGTATACTTGTTGTTTGGGACATTTTAGTTGCTGAAGGAATAATAGATGAATGGATGAATAGGTACGAACTACAATGAATATTTATTGGTTAACTGAGCTCTGACTTGATACTTTTATGTGATAATATGAATGTCTGCTATGGGCCATTCATTGTGCTAGATGCTTGCCATAAAATGTTTTCATTTGTACAGTAGCCTTATAAAATCAACATTATTATGTGCTTTATATATAAAAAAAGAAATTAAAACTCAGATATGCTATCCGAAGTCCACACTTCTAAGAAGTGGAGCAGGAAGAATTTGAACACAGGGCAGCCTAACTTCAACACATATATTCTTTCTTAGCATCATATCAATGTGCTTCTAACTTCACAAGGAAGAGGAGGGACATAGAAATGTCCAGGATTCTTTGGACATAATGCATCTTTAGATCCAGCTATAGTGTATTTTCCAAAGTAGCTATTCCCAGCTACGTCTTAGCCACCAGATATGGTAGGGAATTCCCTGAGCAAATACATACTGAAATCCATCTTTTTGGTTTTGTTTTTGGCTATCTCTTATATTACAAGTTTATAGACCACAATTTTTCCTACTGTGTAACTGTTCTTGAGCACAGGTTCTGTTTCCCCATTTGGTAACTAAATGGCACAGAAATGATAGAGTCTGGCTCTCTGGGGTACTGGTCTGCTGGCAGGTACCCTACTGTTCATATGCTGGCTGATGACTGGACCCTAACTCTCATGGTGCTGGCTGTTTCAGGGCCTGATGCTTTCTGTACATCCAGAGGACTAGGTTTAAAATTGCAGTAGTAAGACCTCTTCCATGGAGTCAGTGTTATGTATGACATGACCTTGCTTTGGGCAAAGATTATGCATGCATTGATATACAAACTAATAGCGGTTAGTCTAATGAATTATACGCCAAATGGTCACCTCAGGTAAAATTACTAACCTGCATTTCTAACTGAGCTTTCATTGCCAGACACTCACTAAGACTATTCACCCCATTGGTCAGTATTACAGTAGGGGTATTAATACGTATTTAACACACTCATGCACCTTGCTAGCCAAATTGGAGATCCTATTTTATGAAGTTCTGAAAGGGAGGAAGGTGACATTGCAGAGAGGAAAATAAAAGTAGAAGTGATTACGTATCTTTTCCTGGATCACAACAGATTGTGAGCAATGGATCCAAAAGTATCAATTTTCAATTCATCCCAAACCAACTATTGAGTACATTTATTGTATACATATGTATCTTAATTTGTTTGTGCTACTATAACAAAATGCCTTTGACTTGGTAGTTTATACATAGTAGACATTTCTTGCTCATGGTTCTGGAGGCTGGCAAGTCCAAGATATCAATGTGTCTGAGAATTGATGTCTTGAGGACTGCTCTCTGCTTCCAAGATGGTGCCTTCTTGCTGAATGGTCACGTGGAGGATGGGAGGAACGGTGTTCTCACATGGTGACAGGAAAAAAAAGGAACAAACTTGATCCTTCAACTCATTTTATAAGGGCACTAATCCCATTCATGAGGGCAGAGCCCTTATGGCCTAATTACCTCCCAAGGCTCCACCTCTTCATATGGTTGCATTGGGGACTAAATTTCAACATGAATTTTAGAGAGACACAAACATTCAAACCATAGTAATGTGCTATTTTTAAAGAGACAATGGAGAATAGTGGTAGAGCACACAGTGTGGGGGATCAGGCTACTTGAGTTAGAATTCACTTTTTAGTACTTATGAGCTGCGTGTCCTTAGGAAAATAACCTTCCTGTGTTTCTGTTCCTCATTTGTAAAATGGGGATAAATAATAGTATCTACCGCATCAGGATATTGTGAGTCTAAGCAAATTAATATATGCAAAGTATTTAAAACATTTATAACAGGTAATATGTTATCAACATTTATTATTACTACTGCTGCTGCTGTATTTGAGGCACTGTGCTGGAAACTGAGATCTAGAAATAAAAGCGACTATAACTGCCATCAAAGATCTTTCAATCTAGCAAGGGGGATGCCAGAGTAAACTCTATAAGGAAAAGGGGAAAATACGGGGAGTGAACCATCTCAGAGTGCTGTGGCATCACAATCAAGAGCTTCCGGAATCTTGGAAGTGGGAGTACACCCAGAGGAAGTGATTATAGATCTGTGTGGTGAATTTTTAGTAGGAATTATGCAGAGAAGGTTTGAGAGACAGATTATTCAAGGCAGCTCAAAGAAGACCAAAGCCCCTTATCCAGAGAAGTACTCTTCCCCCTGACTGATTAGGTCTGGGAGTGTGCATTTACCAGAAAACAAAACCTTATATTCCATGAAAAAAAGGAAACAGATAAACCAGATAAACATCCTTGGGAAGGGTAAGTGTTGGTTTGTTCTGAGGTGTTGAGTTCTAAAATCCAGTCCTGTCGATCAAGTTATTCCTAACAGTGGGGTGGAGAAGGCAGAGAGAAGAAAAGTCAGTGCATTAAAGAAAAGTCTGTGGACTTCTGAAAGGAACAAGAATTCACACACCGCGGAAGAATCTTTAGAGAAGGGAGAGGAGGTGTTTGGCAGTGACTGGCTGGTGGTTAGGAGGGAAGGGGCACCTGGAGTGGACACAGATTTATTACCCACATTGCGGTACTGTCCAGGGCAGAGGTGAATGCTGGCTGGATGTGTGCTACTGTGACAGTTGTTAGGAAAAGAATTGGTTCCATCAGAAGCAGACGCCACGCAGATTTGAGCTAAGGCTGATGCCTCGTGTTTTGTTTTCCAGCCGTGGACTCCAGGGTGCTATATATTATTACTTTAGGTGCAGTAACAACTCCCCATCACGTTGGTAGTTCATTTTTACCTTTTCCAAGTGAACACTTTAGGCAGGCTGATTTACTTTTTTTCCTCCTCTGTGAAATAGAGGAGTGCTCTTTAGCACTTTTACCCTTTGAAAATATAAAATCACTCAAGGGCTTTCATATTTTCAAAGGGCAGAAGCAACTTTAGCGAGAGAGAAGAGTACAAAAAGCTGACTGATCTTTTTTTTTTTGAAAGCGCTGTAATGAAAACATGTAGAAGACATATCCTGCAGGCCAGTGTATGTGGACGCTGGTAAAAGGTGGAGGAAGGAGGGAGGGGTGAGAGGGTAGGGAATGGTACACATTTGAAAAGTGAAACTGTTACACTGTGGCTGAGATTTGATTTTTATGTTTTCCTTTTTAAGTCACTGGAGGCGAAATAGTCCTTATCATTTTAGCCCCCAGGTTCATGCTAGGATACAAATAAAAAAGCATCCCTCAATATTTTAATTGAGAAAACGACTGCTTCCTTCTTTGGCAATTATTTGCCAAATATCAGACCGCTGTGAATGAAATCAACTCACCATCAGGAACTTGCCAGCGTTATTCCTGAGTGAATTTTGCCTTCAGCGTGACAGGTATAGTTATGTCTCCTCTAAAATGCAGAGAGAACAGTTCACCTGTCAGGTAAGAAACAAATAACTTAGCCACGAGCCAGCCCCATTATCTCAGCCCCATACCACACCTGCCATACAGCAGACACCTCTGGAGCAGTCCATCATTCCAAAGCACCATATTTTACCCAGTGAGGTGCTTACTACAAGCAGCTACAGAAAAGATCTACTGACTCAAGCTTCATTGGCAATGCTCAATGTTGGCATTCTGAGGTGGATAGGCCATTTGCCTCCTCCGCAAAGTACATATAACAAAGTGTTATCTGCAGGAAGGGTTTTCGTTACGCTTATTATTATTATTACTATTACTTTGGAGATGGAGTTTGCTCTGTCGCCCAGGCTGGAGTGCAGTGGCACAATCTCGGCTCCGTGCAACCTCTGACTCCTGGGCTCAAGCATTTCTCCTGCCTCAGCCTTATGAGCAGCTGGGATTACAGGCACACACAGCGATGCCCAGCTAATTTTTTCTATTTTTAGCAGACATGGGGTTTCACTGTGTTTCCCAGGCTGGTCCCAAACTCCTGTGCTCAGGCAATCCACCTGCCCCTGCCTCCCAAAGTGCTAGTTATGCTAATTATTAAATATAAATTTGAACAGTGGCATAGAAAGTTTGTAGCAGCTGCAATTCTTAAATGCCATTTGCCAAATCATTGTATCTTTTTGGGTCTCCCAGTGGCTACAGCATTAATCTGCAGGCTGAGGATTAGCTCCAGACCCTGGTTCCAAGAAGGCACTCAGGACTCTGCTGGCTGTTTCCAGAATGATCTGGGTTGGGATTTGCAATATAATCTGATAAAGAGCACATTTTGCCATTTCAATGACTCAGCGGTATCATAATTTCCCTCTCTTTCTCTCTCTTTTTTCTTAAGCCGCCTTCACTGCTATGGTCACAGCCAGAAAGAATATTCTGAGTGGTGGAGTTACATTCTACCCTGGGTTTACTGCAGAGAAGCAATTAATTGTGAAACTATGTGAGTTTTTTGGTGCTGCTTTAGATGGACTTGCCCATCAAAGGACCACTTAAAATTCATACACAGTAGCAACTGTGAAGGAATACCTAAGACTCATAAATAAAGCAAACCTATCTTAATTTATTGCCAGTACCTTCTATACCCATTGAGCTATTCAGAACCCTGCACAATTGATGTTTCTTTCCTCCAGTTATTTCAGTAAAAAATGAACTCTATTTTATGCCACACAAGCATACTAATAAACCAAGGTTTTGCTGCTTATAAAGGCAAACTGTCACCTGTTAAAATATGTAACTGTCATAGAAAGATAAAAAAGGATCATTTAATAATGATGAACAATGTGCATGTGGCATAAATAGAATCCAAAAGGTAAACAGCAGTTTATTATGCTAGAGCCAGCCAGAGCTATTTCTCAATGGGAGACTCTCAGTGCTCATTTTTGTGCTCTTCCTTTTAAGGGAAATACAACCTGGCTTCGAAATGATTTGTGTGTGTGTGTGTATTTCATGGAGGCTCATTACTGATTCAGAATATGGACTGTTGCCCTTATACTGCAAGGAAAAAATGGATTTCAGGCATATGTTCTTAACTCTGATGAGGACAATCTTAAGTGCACTATGTCACTGTTTTCTTGAGTTTTATAATAGGGAGCATTTAGAAGTTTCATTGTGCCAGTAGGTTTGGGAAGGAGGTTGTTTTTAATTAAGCTCTCAGCTGCTTTTTCCACTGTTTGAAGCCAGATATATATCTCTAGCAAGAATATGTCTGATGCTACTAAATAAAGTCAGTGCTGGCAAAAAATAAAAGTGGGTTATTGTAGTTGTCTGGGTTTCTTGATCTCTTTTTATTGACCTGTGCAAATAATACCACCATGGTACAGCACTGAAAATTCCCCAGATTAAGAGGATGGTTCTGGGCACTGAGACAATGTTAAATTTGTGTACATGCTCACTAAATTTTAACAGTCATATGGGGTTCCTTGCCTCTTGTGCAATGAGTAAGAGCTATAATGAAACATTTTTTTTATTAGTAAATACTTCGGTTGGAGTATATTAAACTTCAGGGAATTAAAAATGAGAACAGCTTTTCCAATAAGAGCTTCTTCTCTTCTAGAGTCATTTCTCTCTCTTTTTTAGCATGTATTTACATTGACTAATGTCTTGGAAACTACGGTTATGGTCGGCTGAATAAATATTGAGTGTTTTAAAGATTGTGTAAATATTTGCCCAATAGGCGACCTGGTTTCTTAAATATTTGGCCTTTTACGTTAGGTTCAATTTCAAATGATTTAAAAGCTTGCTTAAGTATTGAACACAGCCAAACCAGCTTTAAAATAACAAACAAACAAGCCTTTCCTTGCATGGTTTAATGTAAGGCATTATATTCAGTAGGAAACAGACTTTCACCCAAACCTGAAGAGCTATGATTGTACTGAAAGAATTTAGAAGAGCTTCATTAGAGAGCCAGAGGGAGCTAGTTTCTGGGATTGAGAATTATAAAAAACTTGAATCTCAGCTCTATTACACACCAAAATGTCTTGTTTCCAGTGAGGTTTCTTTGTTTGGAGACCTTATTTCTCAGCAAGATGCTCACAAAAATAATTGTGTTGCTTGTTAAAGTGATTTATAGACAGAAAAACAATTCCTTCATGAGTCCAAGATGGAATCCTGTAAGACTAAATACTAGAGCAAAATTTGGCTACCTTCTCATATCCCATAGTACAATTCATCTTCAGTACCAGAAATCTATTCCTAAAAGCCTCTTGTTATTTTATTGTTCCCCAAAAAACAACAGTAGTTCCCTATTGCCATTAAGATAAGATACAGACTCCTTGGTAATGTGATTTGGCCTCAGTCTACCATTACAGTTTCGTCTCTCACCACTGTCCACCTAGTACTTTATACTCCAACCACTAAATATATCATGAACTTTCCACAGCTCTGCACCTTCACATATTCTTTGCTAAGAGACAAAGTTGCTTCACCTATCTATCAGGCTAACAAGCTCCTATTTAACTCTCTACGCCCATTTTAAAGGTAGACACCACTGTAAATCCTTCTAATAATTCCACTGAGTAGAATGAATCACTCTTCTCTGACTCCAGTTCTTAAAATATGGTATTTTGTTTATTAAATTACAATTGATAAATTATTTATTTCTGTCCATTTGCAGTAAATTTCAAGATACTGTGTTTTAATCATCTGTGTATAGCACTTCATACTTAATAAATTGTCATTTTTCTTAATTAGAAGCATTTTTTTTTTTTTTTTTTTTTTNTTTTGAGACAGGGTCTTGCTCTGTTACCCAGGCTGGAGTGCAGCCTAGCTCAATGCAGCCTTGAACTCCTGGGCTCATGTGAGCCTCACACCTCAGCCTCCTGAGTAGCTGTGACTACAGGCTCATGTCACTGCACCTGACTGAATAATTTTTGTTTCTAAGTCATAATGGAGTTTTTCCACCTACCTAATAATGAAGCCACACATCTGTAGCTTTGTATCTAAGCAATAAGACTTTAATATTTAAAAGATGATTTGAATAGTGAGCCTTGATAATAGTAGAGTAGATGTCAGAATACAAATGGTATCAGTGACCTGATCTTAGGAATTAGAATTAAGTGGCTGATTTTTGCAATTTTTCAAATCCTCCTGGATTCTCATCAAGTAACCACTGACTCGCTGGTGGCAATAAGCAAACTTCTAGCCTGTCCCTTTCATTTGACAAGTTAGAGTAAATAATAATGTCTGCGCCTCTTGTACTGGCAGCAAACTCCAATAGTAAGAAAATGCCACAAGTTTATCAGAAAATAATATACACATGATTTTTTTTGCTATAATTAATACCAGTATTTGTTTAATAAATTTCTCAGAAAAGTAACAACTTTTATGTTTTGATACCAAGCTTACAAATGGGTCCTTCTTTGTTTGGTCCAGGCAAAAAACATAATCAAATAGGGTTATGTGATTTATAAGATAAAGTAGCATTTTGGAGAGTGAAAGCCTGGGCTCATTCATATAGCCATCACATATAAAGACTAAAATTTACAGCACAAATTGTAGCTTATCAATTTGTTAGTCTAGTTGCTCAGGTACTGTGGATTTTCTATGTGCCAATGAAGGGAGTAGTAAAATTCTTCCACAAGCTTTCAAAATGGGGTTTGCAATACAGTCTCCTGGGGTGCAGGAGCAAAATGCCTTTTCACGTGAAATGTTTCAAGTGTATGATAGGACATAGGGAATACTTCGTAATGATTATTCATGTGCCTGCACCAAGCTTTGGCCAACACCTTTTAATCTAAAAAAATAGTAAAAGATGCTAAGCTTTTTAAATATATAAAGTACAAATTACCTCTTTTGCCTACTCAGGCTATTGGCAGTGACATTCTATGGTACCTGAGATGTCTTAGGGGTAGAGTGAAGTTTGCACAGCTCGGAAGGCTTGCAGAGGACAGCTGAGGGATCCTCTAGTCTTCCTTGATCTGCATAAAATGGGCAGATGTTTCATAAATATTCCTGCAAACAAGTAGTTCATCGAAAACAGTCATAATAATGCAAACCACAAATGAAACTGAAGAAAATGGAAGAGATGTGCTTCTCCAGGTCTCAGTCTCTACTCTCTGTCTTCCACGTTGTGAGGAAAAACAGTAACAGCCAAAGCAGGTTTGACAAGAACTCAGGCAAATCACTTTAAAGTGACCTTAATTAGACCACAATTAACAATAAATTCTACTCTTAGGTTATATTAAGCCTATGACCTTATCATAGTCTGATGCTATTACTTAATCATATTCTCTAATCTAAGTATGGCGCTATAATGATTAGCAAGGTGTGTTATGCTTGGCCTTTCCACCCCCCCACCCCTATAAAGATTCTTTATTTTAGAGTAGGGGTTGACAAGCGTTTTCTGTAAAAAGATAAATAGTAAAAATATTAAGCTTTTCAGCTCATAAGTTCTCTATTACCAGCAACTCAGTTCTGCTGGGGAAAGCAGCTATAGACAACCCATTAATGAGTGTCACTGGATTCCAATAAAACTTTATTTATAAAAGCAGGGAGGAAGCAGGCTGGATTTGACCTGCAGGCTGTAGTTTGCTGACCCTTGCATTAGTGACACACATAGAAATGCTTATAAAAATAATAGGATATCTGGGATTACTATATGTTAGAAGTGTTGGGGAGAGGGTAGAGATATAAATGAGAACAGATGGACCATGTATTGATAATTGTTGAAGTAAGGTGATGGATACATGATGGTATATTACATATTTCTGACTGTATATGTTTAACTTTCCATAATAAAAATAAGCTTCCAGAACATTGGGACACACCGCTTATTTTTTCTTCAAAATCTTTAAAATCATCTTTCAGTTTAGTAACTTGACTGCCTTTCACTAAATTTGAGGATATGTGCTTAGAAGCTTATTTGAGGTTTCTTTATAACAAAAGATAATTATCCACCTACAACTGGGAGAAAGTGTGTTTCTCTTTCCTTTGTAATGGTGCCTGAAATAGTATGTAGCCAACATTATAGCATTCCATTGAAATGTATTCCTTTGCTGACAAATACTGTTGGACCATATTTAGTAAATACTGCTGAAGATTTGAAGGAACAAGTAGTAGAACAAACTGTTCATGGGAGGTTTGCCAAATGGTTAGGTAAAAGTGCAGATGTTCCAACATCTCAGAGCTTATGTGGTTTGTTAGATTATATTTAAATTGTGAAATACATAAAGGTCTATTGCAGTTAGTATTGTATGGTAAATCAGCCCAAATTTAGTGGCATAAGACATCTATTTTATTATACTCTTGGATTCCATGGGTCAGGAATTCAGCAGAGTGCAATGGGGATGGCTTGTCACCACTCCATGAACTCCAGGGCCTCAGTAGGGAAGAATTGAATGCTGGGAAGTGACTAGAATGGTTGGGGCTGGCATCAACTGGAAGTTTGTTCACTTATATATTTCACATATATATCTAATGCCTTGATGAGGGCTTGGCTCAGCTGGGATGGTCAACAGTGCACCTACACATGCCTTCTTTGTATAGCTTAGCTTCTCGTGGCATGTCCGTTAGTTTCTGGGAGGAAGCATCCCAAAATGGAACCTCTGGAGAATGCCTATTCCAAGAGAAATTGACAGAAGATAGAATTTTAAGAGGCAGCTTTGTAAATCACTTCTGCTATTCTATCTATATAGAAGATATCATGAGTCCAGTCAGATTGAAAGGTTAGAGACATAGAACTCACCTCTAGTTGGAAATAATGTCACCATTTTGGGGACCATATATCCCTGCCAAGAGGACTGTAACTTTTTTTGTTGTTGTTGTTGAGCCATTAAGGGAAAATTAAACCAGAGAAGATATGTACTCACTGTAAGCAACAAATAAATCTTGCAAGTGTAATCACTGATTGAAATAGTCATTTTGATGAGGGAAAAAAAGAATTTTTCAGGGTAAGTTTAATAAGAAGCCACCCCACATGAAGTTTATTTATTTCCGCCTCATTCATTATTGAGTTCTTTACACATTAAAAACCTTAAACCAGACAGGCACAAAGGGTAGCATGTTGTATTGATATAGCTAATTTTATATAGGAACAAGACTTTTAAATTAGTCTAGAATTTGGACAATATTTTGTGCTGAGTTGGGAAATGACCATGAATATTTTTTGAACAATATAGATGTTGTCTGGCTGTCCTAGGCAAAGGAACCCAAAGAATTGTCAAACATCAAGATGAATAATGTATTTTTTTTTAAATTCAAAAAAGAAAATTGTTCCAGGTTTGCTCACTTTTCTGTCGTGGCAAGTGAGTATCATTAGATTTCTAACTTGTAAAGATTTTGGAAAAAAAAAATCTACATTTAATGTTTCTCATCATTATAAAAATGAATGAAAACATAAATGAATGTAAAAATAAATTAGAATGTAGAGAATATTTAAAGTGAGGGAGTTTGGAAATGACTGAATTAATTTATAATTTTTTTTGTGCCAAATATTCTTTGTTTCTATAAATTCCCATATTTATTCCCTTAGAAGTCTTAGAAACATAACTTTATAAATGTACTTTAATGTTTTCCAAATAACAAAATTTTCAGTGGTTTTCAGCCTACTTGTTAAAAATATAAATTTCAGTATATTCTGATTATTTTTTAGAACAACTTGATATCAGTGAAGATGAAAATTTATTAAATGAAACTAGCAAAAGAATTACTGAAAATGGTGGATAGAACTGAACAATGATTAAATTACTTAATAAATGCACCTAGAAATGTAGTTCTTTTGGTCTCTTAGATTCCTTATGATGTCTTTTACAGTGCTAAAAGCATTACAACCTAGTACTATAGTGACAAACATAATTTTAAAACAGAGCTGTGAATTCCTTTATCACCAAGTAAACCAAAATAGTTGAAAGTACTATTGCATATTAAATCACGTTTATCTGGCTAAGGTTATTAATAATTAATGTTTTAGTGATGTCAAAACTTTTGTACCCTTAATCACATCACACAATTAAAAATATATTTACTTCATATTTTCTTATTAATTAAAAGTTTCTGTTTGGGATATATTTTACAATATAATAATAATAGATGACTTAGAACTTATTAGACTCTGGGCACCATTCTAAAATATATTGCTTATTAACTCATTTAATGCTCGTAATAACCCTATGAAAATGACACTATTATTTCTGTCTTATGGATGAGGAATACAGTCATAGAGAGAAGTATCTTATGCAAGGTCCCATAAGTGAGCTACAGAGATAATAAAACATCACTGTATGTATTTTCTAAATAAATGTGTATTTATTGGAGGTCCAATAAAATTATAACTGAAAAAATTATGCAGTGACAAAAGTTTGGCTATTGCTAACCTAGAGGATGAACCACAAACTCATGAAACAGCATATGGGTAGGTGACCAGAGATTACAGTAATCTGTTGTCTATTACAAAATAACTAGAAGAGAATATTTAAGTGTTTCTGGCATAAAGAAAACACATATTTAAGGTATGGATATCCCAGTTATACTGATTTGATCTTTACAAATTCTGTGAATGTAGTAAATTATCACATGTACCCTGAAAATTGGTACATTTATTATGTACCAATAAAAAATGACAAAACCAAACCAAACAAAAAATGGTATCTGGGCTCTTCACAGCCTAGCCCTAGGCCGCAGTCATCCCATTTGCCACCTCCCTGTTCATGCACGCTCTAGTCAGACCCCAGATGTCCCTGTACAAACCCATTTCTCTTCCTGTCTCTATATCCGGGGTGTGCACTCTCACCTTCTTATACTAGCCTTTCTAGTCTTACCTGTCTTACCAGTGCTTATTCATTCTTAGAGATCCAGCTCAAATGTTCTCTTCTTCATGCTGCCCTCCTTGACTTACATCTGCAGAATTTATAGCTCCCACTGTCACCATTTCCACTTCTTTTATAATAGTGTTAGTGTTTTCCTGTATTCACTTATTAGTTTTTTAAGGTTTCTCATTTATCTTTCCCAGTAATGTATCAACTTGCAAAGGCCATTAACCACATAGGGTTTAACCTCTTAAAAATCCTTTCTGTTTGGCACAGTGCCAGACATTTTCTCTTCCAGTTTCTCCTACTGCTGTGCTGATATTTGGCTTCCCATCATCAGTTTGGGTATGAGACACTGTCATCATTACTTTAGTAGATTATTTCATTTAATCTGAACAATGACTCAATGAGGCAGGTTCTTTAGGAGACTGTGTTTACAGGGATTAAGCAGTGAGTCCAAGGTCACACAGGTGGGTGCAGAGATTCAAACTCAAGTGAATGACTCTGAAAAGCAGGTCCATATCCACTAGACTACATAAAATCCTGTGTTCAATTTAGCTTTGATGGAATCCCCCAACCACTATGAGAGGTCTTTAGTGGCACAGAGTAGGGTTTACTCTTCGGGGTGGGTTGGGAGAAGGTATTTCTTCTACTGCTTCCTTTTGAATGTTTCTCTTGTGGATAACAGAAGAATATTGAGAGGGAAGAACAAGGAATGAAACTGAGACAACCAGAGAAATGAACTTTTCTTTCCACCAGCCATGAAATTTAGCTCAGTATCGATCCATAAGAAGTTCTCCCAGTTTTCCTCCTGTACTGTTTTGTGTTTCATTTTTAAACAGTCACCTAGTGTGGCCAGGAAAACTCATTATGTGGTAAGCAGTTGATTTCTTGGGCTTTTGATAGAAGATTGCATGCGGTTATAGCTGTTTCTAGAGTTTGGTGGGAGATATTGCTGCACCTACTACACTCATGTCACTGATTTAATTCAACCAATGTCCATCTACTTTGCAGTGGAATCATTCTCTACCAGTTGTCTCAGGAGATGAGTTCTATGAGAAACCTTTTTCTGACTCTGATTATACTGAGTTAACTTTTAACCCTATTGACCCAGCTTCTGCCTTTTTCTTTCAAATAGTCTTACTAACAACAATAATGATAATACAATAGCTTTCTTAATTAGTGATTATGACAAATTGATAGACTGTATATGTCATTATCTTTATAGTCATGGTTGGTACAGTTTAGTATATTCTTCAAATTAAAACTGAAATCTTGTGTCCTGTCAGATCTTAAATTATAAGATCTAAGACACAGCATCACTGCTCATTTATATTTTTATGAACCTCTTAGCTTTGTACAAATGTCTAGCAGATACCTGCTTCATGGCCATTTAAAACAATAGCTCGTAACATATAGTAAATTTATAAGCAGTCATTTCTTCCAGTTGCCAACTTATGTCATTGTACTTGTGACTGCAATAAAAAATATCACTATTTATTTCTTTAACTTTTAACATTGAAATGTGCCGCTATGGTATATTATGGATATATTACTGCATTACTGGGGTCGGTCTCTTGCCATTTCTCATCAGCAGAGCATATCTGTTTTGGTGAGCTACATTTAAAAAATATACACCTGGCACAGTCATAACTGACAATTTAAGAGAGATTAATGAATTCTGTCCTAAGGCTACATTGAAGGAAAATCAGCATCCTTAAAGAGGATGTAAAAACTGGATTTTGGAGATTTTTGTCATTTGACAAATATATATATTATATATATATATAATATATATATATATATAAAATTGTATACCAGTATAAATATAGGTATACATATATGTATACACTTAGATACACATTTTTATATATGTATACAGGTATACATTTTTATATATGTATACATATGTGTACATAGTATACCTATATTTATACAGGTATACATATATATTTATACAGGTATATATATGCAGGTATATATATAGGTATATATATTTATACATGTATGCATTTTTATATATTTATACATGTATACATATATATTTGTACAAATATTTACACATGTATACATATGTATTTTTATATTTATGTTTTCTTTACGTTTAGAAAGCTCCCCAAAAGGTGTATTTAAATTTATAAAGTATAAATTTATATATAATATAAATATGCATACGTATACATGTATAAGTATTTGTACATACATATATATTTGTGTGTATGTATACGTATACATATATATGTATTGTGTATGTATGTATACATGCATAAATATTATAGGCACTCTCTATAAGTGCATGCAATTTGCTGGCCATTGCTGTAGGCAGGGGATAACAGACAAATTTTCCCCCTCATGGTGCTTCCATTTGAATAACTAGGTTTGAAATAAATTGCAGCTCTGTGGTTAGCCTTTGAGAAGCCTTCATGTCACAGCTGTAGATAAGAATATCATGGCAAACACAATACGGATGGGAGCTCTTTTTAGCTGCACATGCAGTAGAGCCTTGGTTAGGTGTAACATATGGTCATTCTACCCACCACTAAAATAAAACTCTGGGAGAACACAGCAGCTGTGGAGTGGAATTAATCCTATGCTGTTTTTGAAGCTGTTGGATTTTCATGAAAAGAAAAAAAAAAAACAAAAAACATGAGGTTGAGTTGCTGAGTGTTTATGGAGCCCCAAACCAAACTGCAAAATGGTGTTTAAAAAATAACTATTACTTGAAGTGTATTTTTACTTGACTAGATGGAAAATGTAACGATTTTTTTCTTTTTTAAAATTTGCCATTTTAAATGACCATCCTTGGTTGGGTTCCCTGGCATGTGGGCTCTGAGATGCAGACCAGCTTGTGGGAAGTTCACTGGTCACACCCTGGGAATCAACTCTGCAGGGAAGAGAAGACCCAGGGCTGGAAGAAGAAGAACTCCAAGGGCAATGTCCTTGCAACAGAGGCCTCAGTGGATTCCACAGGGAGCTCTGGAACTACAGTGGCTCTTTAGAGTGTTCCAAACTCAGGCAAGTCCCTGGGACTTGAACACTGCTTTGCCCTGGTTTCATCCTCAATGTCACCTGACATGGCCTGACCTTGGGAGAGGGTGACTTAGAGTGAGCCAACCCTCTACAGCTCAGGACTGCTTTCTAAACTGTGCACCGGCTGCCCCAGTGCTCCTCAGTGGACTCAGGGGTGTTGTAGGACTCAATTGGAGCCACTAGCTCGAGGCAGTTCACTATTTCCATGTATGATTGCAGTTTTCCTCCCAAAGCCAGGTGTCTGGTAGTCACTGTGATTAAAAGGCAAGTAACATGTGAAACTCAATGTAAAACAGATAAACAAGGGTGGCGGTGTCCAGTCTTCCAGAGTTTGAAAAGTTGTGTAGTGCCCAATGAGACTTGAATACTTACTAAGCTGTTGGAGCTGCTTATTAAACAGTAGGTTAGGTATCACTTTTAATTTAAGGAATACCATGAGGGGCTCCAAGGACTGATATCATTTAAGGAACTCTGATCTAGAGCAATTGTGAGTGAGGAGGGCTCATGATTGGGGACTACAGCTGAAAGATGTCAGCCACGAATACTCCCAGTAGGCAGGGGAATGAGTGCTTTTGTCCTAAAGGTGGAATTTGGACTTAACCCACAGCATTCATTCAGTTGACTAAATATGGAGTATCTCAATAATCTTTTCAGATACAAGTTTTTGGAGTCCCCAGACACAACACCAAATAAAACAGCACTTCCTGAATTAATCAACTAGAGTCAATTCAAACAATTACGAGTTTGGTAATGATAAGTATGTATCTTATCACTCTGTTTCTACATAATGTGTTAACACACACATAAATAATTGTCAAGAAATAGATAGGTGTTTCAAGATGGAGTCAGTCGGTGTGATTTAAATACTGAAGGTCATGCCCCAACTTTTCATTTTAAACCTTCACAGTGGAGCTTATTAGGTTGAAAAAGCTTACACAGCAAGGCCTCTTTCAGACGTACAGAATCAAAACTTCCCTCTGTGTGAGTCTATCTGAATTCTGCTGGAAAACATAGTGTTAAAGAGTTTTCTTATGTTTAGAAAGCTCCCCAAAAAGTAAATTTCAGAAGTATTTTCCTCCAAGGAAATTAGAGAAAATTAATAGCTGAAACTCAGGAAAAATATACTCATTTTAATTTCAGTGTTTTACTGTCATGATAAGCACTCTAGGATGGTAATATTTGAAAAATCTTGCCATGTGACTGATGGGTGTTTTTTGGCTTGCATAAAACCAGTTGCTTTTCCAGTAAGCTTGGGTCAGAAAACTCTAGTGTCCACAGAGACTGGAAAAGTTTGTTAAATATAAATTTAACATCCTCCTCCATACATTTTATTTATAACCCTGGGAGAAATACAGGCTTAACAACCCAAAGCATTTCATTTTCTCATAGGTTTCCTAGTATCAGTTTTATGCCTTTTATGGAGTTTTTATATTAATGTCAATTTATTGTGGGTTTTTTTTTTAAACTTTCTCAGGAATGAGAATTCATTTGTCTACCTCAACTCGCTGAGCATAATTATGGTTTGAATGGAGCTCATTTTAACCTTTGAGAATCTCAGATCTTGTCTCTATAAAGTTCAAGAGAGCTTGCTGGTACCAGTGGCATTTAGAGAGTAAAATCTTTTCTTAGTCATCAGAATATATAAGTTCCTCCTACTATGGTGTAAAGGCGAGTTTTTAAAGATACCACAGTGCAAAAGGTCTGCCAGGGTGAAAAGCCGAGAGTGAAATGGTTTCTTCAGATGATCTAGCTAATCTCTAGAGAAGGATTTGTCTTAAGAACTCATTGCTTAAATTCAGCATAGCTACAATCACGTCCTAAGAAACTAAACTGCCTCAAAAGGGAGAGACAGTGATTGTCTAGCCAGATTGGATTTGTAACCTGTTTATCCAGCAGATATTGGATGAAGTTCAGCACCTATGGTGTGTGGCCTGTGAGTATGGTTGTGAGTGTGCATATGTGTCTAGCCTTGAAGATAACGGCCTGTGGATTGATGACAGGCGTTTATATCAGCCTAAAGAGAACCTCCATATCTCACTGCTGTGTGATATGCCACGTTTTGTCCTTTGGTGGCAGACTTGCACAACAACATCAGTTCATCATTGTATTTGTTCCCTAACACAGGTGGGCTGACCCGCAGCTTTACGACGTAAAAGTTTGTGTTTGTATTTGAAGTATTGAAAATGTATTTGAATCATAGGCAGCCACAACCCAAGAACATTTTTGTTGGCAAAATGATTTAATATATACTTAAAATATTTAAAAATTTTATCAATTCTAAAAAATATATTTTTCTTTGGGAGGCAGAGGTGGGTGGATCGCCTGAGGTCAGGAGTTCCAGATCAGCTTGGCCAACATGGTGAAACACTGTCTGTACTAAAAATACAAAAAATTAGCCAGGTGACCGGCACCTGTAATCCCAGTTACTCGGGATTAGTGGTGGGCACCTGTAATCACAGCTATTCAGGAGGCTGAGGCAGGAGACTCTCTTGAATCCAGGAGGCAGAGGTTGCAGTGAGCCAAGATTGTGCCACTGCACTACAGCCTGGGTGACAGAGCAAGACTCTGTCTCAAAAAAAAAAAAAAACTATATATATATATATATATATATATATATATATATATATATAATGAAATATAATGAAATAAGAAGACAAAGCTGCACTCTTCACCTTTCCCTTGCACCCTCATCCTGTGCTACATATTTTGACCGCATTTCTCTCCCACCTCTTTTCTTTCTTACCACCCTTCCTCCCAAAGACCTTGGGTAGAAGAAATCTAATATTTTGAATCAAAAGTTCATAACAGATATCATCATCTGTTATAAATAAATTAATGTGTCCTAATGTCAGGCAAAGAATGTTGAAAAAATAATTATATAAATATAAATCAGTATCATTGTGACAAGTCAATGTGGCAAAATGTATTTTTCATACAGAAGAACATGACCTGCTTTTCTTTTCTCTGGGGCAATATCACTGAAAACTCGTATTCATTTTCTTTGTTATTTTTGTTTTGTTTGTGCACATTTCAGCTCCATGACATTATGCTTATTTTAATTGTTTTTATTTGTGGAAGCCGGGTTGTATTTTGACAAGCATGGCTTGGCATCTGGCATATGTGGAATCTAATCTTGTCCTCACCATTTGCTCTCTGTGTGACCTGGAGGAAATCACAGTGGCAATTTCCTCATCTGTAAAATGGGTATGGTGAAGTTTATCTCCTGGGGCTTGAAATAACATATGTAAAATGCTATTGATTTGCCTCTAACTGCAATTTTGTTTGTGTGTCTTAATTTTTTACATCTATATTGTAGTTTTTATTTATAAGTAATTTTTTTTCTCATCACACCAAGAGCAAGCCCTTTTGGAAACAAAATAGGTTAGCTTTTCTAAGGGATTAGGGACATATGGCCAGAGAAATGGATTATGTCCATAGTCGGCATCCATTGTTTGGAAGATGGGGTGGGAAGATATAGAAGATTTTCTTTGTGGTTTAATATAGGATCAATTTTTTTGTTAATGATTCATGGAAATTGATACTTTTTTTTTTTTTTTTGGTCAGGTTGTAAAGATTTCAGTGTACATCTTTTTAATCACTCTTCATAATAAATTTTTCAAATCCTCTGAATAAATTGTCAGTACAGAGGTTTACACTGATTTGTCCCACAATAACACGATAACAGCAGTAAGTTTTCCCTCTGAGTGTTAATTTGAATATTGACATATAATAGATCAAAGCGTAGATATGTGGAAGTTGTTTTTTGTCTCCCTCATAACATCAGAATTGCTTCTGGGCCAGCAAGAGTTGACTGGAATCTAATTGATGGAATTAGCACAGCTAATAAATAACCCATCAGAGTGTCAGACTCAGATGCTTAGACAAGCGATGTCAAGGAGTCCCGCATGACCCATGTCAGTACTTTTCAACATAGGCTGGGCTTTCGACAGTGTACTTCAGGCACTTTCAAGTCACCAGTATGGCTGTACATCTTTTGAGATAGTTGCATGTAGCTAACTTAAGCTGATATCATTAAAGTTTTGATTTGTCCATCTCTTTTTCACTTATGTTGATTCCACATTCACTAAGCAATTTTCTGAGTTATAATATAGTTTCTCATGTAGGTCTGTATATAAAAAGAAATTGGGAATTTTTGCATGATATAGTCTGGCAGGTCAGATCTCACTAATGCAGGCCTCCATAGCAACTGTTTCAGCACTGACTGGGTGGTTCAGTTAAATATCAAAAGCCAGTACCCTTACACAAAGGCTGGAATGTAACAAAAGCCCACCAAGAGTTTTGCCTATGCCATACCTGAACCTTAAGGTATGATTAAACGAGTTTTACTGGGAGTCTGAAGAAGCTCCCCAGGTCTCCACAAACAAATTTATTGAGAGTCCGAAGGAATTCCCCAAACATTTATGATCTAGCAGGAGACAAGATAAGGGTTATCACCCTAGCACCTAGACCCACTTGGATTAAGTAAACTTACTGAAGCTCCAGAAGAAGGTCTTCAGGACTCAGAGCTTAGCTATAGATTAAAAGAAGTTAACCACTAATGTCTTTAGATGAATGTACACTTGCACATAGATATATAGCTTAGATGTTTAATATGCTCTGGAAAACTTTGTAATTTTGAGTTGGTCTGGTGATAATTTCAAGGCCTTCTCCCTGTAACTACTTACAGAAATAAAAACTCTTTCCTCCGCAGTTCATCTACATCTCATTATTGGGCCATGAGAAATAGCAGCCTGACCCTCAGTTTGGTCTGGGAACAGCAGTGCTTGGGACAGTTATCGACTGCTGTAAATTAATAAATTAGCATTGAAACTATTGCTGTGTCTGCTGGCAGGAATATATCCTTGGGGCAGTCTTATAGGCTAATCCACAGATTGCACATTTTGGATCATTTTCTCAGTCGTGGAGAGTGTTTGATTACATTTCTTTGATGATTCTTTTTCCGTGTTCTCTCTACATCTGTTGTCTGCTTGGTGCTCCTATAATGCGTATTGACTGTCCTGTACCTGTCTTCATTGTCATTTCGCTTTTCTTTTTTAGTCTTCATCTCTTTATTCTTACCCCTGAGTCTTGGGTGACTTTTTTTCAAGCTTCTACTTCACCGATTTGATTTTTTTCAAAAATCCTGACCACTGCTCACTGCCTTCATTGTGGTCTCTCATTATGTGAACTGGGCTTTCTATTTCTCCTGCTCTTGACTGTTTGTTTTCATGACCTTCTACTTTCATGTTAGAGATGCAGTGTGCTATTGAGTTCTGCTGAAAGAATAAATTGAAAAAATAAGTTCTTCCGTCTCTTGTTTTCTTTCTTAGGAAGACAGTCACTTTGCTGCTTCAAAATTTTGCTTATGTATAAGGGAATACCTTTGCTTTTCAAAGAGTAGCAATTACAGTGGGTTCTTTCAGAGATAGCATTGAACGCTCTTCAAATTGTGCAGGCTTTAATGAAGGAAAGAGAGAAAATTTGAGAGTCAGCAACTTGGGCAGCGGTGGCCAGAAGCAAAGTCAGTACCCGAGGCTGCCTGACCTGTTTGTTGCCTGTTTCTTTCTATAGTTAGTGTGCAGGGGTTAGTTAGCCTGACTGACTCCCCCTTCCTTTCCTGGTCTGGGGCTTCTGATTTAACAGCCAACCAGGACTGTGCTCCATCTTTCATCCCCAGTGAAAGCCAGCCTTCATCTAGCACTGAGTTCTGATAGCTGGTCCCTGCTCACAGTGCCCTCCAGCTCCTGCTGTGTCCCCCAAAAGTCACATGTGCCTCTGGTTGGGCCCTGGCCACACTCATCACCACCCTGACACTGTTACCTAATGGTCAGTAGCAAGCTGGGATCACTTCTGCAACCTTCCCAGGTGCACGCTTTCTTCACATTTATAATGTCTTTGTTAAGGTAATTTTCCCCAGTCTGACTCTATCTGCTTTATATCTAGCAAAAAATCCTTGTTCTTTTTTGTCGTGAAAGATATAAACAGATTATTCCTTATTTAAAAAATAGTTGGTCATTTCAGTGGTTAGGGATATAAATTTATGTATTATTATTTTTAAAATAAAAAGTATATATATATGTATATAGTATACACGTGTTGATTTAGGTACACATGGTGAAAGATTATTGCAGTAGAACAAATTAACATATTAATCTCCTCAAATAGTAACATTGTTTTTTTGGTGATGACAGCACCTGAAATCTACTCTCAGCAAATTTCCAGTACACAATACAGTATTATCAACTATAGTCATCATGCTGTACCTTAAATCTCTACACTTATTCATCCTATATTCATCTTACAAAGCTTGGTAACCTTTGATAAACATCTCATCATTTTCCCACCTGTCTGTCTGTGGTTATCGGATATCTTTTAAAAATAATCCACCACTAAATGTTGTTTTGTTTAGTATGGTGGGTGCCAGTTATTGTCACCAGTAGTGAGTGATTATTTACTCTAAGAGCCAGGATTTACAGCCCTGAAGAAATCCAGTTTCTGCCCTGTCCCAGACTCCCTGCTATGACTGCCAGCCTAGGAGGCTCTCTTGAGCTCCAGCAGAACTTCACCCTGCTGAGCTACTCGGAGGAGGTCACGGAGTGTGCTGAATTCTGATGTTGCCGTGTGCACTCAGAGCCTGTGTACTCATTCATTATGTGAATGGTGCCTGATGCTTACAGAGTTGAGTTAGGGTATTTTTCCTTGGGTGTTTCTGAAAGAGGAAGGTAAATAAACTCAAAAGGAGTATTTGGTATTTCATTCAGTTGTTCACCTGTACCTTGGTGAGTCTGTATTATAGTGGGGAGAGACGATGTTGAGAATAAGAACCAGTTGCTTCTGAGATACAGTGATGAACTTGTACAGTATCCAGAGAATGTAAAAATAATATAAATTCTATGTGGGTGGCAAATTGCTCCCAAGTGAACTGACCCTTTGCAATGAAGAGAAAACTTGTCAGCATTGTATTTTTGTTGTAAGTCACAGTGGTGATTAATGAACACAGATTCCAAATGTAAAATGCGGTCGAATCAGTTTCCGCGGCCAGTTAGTAATCAGGTCTTTTACTCCCATAAACCTCAAGAGACATCAGTGACTCTTCCCTTCTACCTTTAACCCAGCTACCTCTAGACACATGTATCATGCTCTGATGATGAACAGATATGCAGTGACCTTGCTTGGCTTCAGAAAGACATTGAGGTAGAGACAGGCTCAGGCTGCAGTTGCTGTTGGCTCTACCGTTGGCAAAAGATCCCTAGCTTCCAATTAGCTAGAGCAAATTCAAACTAAAGTAGAAAATGGAATCTATAGACTTGGCCTGTAGAATCAAGAAAAATTCAGGATTCTGACTACTCTTATGGTAGAAATAGAACACACTCTCATCAATTATGCAGTTAAAGATCCAAGCATATGAACATTATAAATAACTACCTTTTCTTTTTTTTTTTTTTTT
>NW_016107320.1:10166968-10192635 GCF_001604975.1 Cebus imitator
CCTCCTCCTGGGTTCAAACAATTCTCCTGACTCAGCCTCCCAAATAGCTGGGATTACAAGTGCCCGCCACCACACCTGGATAACTTTTGTATTTTCAGTAGAGATGGGGTTTCACCATGTTGGCCAGGCTGGCCTTGAACTCCTGACCTCAAGTGATCTGCCTGCCTTGACCTCCCAAAATGCTGGGATTACAGGCATGTCCTGCCTTTTCTTTATAGAGGTGGATCTGTACTTTCTCCACTCACTCTACAAAATACCTGTGATGGAGGGCCTTTTTGAGAAGACAGTAGTGACATCCTGGTATTTAATCTTTTGATCTTTTAGTGAGAGAGTCTGCTGTGTCTCATGTTATACATTAGCTCCAGAGTGAAGCTTACAAATATTTATTTCTGCATTGGCATTGATCTGTGAGATTCTGTGTAGGTATTGATGTGCTTGTGCATTCACGTGTGTGTTGTAGTTGTTACTGTGGGTGGGGTCGTTAATAATGAAAGGGAGCACATCCTCTGGTGATTCTCTGAACCCCACTGTCAGCTAAAATGGAGTTCATATAGTCTTGGAAATATCTGCAATACTCTTTGATACTTCTTAAAACAAATTATGTCTTTAGATATATGCACACTCTAGTTTACTACTGCTGACTTTTTCCTTTTCTACTGCCAGCAGTTTAGCCTCAGTTTTCTCTTGCCTGAAAGTGTGTATTTCAGTGGACTTCTCTATTGCTGATTTTCTTCCCCATAGATTAAGTCCTTCCTCAATTTGTGAGATTAATCTTTCTAATGCTCAACCCTAACGATGTCTTTCCCATTCCTAAATTTTATCCGTCTTTCCCATTGCCTAACAAAAATAGAGCTCCAAAATGATATTTATTTCAAACATATGTGTGCCTGTCTCCCAACTCATTACATCTCTCAGCTTGATGCCTTTTCCCCGGCACTGTGGGCACAAAGCCTTCTCTTTCTGTTCCCCTCGCTGGAACTCACTCAGCTCTTCGACATCTCACCAGGCCTTCGCTGTGCCTCAGATCTCAGTTCTGTGATCACATTTCTGTGCATCCTTCTCCCCATGGGCAAACTCCTCTCTATACTGAAGCCCTTGTTTCAAATCTTCTAATTCTTTGCCCTGATGAAAATTCACCTCTTTTTACTGACAATGTTACATTTTCTCATTTTCTCTTTGCAGTCTTCTGCCCTGGTTCAGGGAAAGAGAAACATTTTGATGTCTTTGTACTATGTGGGCTGTATGAGGGGTACCATTTGTCAAAGAGCTATACCTGTGTTACTGAGTGCAAGTGTTTTTTGCACCAAATGAGTAATTACAGTTTTTCTTTCTTAATACTTTTCTCTCTCTCTCTTTTTTGGCCAGACTTCTTTTCTTTTTTTGAGACAGAGTCTCTCTCTGTTGCCCAGGCTGGAGTGCAGTGGCACTATCTTGGCTCACTGCAACCTTCACCTCCTGGGTTCAAGCAGTTGTCCTGCCTCAGCCTCTCAAGTAGCTAGGACTATAGGCATGTGCCACCATGCCCAGCCCTCTTCTTTTTAAAAAGTTAACATTGCTTTGGCACCTTCCCTGAAGAGCCTCTTATGGGTTGTGTGATGTATTCCTGCATAGTGTTCCCCTGGGAATGTGCCTTATACTTGAGGCCTAGGACAGCCCTGTTGCACTGTTCCTTGAATCTTCATTAGGATGGGAACTAAATCCTACCATGACTTTGATACTTCTAAGCAGATATTCTCCTCTCCATTTCTAGCCTGCTTACTTCATTTGGTTTGGTGAATAGAGTTATGATGGTATCCTAAATCTAGATATACTTTTGCTTTTACATTTTCTGTTGTGTGGGTTACTTTTGTATCACCTTTTGAATATCCACATTTAATGACTTACCCCTGCACATGTACTCAGTTATTCTTTTAGGCACTAAAATATTGTATTATTTTCCATCACTTAATAGCCAGCTAAGCCGTATTCAGCTGTAAAGAGCAGTTCTAAATCTCCAAAGGCTCAGAGCAATTTGCAGAAGCAGGAATTTAGTCTAACAAATTGTTTTTCTTAAGATAAGTAACATAGTCATAGTTTGGCTCTTTTTAAAATGCCTTATGAAACAGCGGCCACTGTCTGAATATTGCTGTTGATGCCTCCATAGCATCAAAGGAGGACGGCATGCTCTCAGTTTGTTGGCAGCCAGACCTTTTAAACAATTTCTTGTCCTAGTTTTCTTTTCTTTATACCTGTTTACAGCTAAAATGTGGTTGCAAATTATGCAAGCGTAACATAATGGCCTACATTCTTCTTGTAAGGTGCAATAAGCCAAACTTATACTAAACAATCCCATAACCCTTCTCAATAGTCCTTTGTAATTACTTCCGTAATTGGATTATCAGAAATTATTGTCACATGTGAAGTCTCTTCATTAGGAATGTGGGTTGTCAGGGAGAGGGTATAATTTTTTTTATATTTTTGTCCCACATATATGACTTTGCATAAACAAATCCTTGTTACCAAAATTAATATAGAAGAGAGCTTATAAAACTTGATTCGGCAACATAAACTCCAAGATATAAATGTTTCTTGTGTTCTTTAAAATGTGTTGTTTCTAAACTGAACTTTATTTTGCTTAGCTTACAAGTTATTTTAAAAAAAAAAGAAAAAGAAAAAAAGCAACCCAAAGCAACATATCCTTCTTTTCTTTACCTTTTTTTTTTTTTAAATGTTATTCCATCCTGGAATAATAATATTCATCAGCTAACGGAAAGTCAGCTACTTCAAATAGCACTAATGGAACTGCTAAATATACTGATTAGGGCTTTTTACTTTTTAAAATTTATAGTGAAGTACTTAATAAAGGATTCTCTCTTTTTCGGGAAACTCTTTTACTATATGGAAGCATGAGTATGTTTCTCTTAATAGACTTTCAGCCTTTACTAACACTTTCCATGTTTTATAACTCCCAGGTTGGCTAAAAGTAATAATGCCAGTTGACATGTGATCGACACAAACATTTTTTATTTGGTGACTTAATGCTCTTGGGAGGTTATTTGGGGTAGTTTTCATTCTTGAAGTTGTCAATGGTAGAGAAAAAGAAAATTAAAGCAAAACTACATCATGTGCAAAGGAGAACAATTTTTAATTTGAGAAAATTTGCTCATGTAATTTTTTTTTTAATAGAGCACTCTCTGTCAGAATATTTCTGGCCACTTTTGTCCCCAACATACAAGTATAAGGGTTGATTTCTAACTGTTCATGTTCAAGTCTGTGACTGCAACATCAATATTTAGCAGGCTACTTCCTCTAATGATATCTGTGGTGGAAGGTGAAACATTAAAGAACCCTATTAGCCAGGCATGTCATGTCACGTTACAAATTAGCAGGGATCCTCAGATGTGGATTGGAATCACCTGTGGAGCTTAAAAAACGCTCATACCCATGTCCTAAATTCAGAGATTCCTAAGTTGTTTTAGAATGGGGCCCAGGCATCAGCATTTCTCAAAAGTTCCCCCACATAATTCTAGCACAGCCATAATTGAGATCTATTTATATATAGATTCATTCAAGTACCTACCCTCTTAAAAATGAATCTTGAAAGTTTTAACAAGAGTAATTTCTCTAGGAAGTCTTTTTTGGAATTGATTCATTTTAAATTGCAGAAAGATTTAGTGAGAATACCAACAGAAAATCATGGTCTTGGCCAGTTTTATGAATAAATAAAAAAAAAATAAAGACTGCATAAGACTATATTAAACTATATTATGCTAGTGTATGTTTTTCACTGAAATAATCATACTGAGTTTAAAAATTATATATATAAAATAATTATGGACTCATGGGGGCATAAGCAACTTTTATTAAACTAATAGCAAATGTTTATTTCTTTAAAACATACAGGTTACAAAACCATCTTTTAAATAAATGTTTAAAAATTCACTACCTTTGGTGACAGAGATTTTATTTGCACAAGAATGACAAAAAAAATTACCTTCCTTCACTACTCTTAGCACTGTCCATCTAAACCCCAGACTTAATGCAATGAGTTCGAGATATTTTATCTCCTGACAATTTCACAGTTATCTTTATCTGTTATCACTGACATATAAGCCATATCTATTTTCTGATTTAGCAATAGGAAAAATCTGGGAGAAATTAATTTAAAATATAATGTTTCTTTTCTAGAAGCAAAACATTTCTATCTCTGAGCTCTATACCGTATAGTAAAGTTATTTTAATCAGTTTGCCTCTTTTGACCTGGGGTGCTTTTCTTCCTATTTGATACCTTTATCACTGGTGATTTTAGAATAGACCCATTTTAGTTGGCTTCAAGATAAGATACCAACACCTAAATGATACACTCATGAAATAATAACACTCATATTTTGGTGACTTTTTGAATTTATGCTGTTATACAATACCACAAATTATATAATCATAAGACTTCAACCTCTGTGGCCTGTCAACTCTAAACTGCAGCTAGACGGATATGAAACTACTTGACAGTGTGGTAGTCTCATTGTTAGACTCATGGATGAGGAAAAGACCTGTGGATTTTTCCAACCTATTCTCTGCAAGATGAGGCTAAGTTATCTTTAGGCAAACACCTTTCCCTGGGTCTCCCTGGGACAATTATGTCATTCATGCTAGGACATTCTGTAGCATTTGGAAGATAACCATTGTCCTGAATGTTTGGCTATAGTTTTGTTTAAAAGTAGTAATTGGTTTCAGATGAAGCTTTGCATAAGCTCAATTTCTAGGGTTTTATGAATATGTAAATAACATTAAATTTTCTTCAGGGGAAATGATAGATGAATCCAATAAGCTTTCTGGGTAGCATTCAATTTGCTATTATATGAGATAAAGGATAAAAATCAAGCTAATTGATCAATTATATTTATTCCGGGATCTAGAAAAAACAATTTGTTTTTCTTAACCCAGAGCAAAGAATTGTAAGGACTGCTGTATACAGGTTAAGCTTCTTACTGAAGATGTCTTTCTGGGTGAGCCCTAGGGAAGGGGGTTTCACCCATTCCTTGGGGTAAGGAGTCAGCCTTACCCCAGGAGAAGGGCAGGGGAATCCACAGATTTATTCCCTTATCCATGAATCTGACAATGAGGCTATCAACATTATAAGCAGTTTTCTATCTAGCTACATTTTGGTGTTTGTAATCCACTCAGGTGAAAGTTCTGTGATTGCACAGTTAGCAAATTTGATATGACAGTATAATCTTGAAAAAAAAATCAGAAACATTAGAAATATAAGTCACAATTTAGTGAGTATGTCATTTTTTAAAGAAAAAATAAAAAAATAATAACTATTTATGAGGTCCCAAAGTTTTATATAAAAATGAAAAAGCTGTTTTGGAGTTAGAAATTACTGTAGCCTTCTGTCAAATTAGTCTTGACAACTGTTAGAAGACATTATCATCAAAAATAGGGCAGCATTTCACTCTGTGTGTCAAATATAATCAACATACATGGCTTTAAGAAAGTGTGACCATTTTCCCATAGTGACACAAGCAAGAAGCTGGAATAGGAGTTTGTTTGTTTGTTTGTTTGTTTTAACTTCACTCCCCTCACAGAAATCCAACAAGCAACTATCCACAGGCAGGAATACCATCCCAAATATTCACGAACTTGGGAGTGAGGCTGAGACAACCCCTTGGACTGCAGAACTGAGAAAAGCCACAATTGAATGGTAAGAGAAACTGTTCTTTTTGACCATGCTGCACGTCTCCTAAACTGGTACAAAACTATGTACAGAGAATTCACTTGGATCTATGATTTCTACATTGGAAAAAGTGAGTTGGAGGTGGACATTCACGTTCCTCACCATTTTGGGACCCTTCAAAGAAACGCCAATCCCACAGGAGACATTGGGAGTATTGGTAGGGCTAGACCATCTGGGGTCAGTTAGAAACAAAGAATGGGGGTGGTGCTCACAACTACCAGCACACAGATCTGGGTGGTGGTTCTACATTCTAGCCAACAGAAGTGCCACACCAGAGAAACTAGCCAACAGTGTCATGCTGTAGGAAACACCGTCTATAAGTCTTCTAGGCTTGAATTGCTAGCAAGCTTTCCCACATAGACCATGTGCTCTTAAGTCAATGATTATCTATGGAGGGAGGATCTGCCTGACACTAGCAATGGAGAGGTAATCCAACTAAGCTCTGGTGCTCACATGAAATCTTGCCCACATTGGGAGGGAAGCAACTGCATGTCAGTAATTACTCATGGACACAGTATCTGGTCCTGCCCAAACCTAGCCGTGGAGAGGTGATTCAACTAAGCCCTGATGCTTTTGTTATGTCTTCCCCACGTCAGGAGGCAGCTTCAGGTCAATGATTACCCATGGGAAGAGCATCTGGCCACCACCAAACCTTGGTGCTCTACTCTACCCTAGACCAGTAGGTAAGCCCAAGTCCACAAATATCTATAGGGCATATCATCTGGCCTTGTCCATCTTGCCTGGCTGCACAAAAACCACAGAAATCTCACCTAGTATGGGAGCCTGTCATATGGCCATGCCCAACCACAGGTTCCAAGCCACAGTGCTGCTGAGTCGGGGAAGACAACTTGCAACTCTACCTAATCAGACATGACTGCAGAGCCCAACCAGCAGCCTCACCTGATGGCAAAGTTCAGTTAGTGATTTCACTGATCACAGAGCACAGCCAGCAATACTATTTGATCTCAGAGCACAAGAAACAACCCAGCCCAATTATAGAACCTGACACTAAGCAAAGGCTGCCAGCTACCCATCTAGAATCTCAGGGTAGACTAAATAGTAAAGAACTATAGCCACGAAAAGAACACCTGCAAAGGCTGGAAGATGTGGGCTTCTCCTCAAATGCACAGGCACCGATATAAGGATACAAGATAAAAACTCAGGCAACACGGCACCAACAAAAGAAACCAATAAAGCTTGTATAATAGACCCAGAATAAATGGAGATCTATGAAATCACTGACAAAGAATTTAGAATAATCCTCTAACAGAAATTCAGGGAATTGCAAGAAAATACAGATAGAAAATTAAACGAAATTTGGAAAACAGTTTATAAACAAAATGAAAAATTTGACGAAAGAATGGAAGAAACAAAAAAAATATCAAATGGAAGTCATAGTGATAAAGGACATAACAACTGAACCAAAAATGTCAATAAAAAGCTTCAAAGCAGGCTGGGCATGGTGGCACATGCCTGAAATCCCACTACTTTGGGGGGCTGAGGCATGCTAATCACTTGAGTTCAGGAGTTCAAGACCAGCCTGAGCTATATGGAGAAAACCTGTCTCTACAAAAAAATACACAATTTAGTCAGGCATAATGACATATGCCTGTAGTACCAGATATTCAGAGGCTGAGGTGGGAGGATTGCTTGAGCCCTGGAGGTTGAGGCTGCAGTGAGCCATGATTGCACCATTGCAATCTAGCCTGGGTGACAGAGTAAGACCCCATCTCATAATAAACAAACAAACAAACAAACAAACAAACTTTAAAGCAGACTTAAGCAGCAGAAAAATCAGTGAGTTTAAATGTAGGACATTTGAAATTATCCAATTAAAGTAGTAAAAATCAAAAATGAAAAAGAGTGAAGAAGGCATATGAAAAGATGAGATATTTTATGTAAGCCTCATGACCACCCCAAAAGTGCAAACTTATAGAAGTTTAACAAAATGGAAAATAAAGGCTTTAAACCATATTAACATATAAATCGTTAAACACCAAGGTAACACAGCAGAAGAGAAAAAAAAAAAAAAAAAAAAAAAAAAAAAAAAAAAAAAAAAAAAAAAAAAAAAGAAGGGACCTAAACAACAATCAGGAAACAAATTACAAGACAGTAGCAAGTTCTTAGCTCAATAATTACCTTGAATATATATGGATTGAATTCTCCAATAAAATGATATAGAGTGGCTGACTAGATTAAAAAATAAATATGATCTAACCACATGCTACCTATAAGAGACTCACCTTACCAGGAAGGACACATGAGCTAAAGAGAAGGGTTGGAAAATATTATTCCATAAAAATGGATACTAAAAGAGAGGAGGGTTAACTAATCTATATCAGACAAAATATAATTTAAGTACAAAAATACAATAAAAAGATACAAGGAAGTTTATTACATAATGACAAATGAGTTAAATCATCAAGCAGACATAAAGATTGTAAATATATGTGCACTAAATATTGTAGCACTGAATTACATGTATAAATAATTCAATGATCTGAAGGGAGAGATAGATTGCAATACTGTAATAGTAGGGGAATCTCAACACCACACTTTAAACAATGCTCAGATCATGAAACACTGGAATTGAATTATACTGTATATCAAATAGACCTAACAAATATGTACAGAACATTCCATCCAACAATGGTAAAGTACGCATTCTCCTCAAGTACATATGGAACATTCTCCAGATAGATTACACATTAGGCCACAAAACGAATCTTAACAAATTTATAAGAATAAAAATAATACATGTGATAAGAGATTAACATCTAAAATAAATAATGAACTCAAACAACTCAATAGCATGAAAACAATCCAAGTTATATGTTGGCAAAGTACTTGAACAGTCATTTCTGAAAAGAAGATATGTAAATGGTCAATAGGTACAAGAACAAATACTCAGCATCACAAAATGTTAGAAAAAAATGAAATCACAGTGAAAAAGCCAGGCATGGTGGCATGTGCCTGTAATTTCAGCCACTTGGAAGGCTGAGACAGGAGGATTATTTGAGACCAGCCAGAGCAATATAGTGAGGCTCTGACTCTGAAAAAAAAATACAAATAAAAATAAATCACATAGTGGTATCACCTCATACCTTTTAGAATGTCTTTATCAAAATGATGAAAGGTAAGTGTTGGAGAGGATATGAAGAAAAGGGAACTTCTGTATATTATCCTTGGGAATTAAATTAATGCAAACATTATGGAAAATATTATGGAGGTTCCTCCAAAAACTAAAGATGGAAATATCATATGACTCAGTAATTCTACTTCTTGGTATATAACCGGAGGAACTGTAATCAGCGTCTAAAGGATGTTTATTGCAGCATTATTCACAATAGCGAGATATGAAAGCAACCTAAGTGTCCATCAATGGATGAATGAATTAAAAAATAGTGGTATATATACATAAATACATAATAAAACATTCTTTGGATTTACAAAAGGGGGAAATCCTGTCACTTATGACAACATGGATGAATCTGGAGGACATTAGGCTAACTGAAGTAAGCCAGGCACAGAAGACAAATACTATATGACTGTACTTTGAACTCACAGAAGTAGAGAGTAGAACAGTGGTTACCAGAGGCTGGGGTAAGGGTAAGGGTTGGGGAGGGAGGAAATGTGAAGTTGCTAATCAAAGGTTACCAACTTCAAATAGACAGGAAGAGTAGGATTTAATATCTATTTCACAACAAGGTGACTATAGTCAATAATAATGTCTTATATATTTCAAAGTAACTAAGAGAATAAATTTCAAGTGTCTTACCATGGAGATTGATGAGTAAGCAAGGTGAAGGATATGTTAATCAGCTTGATTTAATCATACCATATTGTGTAAAATGCACCAAAACATCACATTATCTCCCATAAATGTATATAATGATTTGTCAATCAAATATAATAGCAATAATAAATGTTTAAATATTAAATTTTTTAAAAGTGTGACTAGAAAGGGTGTCAGAGAAATTGGAAGAGGTAACGAGAGATAAGCTACTTTTGACTATCCTTGGGGAGAGAGCTTTTTGAATTATATCTCTAAACCAATGCCCAGTAAACCAAGTAGAAACTGAGTTGCTCAGAATTGCCTTTCATGAGCTGGGAGCAAATTGTGTGATATAGAGTGGCTGAATGGATAAAAAAAAAAACAAAACAAGATCTAACCACATGATACCTACAAGAGACTCACATTACTAATAATGAAACAAATTGAAAGAGAAGGGATGGAGAAAGGCTTCCTATGCAAATGGAAACTGAGAGAGCAGGGATAATTAACTTACATCAGACAAAATAGAATTTAAGTAAAAAACAGTAAAAAGAGACAAGGAATTTGAAATCACTTATTTATTTTTGTATAAGTCAACCAGCAAACTATGCTAAGTACTGTAAAGAAAATATCTCCAGCAAGTTCTCATGCCATCCTTGGTAGTCTGGCCACTTGCTTAGTAATTCAGCATATCCATGGGCCTCTGCAGCTGCTTGTGGGAAAACAGGCCTGATTCTGCAGTAGAAAAAAAAACTGAGCTGGAAAACTGAGGATTTCATTCTGGACTTAGCTTTTCCCTGTGTATACTGGTTGGCTTTCAGACACTTGAGTGGCCTCTTGGGGCTCTGCTTCTTTAAGCTGACATTGGTTTGGGTGGTAGATTGTGTGGCCTTTAAGGACATTTCACTTCTGGTACTCCTTGATTCTAAATTCCATTTATTCTGTTCCATTCTTTTATTTCTCTCTGTT
The DNA here is from genome assembly GCF_001604975.1 of Cebus imitator. NCBI lineage: Eukaryota > Metazoa > Chordata > Mammalia > Primates > Cebidae > Cebus > Cebus imitator. Next base: position 10,177,429 of record NW_016107320.1, read on the forward strand.
TTGCTGTTGAATTTCAAGTAGACCAGTTATGGATGTAGCTCCAAGTGATGCATTTTTTGTAAAGATAAGTTTCAGTTTGAAGTCTAATCAGGTGATTATTTTTGATATAAAACCAATTTATTCTTCATACACTGAAGACAAATGTGTACTTCTTTGGAATGATCGCTGTTAGTTATGAGAAGAGATTGTGCAGCCATGGAAAAAGTATTCATTATCCGTAAACATTCACCTGCTGATTTTCTTTTAGTTTTTATCCCCCATTTTGGCAAGCTAATTGAAGTTAGGCTATTTCTAAATAGAGAGATTCACTAATTGCAAGTTGGCCCATTTCTTGGGAAATTTTGGAAAGTCAAAATAGCTAGAAGGAATTCTAACAACTCTCAAGCCCCAGATCCCTTTGTGGTTGATATAGTTTGATTTTCCCATATTCTTTTCTTGATTTGTCTCATTTCTTCCGTTCACTAGTTTCCCATTTCTGAAGAAGGAAGTAAAGTGTCCGAATAGCATTCAGGGCATTTAAAAAGAATTTGTTCTGCATCTCTAATTACCTTTATCTATTATGTGAGGATTTTACTCACTTTGCCAAATTGCGTTGCTACAAAGCCCATTAGGGATTTTTAAAACCAGGATTAGTTCATGCTGCATATTCAGAACTTCAGTTATTAATTCATTTCTAGTGGAAAAATTTTCTTCTAATTATTGTAGCTTTGCAATGTTGGACATTGGTCAAAGTTTTCAAAAAAAAAAAAAAAAAAAAAAAAAAAAAGCAACTTGAATTTACAGTTGAACTTTGCAAAGCACAGGGCTTAGGAATAGTGACCCACCAGTGGAGTCAAATATCTTCCTGTTACTGTTGAATCGCGCCAAACTTAACTACTAATAACCTACTGTTGTTAGTAAGCCTTAATAGTAACATAAACGATTTATACATATTGTGTGTGTGTTATTTTGTTATATGCATTATTCTCTCTTTTTTTTTTTTTTTTTTTTTTTTTTTTTCTGAGACAGAGTCTCACTCTGTTGCCCAGGATGGTGTGCAGTGGTGCAATCTTGACTCACTGCAACCTCCTTCTCCTGGGTTCAAGCAATTCTCCTGCCTCAGCTCCCTGAGAAGCTGGGATTACAGGCCTGTGCCATCATGTATGGCTGATTTTTGATGATGGCCAGGCTAGTCTTGAACTCCTGACCTCACGTGATCCACCCACCTTGGCCTTCCAAAGTGCTGAGATTACAGATGTGAGCCACCATTCCCAGCTACTGTATTCTTACAATACAGTAAGATAGAGAAAGGAAAATATTATTAGAAAATCATAAGGAAAATAAAATATATTTACTATTCATTAAGTAGAAGTGGATCATCATAAAAGTCTTCATCTTTGTCTTCACCTTAGGCTGAGGTGGATGAGGAGGATGAGGGTTTGGTCTCAGAGATAGCCAAGGTGAAAGAGGTAGTGGCGGTGGAAGGGGAAGCAGGAGAGGCAGGCACATTTGATGTAACTTTATGGGAATAAATCATAATTTGTCTGATATTTCTGCTTTTCTATTTTCTCTAAAAATGTCTCTGTAGGCTACTGATCCTTTTCCCACCATTTGGTTTAGTTTCAGTGCTCTTACCGTGGAAGAGCTTATAGTGTAAAAGAAGTGAAAAGCAGTCTTGAATAAAGGGACCCCTTCTTTCAGCTTGTCTAATGTCACTTTATTTTCTGTATCCTTCCTCATCATCTGGTCCGGGTTTGGAAGCACTTATCTTCATCAAGTCATCTTCCGTTAACTTCTCTGGTGTGATATCTACTAGCTCTTTAATTTCTCCAAGGACCGTATCTTGAAACTCTTTCCCCCAATCTTTTTTGCCATGCCCACAATTCCTTTCATGATTTCCACGATTGTCTCTGTGGTAAATCCTGTAAAGTCATGCACAACATTTGAAAAACAATTTTGTCCAACAGGAATTTACTGTTTCGGGATTTTATGGCTTTCATAACTTTTTTTTTTAATAATAATTATGGCATCTTCAATACTATAATTTTTTTCCACTTAAATGATGTCCTCTTTATTGGGGCTCTCTCAATAGTGTTGACAATTCTCTCCATAAGGTAAATATCCTAATGACCCCGTGATCTAGAGACTGAATTAGAGACATCATATTTGGTAGTAGGTGGGCCACTTAGATACCTTGGTTTTGAATTCTTGGGGTTCTGGGTGTTCAGGAGCGTTGTTCAGCATTAAAAGAACATCAAAAGACAGACTCTTACTGGCAGGGTACTTTCTGACTTCAGGGATAAAGCATCAATGAAGTCAATCCAAGAAAAGGACTTTTGTTGTCCAGGCCTTCTTGTACAACCAAAAGACTGGCAGCTGTGTTTCCCTTTTCCTAACAAGGTTCTGGAGTTAGCAGCTTTATAAATAAGGGCAATTATAAACTCGACTGCGTTTGCACAAAACAGCACAGTTAGCCTATCTCTCCTGCCTTAAGTCCTGGTGCTTTCTTCTCTTCTTTACTAATAAATGTCCTCCGTGGTACTTTCTCCTCCAGAATAGAGTATTTACATTTGCATTAAAAACCTGTTCAAGTAGATGCCCTTTCTCAGTAATTTCTTAGTGGCATCTAGATACTTGTCTGCTGCCTCTTAGTTGGCAGCTGTTTCACCTGTTATCTTGACATTTTTAAAGACAAATCACTTTCTAAAATTATCAAACCATCCTTAGCTGGCATTTAATTCTTTTTGCTCAAAGTATCATATAATGAATTTGCTTTGCTTTTTCTTGGATCTTGAGTCTATAGGCATGCCTTTCTTATAGCAATCCTGTACCCACATAAAAGCTGCATTTTCAACATGAAATAAAAAGGTGTTTCACAAAAGCTGAAATGCTGTTACACCTGTTGGTATAAATGCAGAGATGACATCACAAATTTTCTTTTCTTTTTTTTTTTCTTTCTTTCTTTCTTTTCTTTTTTTTTTTTTTTACAATGGTTGTTATGCTGAATTCATTTATTTTGAAATGGCTAGCAACCTCAGCTACAGACCTCAATCTACAGTATGTATTAAGCAACTCAACTTTTTCTTGTAATGGCATGACTTTTCTCTGCTTCCTGAGAACACTCAGCATCACTAGCAGTGCTTTGGAAGAGTATGCATCCCATGGTGTTATTTGAGGTTTATGGCATTGCACTAAATACAATGAAAATTACACAAGAACCATGGGAGATCACTTTGTACTGTGATACCCAATTTACTGGAGAGATGAACTGCTCACCGAAAGATGATTAGTTTCATATCATATTTTAAGTATAGGCTTGCAACACTTGAGTTCACTACAATAGCAACAGGAGGTAGCTACAAAGTCATTACATTAATACAGAGTGGACTACAGTTAAATTTATGTAGTTATGATTTAATACTGCACCTCTAAGTTTGTTTACATTTCTCCTAACAGCAAATGGCTCCACATATCATCTGTAAGTGTGTGCATAAATTTTGATAAATGTTATTTTTTTACAATGGATTTTATAGTAGTGATTGCCAAAATAGACTGGCATCTCTATATATTGCGTACAATAATTTTGTACCTTTTTCTTAATTTGTAAAATATTTCTTAATTTTAAAATACATGGATCATCTACAAGTTTTTTTCAAATTGTTGCAAATTTCCAAAAAAATTGTCAATGTATTTATTGAAAAACATCTGCATATAAATGGGCTCACACAGCTCAAAACTGTTTTGTTCAAGGATCAACTGTGTTTTATTTTATATTTGCTTTTTAAAAAAATTTTCCCCAGCTGTACTGAGATAATTGGCTCATAAAATAATATATATTTCAGGAGCACAAAGAGATTTGCCATACATTCACATTGTGAAGTGGTAACTATCCTACAATCAAGTCAGTTAATACATCCATCATCTCACATAGTCAGCTTTTTTTATATGTGTTTAGAACACTTAAGATCTACCCTTTTATCAGTTTTCAAGTAGAAAACATGGTATTGTTAAATGTTATCACCATAATGTATATTTGATCTCCAGAACTTATTTATGTTATAACTGAAAGTTTATAGCCATTCACCAATATCTTCCCATTTCCTCTACTATTCACCCTCTGACAATCACCCTTCCATTCTCTGCTTCTGATTTTGACTCCTTTAGACTGTACTCATAAGTGGGATCATACAGTATTTGTGTTTCTCTGTTAGGCTTACTTTACTTAGCATCATGCCCTCCAGGTTCATCTATGTTGCCACAGATGGCAGGATTTCTTTCTTTTTTATAGCTGAATAATATTTCATTGTAAATTTACAAAATTTTTAATCTATTTGTCAGTTGATGAACATAGTTATGTCCACATATTGGCAATTGTGAATAATAATTCAATGATCATGGAAGTGTAGATACCTCTTTGAGACATTTATTTTATTTCCTTCAGATAAACAGAACAGGGATTGCTAGTTACATCGTAGATTCATTTTTAGTTCTTTGAGGAGCTTCTTTGCTGTTTTCCATAATGGCTGTACCAATTCACATTCCCACCAATAGTGTACAAGGTTCCCTTTTCTCTCCATACCTTGACAACACTTGATATCATTTATCCTCTTGATAGTAGCAGCCCTAACAGGCGTGAGATGATATGTCGTTGTGGTTTTGATTTACATTTTTCCCATGACAAGTTGTGTTAAGTATCTTTTCTTTTTTGTTGAGATGGAGTTTTGCTCTTGTTGCCCAGGCTGGAGTACTGTGGTGCGATCTCAGCTCACTGCAACCTTCACCTCCCAGGTTCAAGCAATTCTCCTGCCTCAACTTCCCAACTAGCTGCGATTACAGGTGCCCACCACCACGCCCAGCTAATATTTGTATTTTTAGTAGAGAGGGGCGTCTCACCATGTTGGTCAGGCTGGTGTCAAACTCCTGACTTCAGGTGATCCATCTGACTTGGCCTCCAAAAGTGCTGGGATTACAGGCATGAGCCAGCATGACTGGCCATGTTAAGTATCTTTTCATGTATCTGTTGGCCATTTGTATATCTTATTTGAATTTATTTAAAAACATATTGGTTGATTTCATTCTAGTGGCCAAAGTAAATATATCACCCCAGTCTCTTATATACAACACCACTCATTGTACTGTGATACTCATATTTTTATCATACATTTAAAGGCAGTGAGTGAATAATGCCATGCCAATTTGTGATATTTAAAGTCAACCACATAATAATATTGATAGTAACAGATTTCTTAAAGTTGAAAATCCTAAATATAAACTCAGAACACTTACACAAAACAAATTTTATAAGTCATGGGAGAAGCAGATGTCTAGTTGATGCTCTTCAGTGGAAAACTTATGTTTATCTTCATTGAGTACCACAGGGTTTGCCTCAGCTAACGCGGTGAAGTGTGTTTATAACACTTCTATTTGGGCACTTTTTTCCTGATGCCTCCCTCAGTCATAAGTGTTTTCTATCTCTCACTTTCCTTTTCTACTTAGAAAAAATTCTCATAGCAGTCATACAAAGAATTCTTGACTATTGGATTAATTTTTAAAGAAAACTGTTCTGAATTGTAGCCTGAAAAAGGCTTTCTTATTTTTTCAATAAATTATAGGCATCTACATATCAGAAAATATTTGAGTAGAAGGGTGAAGAGGCCTTTGAAATGATATTGTGTCCAACTGCTTGGACCTTTATTTCCCATGATTTGCATAGCAGGGGATAGAAGTAGTTAAATGATGGAATCACATCTATTGAGGACATTATTCCGCTTTGTAAGTTGGCTGAGGCTACATCAGGAAGCTGTGGAGCCAAAGAAACCAGCATTCACTTCAACAGGTGTCTGGTCTTTACACTAAGATATAGGCCCAGCCTTTTCTCTGTTACCTCTAATCTGAATCCCTTCCCAATGATGTTAGAGGACTTGTTGGTGAGAGTGTGTAGATAAAGTTCCAGTGTTTGCTGCTTTGGGATTTAATACATTATAAATGTGACAGGTGTGAATAGTGTTCTCTAACACTCAGATATAAGATGTAATATATATTTTTTTAATTTTGGCAAGTTTAATAAGGCTCACTATCTACACTCAGCAGGATGTTAAAAGTACTAAAACCCTAACTCACCAATTTTACAACATTCCACGACTTCCACTGGGTGGGGTCACAAATTGGGAGGCTTCTTTCGTGTCTGAAACAGAAGACAGGAGCCTGGCCTTTAGTCAGTAGCATTCCTCTCTGTCTTCACAGTCAGTGCTGGTGATCTTTCTGGTCAGTCTCAGGCTGCTCACAGGGCTTCCCCTTGTAGGAGTCCTGTCTGCAGTGCATAAGCTCTGCCTGTTCACCTACAGGGACTTCCTCTGCTGCTCTGAATATACAAGTCTTGGGAGCAGCATCTGTCCCAGTTATCTGAACTCTGCACACCAGCAGGATCCAGGACTCTGTGACTAACAGAAACACCCCCATAATCCCTGGCTCTTTCCAAGTTGAAGGGAAGTTAACCTTTTCTCCTCAATTTAGCCACTCCAGATTTCTCCCACCCATACACATTCCCTATCCACTTCAACCCTGAACTTTGGCTCTGAGCCTTTTTGGGTGTGTAATTTTGTTTTGTTTGATTTTGTATTTGCTTTTTAGTAGAGAAGGGTTTTCATCATGTTAACCAGGCTGGTCTTGAACTTCTGATCTCAGGTGATTCACCCACCTTGGCCTCCCAAAGTGCTGGGATTACAAATGTGAGCCACCGCACCCAGCCTTGAGTGTGTATTTTTATGAATAATTGTGTGTTAGTTCTACTTGGGAGAAGAGAAGGTTCAATTTTCTTGGATTCAGAAGCTTCGGTACTGTCTTGAATGTGTGTGTTGGAGCTAGGGGGATGGGCAAGGCTCCTTTGGCACCTAAACAAAATACAAATTAATGTCTCAGTATATTGTGTTGTCGTCACCTGACCATTTGTCAGAATAATGATTGGTAATTAGGTTTTTAATCTTTTTGATTGTTCTATTTTTTTTTTTTTGATACTACAAGGAGGGGAGGAGGGCTGATGCAGTACATGTATGTTGAGTGGGGTTCAAACATATGTGTTCAATATCAGTAAGGGCTACACAATATCCTAAGAAATAGAGCAAAGTTCCACATAATGTCAAGAGGAAAGTACTGGAAGCATATATACTTGGCAGTATTGAATTTAAATATTGGCATTTGCACTTTCAAAATGTATTTGTTAAGGAAAGTGGTACTTGAACATTAACAAAATGATTAGAAGAAATATGTGAAACAGAAATATGCTTTTGAATAAAGGGTAATGCTATTTTTATGTATTGTTTATCCATTTTTTATTTCAAAATTGGTGCACCTGCAGTGCTGGAGCTTCAAAGATAATGTCTCCATTGTCAATGATTAAACACTTGTGCAAAGGAGCTAGATATGCCTGGTGCCTATAATACCACAGTGGATTCAGTGCAGTCATGATGGTGAGAATGAAGAACTTCTAGAACACTAAGGAGCAGGTAGAATGTACACTTCTTCTGAGGAAGTAGAGTTGACATTTGAGCTTGAAGCACCAATTGGAATACAGTTCCTGAAATAAGTTATGATGGGTGGGAGTGTGGAATTGCAAGCAAAGGGGAGAGTGTGACCAAACTGGTAACGTTGGAAACTGATCACAGACTGTTTTACTGGCAGGTGCCCTGATAAAAGCAGTGCTGGGAGGGAGTTGCTAAACCTGGAAAGAGCCTTGCAGGAGCCTTCAGTTGCATAGGAACTTCATTTCACAAGCAGTAAGAAATTGTCAGCCATTCTTAAGCTGGACAGTGATGTGTTAAGACTGCTGGGTCAATTCTTCCTTTATTCTCTCCTTCCTGTCTTCCCTCTTGATGATTTCTGTGCTTTGTGGAAGGTGTGTTAGAAGAAAAAGTAAAAAAAATACCTAAAGCGTGGCACTGTCATACTTTGCTGGTGGAGATGCAAACTGATACAGCCCTTCTGGAAGAAAAGTTGTCAATGTATAACAAGGCCACCTTTTAACTCTGGATCTCACTTTCAGGAATTTATGCAAAAGATCTACCTCCAAGAATATAAAAAGACAAGCGGATAAGATTATTTACTGCAGTGTTGTTTGTAATAGTAAAATATTAGAAACTATCTACATATTCACACCTAAGGGAATGGTTGAATAAATGATAGTGCATCTACACAATGTAGAACAATGCAGCTGTAAAGTAGGATGAGGAAAATTACTGTGAATTGACTGCTATTGAATAATTGCCAGGATATGCTTTTAAGAGGAAAGGCAAAGAGCAAAAAGGCTACTATATTTCTTACTTAATAAAATAAAGAGGATATATGAAAAATAAGCATGCACTTGCTAATTTGTACAAGAGAAATACTGGAAAGATAAATCAGAAACCAGTGAGATAAATTACCTATAGGAAGTGGGTGAGGAAAAAGTAGAAGGAAGAGAACTAAGGTAGTAGAAAGGAGGAAAGGACAGCAGTTCTTTTATATCTTAGTTTAGTTTGGCCTTTAAGAACCAGGGTAGGCTGTGCATGGTGCCTCATGCCTGTAATCCCAGAAATTTGGGAGGCCAAGGTGGGCAGATCACCTGAGGTCAGAAGTTTGAGACCAGCCTGGCCAACATGGTGAATCCCCATCTCTACTCAAAATACAAAAATTAGCTGGGTGTGGTGGTGTGAACCTATAATCCCAGCTATTTGAGAGGCTGAGATAGGAGAATCGCTTGAACCTGGGAGGCAGAGGTTGCAGTGAGCTGAGGTCATGCCACTACACTCCAGCCTGGGAAGCAGAATGAGACTTAATCTCAGAAAAAAAGAAAAGAAAAGAAAAAAGAACCAGAGTAATTTTTCATTTATATAAATAAAAATAAAATTAATCAGAAACCAAAGAGAATACAAGCAGTAATAAATGAACCTAACCCACCTGGAGGAAGAAGAAGAACTAACCTAAGTAACTTTGGAAAACAATATTCTGACTAGTTATTATGGAACCAAAGCCTACAAGAAGGAGGGACAAATAGCAAATACTGTACTTCAGATAGTAACTTTGTTTCCCACAGAGGTGTGGAATAGTAATTGTGAAGTTACTTTTGATGTTCTGGGATTGAAGAAATCATATTTTGTAGAAAATGAGAGGTAGATTTCTTTATATTAAAAAAATCAAGTTACATATAAGGAGAGGGAGGAATGTAGAATAAACTCTGTGGTGCTGGATTGGAATCAGAGGTATTAATATAAATGCATCGGTTTTAATGTATATGCAGATAGACACCAACAGAAATATAGATGTGTGTGTATGGTTATGTGTATACATCCATGTATTTCCTAGCTCTGCCTATTGAGAGGGACTAGAAGCAATGAACCTCCAGTAGCAATAAGCAGAGCTTGCTCCTAGATCTTGGCTTCTAAATGCAATTTTTTAATCAAAGAAATTACCTTGTTCAAGAAATTACTGATTCCAGAGATGGAACAGGGAGAATGTAAGATGACCTTGAGATGTCTCATCGTGCCAGAAGTAAGAATATGTTCAAAAAGGATAAGGACATGTTGAAAGGATACAGGAGTCAACCTGCAAGAGTTCTCAATGGTCAAAGGCGGCACAATTTGAGCAAATAGATCAATAAATAACAACGGTATTCCATTATAAACCATGGGGTAGATTAATATCTAGATAAGTCCATATTGATACAAATGTTAAAAGCTTTACACAAATCTCATAGAGGCTTGTCGGAGCAAAACCAACTCATGAATCAGGCAGCACTCAGAACCAGAAGAGATTCAGAGAGCTCCATCCAGCAACCTGAGCAGCAACCTGTAACCAGCTGAACCTGGAAACAAGGTACAGAAATTATCCAATTAGTTACAGCTAGGAGTTTGCCTTACTTTGGCATGGTAGGCTGAGGCATTTCTGTTATTTAGCATGGCATATTGAGTTGACTGCTTCTGATTGGCTTAAGTACAGCTGTTACAAAAACTACTCTACTCCAAAATTACATTTTGGTTTGTTTGCATTCTTAGGTTAGGTGGCAGTTTATTATATAGGAACTTTAAGTACAGAGACAGCCTCAAAGAAATGGCCTCCTTCTTATACAATTTAGTAAAAATGAATACTTGAATAAAAGAATGGGGAGAAGGAACTTTTTTTTTTTCAGTGAATTTGATTTAAAAATTTAAAAATAATGAGGGAAACAGAAAATCTTTTGGGTAAATAATACAGTAATTATTGATGCAGGTAGGACAGGTGATAAGATTCGTGAGTGAAAATTTGAGCAGATACACGTTATTTGCAAAGTCTCAAGGTATCTCTTTTAAAGTATTTATTATAGAAGGAAACATAGAAAACTTTCAGTAGTAAAACTTACAGACAGCATGCTAACAGAGCCATCAAGGTTGGCACCAGCCATAAGAAGACATATTGGCACTAGGTGTCCTCTAATAAGATGCACTGAGAAGGGCCCAAGATCAGTAATGTATCCTTACACAGAGTCCATTACCTTAACTCTATTATGGAAAAAATATCAGACAAACCCAAGTTGAGGGATATTCTACAAAATTGTTGACCAGATTTTTTTTTTTTGTCTCTCTCTCTGTGTGTGTGTGTGTGTGTGTGTGTGTGCACGCGCGTGCGCGCACCAAGGTCATGAAATACAGGGAAAGACTGAAGAACTGTCTTAAACTGGAGACCAAGGAAGCATGATAACTCAATGTAATGTGGGATCCTGGAATGGATCTTAGATCAGAAGAAAAGGTACTGATGTGGAAACTGTGAAATCTTAATAAGATTAAGGTTTAGTCTAATTGGCCGAGGAACATAGTACCAATATTAACTTCCTGGTTTTCATAATTATACAATGGTTTTATATAATACTAACATTAGGGGAAGATGGGTGAAGGATGTACAGGAACTATTGATGCAATGTAAATCTAAAATTATTCAACAGAGACAGAGAGAGCGAAAGAGATAGAACAAACCTGGGAGATGAATTGTGAAATTTGGCAGTGGCGAGAGCATGAGTTAGAGAGATATAAAATTTTATGCCTGATTAAATGGGATTAGAGATGCTGGGGGAAGCGGGGAGGAAGAAGGAATAGAACTGGACTCTTGTTAATCCACTTTGGATAAACTCAACAGCTTACTCTTCTATTTGAAATATTTATTTAGCATTGAGCAGCTCAGTGTTGCCAGTGGGTTTGAAGGAATGAGAGAAGCTCTGAATTTCCAAACGGAGTTGGGCTGAGAGCCAAATCTGGAAAATCCTTTCATGGGAGAAATTCGGTCTCTCCACAATTTCTTTGTCTTAGGATTCTGGATATCTCCCTTGTTATAAAAACAGAGGGCTAAACCAAAAGCAACTGAAAATGATGCAATAAAATGACCTTATCACCAAATGAGAGAATCGCAGGATACTCTCCATGCTTTCTTTTCCTCTGATGCTATGCTACACCAGGGTTTTTAGCAGATTTTAGAAAGCTGTTTTAAAGAACCTTCTTTCTGTGACCAGATGCAATAAGGGTTGAGTTGTGCACAAAAGTGCACATGATATACCAAAGAGAGTAGGGATTTTGACTGGATGCTATCTGAAGGCATGATAGATTAGTTAAATTTCTTTTAAAAAAATCTGTTAATCCTTTGGAGAACACATGTAAAGCATTTGTGAAGATATCGTATTAAAGTATTAAATTCTTTAGAGAAGACATGTAAAGCATTTGTGAAGATATTGTATTTCAAAGTATTAAAGAGAAAATAAAAAACTTGTGGCGTAGGAAATAGATATTTGAAAGATATTTGGACGTTAAGGCATTAAATACTGCACAAGAAAAGTATGCCATCCTCTGTGTTAGATAATATAGTCTTAATAAAAGTGACCACTTATGCTTTATATGTGTACATTTTAATTTTTATAAAACCCTACAATGTAGTTAATACCCTTGCATTTTACAAATAAGGAATCAAAGGTTTGAAGAAGCATTATCTGATAGAAACATGCAAGTCACAAATTTGAGTTATGCATATAATTTAAGATTTTTAGCAGCCACATTATAAACAGAGAAAGAAACGGGGGAAATAAATTAAATATATATACATATATATATATATATGTATATATATACTAATTCATCCAATGTATTATTATGTCAACATATAATCAATATCAAACATTATTAATGTAGTATTTTTTATTCTTATTTTATATACTAAGTCTTTGAAATCAGTGCCTGTTTCTACATAGAGTGCATCTCAATTGCATGCTAAATTTTCCTGGAAATAGATAATTGATCTGTATTAAAATTTTATAAACTATTTTGTTGAAATAATAGGTTTACGGACCCAAATTATTCCAACGTGCCTCAAAGTTTTTCCAATAATTAAAGGATCTACTTTTAAATTTTAATTCTAATTAATCAAAACAGAATAAAATTTATAATTCCCCTTCCCACTCACAGTAGCCACATTTCAAGTGTTCAGTAGAATACATGGCTAATATTGGACAGTGTAAGTTTAGAGAATTAAAATTAATTACTCAAAGCCTCAGAGCTTATAAGTGCTGGAACCAACATTTTAATCTATGTTAGCACAACTCAAAATTTCATGATCTTAACTCTAACTTCTGGTATAAAAATTCTATTGCTTAGCAGAAGTTGTGTAGTAATGAGACTTTACTTAGTTGGATACATTCTTTCCCCTGCTTTTTGATAATTGTACCGAGCTTAACAGGCTTGAATGCCTAAAATCAATTGTCCACTGTGAAGCAGCTTGTTTACGGGTTCTGAAGAGGAGGCAGGCCTTCTGAGAGCAGCAAGCAAGCACACTTCACAGGGAACAATGCTAATGTAGTTCTTAGTCAATCTTAGTCATTACAGCAACAAAATGAGGACTTGTAAATGGTCAGCTAAAGCCATTTCACTCTGGAGGCTTATACAGTTTACTCAGGTTCTCTAGTTATATTTTATTAACAGCCTAAGTTGTTTATCCTTGTCATGGTGCTTTTAATTTTGTTTCGTACATTTTGGAGCTCTTTCATGTTAAAAAAAATAAATAAATAAAAATAAAAAAAAACGCTATTAGACTGCATTTCTCAAGGGGCTCACATTGATCTCTCCATGAGGTTTGACTTCTAAAACAAGGAAAGTCTAGACAGAATCTCTTGATTGGCAGGAAAAATTGCCCTGGACTTGATTTTTTTTTTTTTCCCTTAAGTGTCACAAAAGACTCATTTGATATTCACATATTTCACTAATAATAATATTCTAAACCCCACAAACACACTGGTTTGATTTCTCAATAATGGCCTCTCTGATACAGACATGGTTCTCAGGGAAGGTATTTGCTTGCTGTTGATTTGCATTTTTCACAGCAGGTATTCCTCTACTTAGAAAAAAAAAAAGTGTCAGGCAATATCTGTTAATGAAAGAAGAAAACCCGTTTCTTGACTCTGACCATTCTTTAGGTGGTGGAATATTGAGTTTGTATTGGGGGGAGGAAAAGAGAAAGAAAAATTGAATGACATCTCAGCAATTTTAGTTAATTTCATAATAACTTAATCTACGTCAGACAAAGTAAAATGAATCACAACCTAAAAGGAAATGACTTTTTAATGAAAATTGTTCAGGCATGTCATTTATGCTGTAAGTGCACACACATGTGTGCTCGTGTGTGTGTGTTTTTCTATTCCAGACAGAAAAGCTGTTAGAAAAAAGATTGAATATTAAAAGGCTGTAGTAATTTCTTAAGCCAGTATTATGTTTTTCTCTTTCATTTTCTATATGAAATGTTGGATGCAAATTATATGCGATAAAATAATTGTTCTCTCTCTGAACTATAGGCACAGTGTGACCTATTGGGTTTGCTCTATTTACTGTGTCTGCAGCATAATTATTAAGACTTAGCTGCTCTCCCAAATAGTTACAGATGTGGGAGAAAAATAAATTACTTTTGCATGCTAGCTCTGGAAGTCATGCTGTTGTAATATAATGTAATCAGCCATGAACAAAAGGAAGTTATTATATTCATTTATATTAGTTTGAAAGCCTCAGAAATGTATGATATTATTTTAGGCTGAAGAATTGAAGCAGCACCATTGATGATTTTTTCCCATGATCATCCAGCTTTACTCTAAAGGTCATCTTCATGAAACGGCAATAATTTCAGACTTATTATTTTAAGAAATAAGCAAATTATGATAGCTGTGATCAAATATTTGAAAACATGTGAAAGAGGGGTTATATTTGTTCTGTGTGACTCCAAGTGGGGAGAGTTGGGTGGATAGATATGACAAGACAGATTTTAATTGAATATAAATGAGGAAATAATCATAGTCAGAACTGTCTTAAAATAGCCTTGAATTCCTTGAGAGCTGGTAAGTCTCAATGGCTTACATCCCACCTGTAGGTCCCTTCCCTCTAAGTCCAGAGATTCTCTAAAATTAGATAGATGTGGTTCAAAAAAACAGAGATACCATCTAATCTTTTGTAGTCCAACTCAGAGACCCATGAAATCAGCCCTCTGAAGGGAGCCGGGGTTTTTAGCAAAATACCATAGAATTGTGTGTGAACCACTTAGATACCAAGACTTTTGGGGAAATTCCTTCCTTCCCTTCCTTCCTTCCTTCCTTCCTTCCTTCCTTCCTTCCTTCCTTCCTTCCTTCCTTCCTTCCTTCCTTCCTTCCTTCCCCTTTCCCTCCCTCCCCTCCCTTCTTCCCTCCTTCCCTCTTTCCTTCCTCCCTTCCTTCCTTCTTTTCTTTCTCTCCGTCTCTCTGATGATTTTTCTCCTTACCGATACATAAATGATACTTTTTCTGCTTACCATGGAGAAATATGATTAGGATAAAATGGCTTTTTGTGAGATATATTAATTCATTTGCTAAACTTTATGTAAAGTTACTTCAATAAAAGGATAGCTAAGTGTTTTGTTCTTCATCTGAAATGTGGAAAGAATAAGAGGAAGTTGTCTTAAACTACACAGAAGAATAAATAAATTATTTGAAATAAATGAAAAAATGTAAAATTAGGAATGTTGGAATGGGTGACGTGTGTGTGTGTGTGTGTGTGTGTGTGTGTTGTGTGTTGTGTGTCCACTGATGAGATGGCTTCAATATGTTCCCATTAATGGAATTTGCTTAAAAATATCCACTAATTTTTTTAACAGTTTCTCAAGATTATCCATTATATTTTTAGGTTAAAATGCAATTTTATAACCGTAATTTTAGTCTTTTTTTTTTTT
>NW_016107320.1:10193295-10288914 GCF_001604975.1 Cebus imitator
CCAGTGTGTGATGCTCCTCTCCCTGAGTCCACGTGTTCTTGTTGTTCAACACCCACCTATGAATGAGAACATGTGGTGTTTGACTTTCTGTTCTTGTGTCAGTTTGGTGAGAATGATGGTTTCCAGATTCATCCAAGTCCCTACAAAGGACACAAATTCATCATTTTTTGACTGCGTAGTATTCCATGGTGTATATATACCACATTTTCTTTGTCCAGTCTATCATTGATGAGCATTTGGGTTGGTTCCAGGTCTTTGCTATTGTACACAGGGCTGCAATGAACATACGTGTGCATGTGTCTTTATAGTAGAATGATTTATAGTTCTTTGGGTATGTACCCAACAGTGGGATTCCTGGGTCAAATGAAATTTCTATTTCTAGATCCTTGATAAATCACCACATTGTCTTCCACAATGGTTGAACTAATTTACACTCCCACCAACTATGTAAGAGTGTTCCTATTTCTCCACATCCTCTCCAGCCTCTGTTGTCTCCAGATTTTTTCAGGAAGGAGATTATTTTAGACATACATTGGGAATTAGAGAATAAAGGCCTTCTGTAAAAAAAATCATGACCATCATGAATTATCTCAGAAATTTTACATTAAGGATGTTCCCATAGAGCATCTGCTTAAGTTGGAATATACTTCTTGGATGGCTAGACATTTTTTGTGTCTGCATTTCCATTTCTGTTTGAAATAGTTCAAAAATTGTTTAACTGAAAATGTGATACATCGTTGATAGATCAGATTCATGCAGTTTCACTGTGATTTTGGTTGTTGTACTTAGTTTGTCATTTGAGATATGCAGTTTGAGCTATTTGGCAGATCCCGAATTTTATCAGTACCAATGTATTCACAGTTGCAAAAATATACATGATGGCCTATCCCATGGTATCCAATCATTTGGCTTCTCAGGGCCACATTAGAAGAGGAATTGTCTTGGGCCACACATGAAATACACTAACACTACTGATAGCTGATGAGTTAAAAACATTGCAAAAAATCTCATGTTTTAAGAAAGTTTACGAATTTGTGTTGGACTGCTTTCAAAGCTGTTCTGTGTTGCATGTGGCCCATGGGCCACAGGTCACAGGTTGGACAAGCTTGATCTATTCCATAAGATAACTTAGAATTGAATAACAGAACTTATTTTGAGGTCAATAATGTCTTCATAGTGACTCCTACTACTTTTTACCGATTACAGGTCATCTAGACACGAGTCCTTAACTACCTGAGGTATTCTGATCTAGATTTTGCACTTTCTCAAGAAGCCTAGGTGAAGGGGCATTATTAGTCTAAGCAACAGATATTCTTGAGTATTATACGTGGTTCTGACAGTGCTACTTGACTGGTACGAGTTACTAATGGGACAGCAAGAAGACCTAAAAGTTCTTTGGTTAAGTGAGGAGAGGCTCAAGAAAGAGTCGGCAGGGATGGGTAGGGGAAAAGGGAAGCCTGAGTTAGTGTAAAATAATTTAAATTGCCTTAGATTTAAATGATAGAGTTTTCAATAGAAAGGAAAGGCAGGCAATGCATCATCATTTGCAGTGAACCAGGTTTAATTAACCTTGCATTTCAACTTGTGTAGTCTTTTGGGTAGGTAAGGAGAAAATGCTGTGGGATAGCGTTGACCTTGCCTTCCTACACATGCATGTGGAAATGCCATGCAGGAACTTTACAATTAATATTGATTCAATGTCAGAAGTGCAACATTGATTGCAATGGAAAAGACTGTTGGGGGGAAGCTTCTGAAATTTTCATCTGGAATGTGAGACAGTGCAAGCCCTAATTATTGGCATGTGTGGTGATATTGAGGATATGTACTTAGGCTTGTGATAATCGACTTCTCATTTGTTATAGAGGCAGCTTTTTCATAGCACTTTGATTATGCTTTATATATTTCTTACTAAAAGATGTACGTGCTTGTTGTATAAGCAACTGAGATTTCTATTTTAAGCCTTTTCTATGTTACAATGTATACGTATATCCGTAAATATAATCTTAGAGGTAGCAGCCTTTATTTTAACACATGATATTTGTGTACCATGGGTTTCTGTCAAACGGGTATTCTGTCAACAAGTAATTAACAAGGCCTTAGATTGAATAGGTATAACCAAATTCTCACCGGTTAATCTAATGCTACAATCTCATCTGGAATTCCATTTTGTGCCTGTACTCTAAGGACACTCTTACAGTGAAACTATAGATGCAAACAGGCTTCATGACCAAACACTCCTGGGTTAACAACTACCTCACGGAAGTCCAAGTAGCAAATTTATTCATTTGGGCCCTATTACACTTCTGCTGTCAACTCTAATTACCTATTTTTGAAATAAAAACTTTGGCCTTCACAATGGTCCCCAGTGATGTTCAGTGAATGATAATCTGTTTGAATCTCTTCAGCTTTATTAGAATTTCACAGGTCAGCCATCTGGTAGTAGGAACCAAAGCTCAATCAATATTTATACATACAAAATGATGCTTCCTGAGAAGGGATGGTTCCCATGCATGGTTCACATTTATACTAGAATTACAAACACAGCCATGATTTGTGAGTCAATAATGATTATTCCATGCCATGGATATTTTAGTCATTAACAGAGAAGAGTCGTCATGCTATGAAACTTAGAGGACATGAAACTTGCGTCATCACTGGTTAAAGGGAGGAGAGAGCCAGGCTGGCTAGATAGGGGTAGTGATGGTAAGACCATTACTTACCACTTGCTTTTTACTTGGTGCCTTCCAGAAAAACCATTTTCCGTAAAAACACTGGCTGAGAGCTGATCCCCAATCAGCTGGGCTCTCATTCTTCTGCATGAACAATACTGGGACCTTCAAATGCTTGTGAAATCCTCCCACATTTTTGTTATCACCAAGCAATGATGATGCTTATTTCAGCCTATAGACTGAGGAACTGAAGCGTGACTCAGATGAATGACAGTGCTATCAAAAGTTGTATATTTGCAAAACAGAAGGAACGGCAGTGATTTCTAGCCCTACTTCCTTTGGTTGCAGGTGCAACACTGAGGTACAGGGGAGTTAAGCCCAGCATTAGTTGCCATAGTCACAGCATCATTTACTCAGGGATAACGCCCAGAATCATTGTGTATCCTGTGTCTCCTCTTGGCTCAGGCAAGTTCTCCTCAGCTTTTGTGGGTCTTTGTCTATGTTAATTGGGAAATATGTGTCTGGAAAAATAACTGTCCATGGTCAATATGAATATTAATTAAGTGTGAATCTCCTTTGAAGCAAGCCAAGAACACTAAAAATAAATATTAATCCCAAAGGTTATTTGTGGATAATTGTTATTATTGGCTTTCAAACATTATTTGTTCTAGGCTGAAATACCAGAATTCCTATGAATCATTTCTCTCACCTTCTTTTTCATCACAAGTTACTGTTTATTACCTAATAATGTAGAATGGTTTCAAACTTTAAAAGATATAAGCCTCTTCTAGGGAGCTTATTTAAAAAGATAGATTCCAAGGTTCTATCTCTCAGAAATTGCTATTCACTAGTTCTGGGGGGGAGCCCAAAGAATTGCATGTTGAACAAGCATTACAGGCAGTCCTGCTACAGATAATCAAAAGAATTGTGAGAATCTTCAACCTAGTATGCTGACTTTGAATTTTGATGAATTTTAAAGTTAGTGATTGTTTTACTTATCAATTATGAATTACGATATTGTTTTTAAATGAAATATACATAAGTGTTTCTGTAGTTTACTGCTATTCAAGATTCTTCGTATCTGGACCTCTATTCTGATAATTTGATTTTTATATTTAGACACATTATTCAAATACCCTTAAAAGTTTCTAGTGTCTCTTTAGAAAGACTGCAATGCCCTAGAAATTAATACCTAATTTTCTGATTTTGCTTATGTTTTAGAATATAATCCAGTGTGGAAGTGACATTCTATTTGCTTTAATATCTTCTTTTCAAATCTCCCAATAAATGCATAAATGAAATACAAGGGATAAAGAGTAAGCTATGCATAAATTACCGGAAATGGTTTGGCTTTCAAGGATGTATAAGTAATTTAGGCCAGGAGCGGTGGCACATGCCTGTAATCTCAGCACTTTGGGAGGCAGAGGCAAGGTCAGGAGTTTGAGATCAGCCTGGCCAACATGGCGAAACCTCGTCTCCACTAAACATTCAAAAATCAACCTGGCTTGGTAGCGCATCCCTGTAATCCCACCTACTGGGGTGGCTGAGGCAGGAGAATTGTCTGAACCCAGGAGGCTGAGCTTGCAGCGAGTTGAGATTGCGTCACTGCACTCCAGCCTGGGTGACTGGGTGAGACCCTGTC
Source organism: Cebus imitator (assembly GCF_001604975.1). Classification (NCBI taxonomy): domain Eukaryota; kingdom Metazoa; phylum Chordata; class Mammalia; order Primates; family Cebidae; genus Cebus; species Cebus imitator. Next base: position 10,197,607 of record NW_016107320.1, read on the forward strand.
TCAGAAAACAAACAAACAACAACAAAAAAAAGAATTTACAAGTAATCTACACAGCTCTGGCTCTGTAAGGCAAACACATTCTAGACATTCTAGATGCTTTTTCTATCTTCTCCTGACCTTTCGTCTGTGTGTGTGCTCCCCTGTCTCTTCATCTTCTTTTTAGGATACTAGTGCTGATGAATTAGGCTTCCACTCATGATTTTGTTTAACTTCAAATACCTCCTTAGAGACCCTATCTCCAGATATGCTCATGCTGAGTGTTAGGGTTTCAACATGTGAATTTCTGAGGAACACAGTTGAGTCCATAGTGATGGATAAATAGGTAAAAGTAAGACATATTTACTTTTCAGAGACAATTTAGTGGGCAAGCAGGGCTAGATACAGTGTCCACCATAATGTGACAAATAATTGCATAAATCACAAAGAAAGCCTAGAGAACAAAGTCATCATAGGACTCAGTGCAGGAGGCCTCATGGAGGAGACTGTACCTGAAACAGGTCTTGGCGCTGAATGAAATTTCATAAAAGTAGAGGAGAGAAAGGGGCATAGGAGATAGGACGCATGACATAAAAGTTGCCTGTTTGAGTGTCTACAGATATAAGCAGTGGACATGGGAATGTGTGTAGGGAAATGGTGGGTTAAGAAGCTGAAAAGATTGTTTCAGAGAATATTTATGAAGGCTTTGGACACTGTGCCAAAAAGTTTGGACAATATAGGATGATAGCTGTGTTTTAAAGAGTAGTGATGTGATCGATCTCTGGATTGCCCATTGTGAAATAGCAGTCAAATGTTCAGATTCAGATGCTGGACAGGCCTGGGTTTTGTATGATCTTGGTTGGATGAGCACATTGTTTAACCTTAGAAAACTTTTCTTTGCATATCTCTAGAATAGGAACAACAGTATCCTCTTCTTCTTAGGTTTGTTGTGATGGCTAAATGAGATAATATATGTAAAGTGCTTGCTATGGAGCAAACACCCAGTATATGTTGGAGTGTAGATCATTTGTTTCATTTGGCAAATACTCAGAAAATACATATTCTGGGCATGGTGCATGAGCTATAGTTTGATGATATTGAAATGAATAAAACGGTACAGACTTTAAAATGCCCTAAATCACATCCTCAGCAGCAACCTGCAAGGGAAGTAGTTTGAGGAGTCGGGTGGAGAAAAAATAGAGGATGACCCTAGAGACAAAGAGAGCAGATCAAAGTTATTTTAAAAGTACAAGGAAGGTAACCTTCTATCAGGATCTCCATGAGAATTACCGGGATATGTTTTAATCTGTGATATTTACAATCCTTCTATCAATGTTCCTGGACTCCATATTGGCATAATATATTTCCATCTGTTTCCTAGAATAATGGGAAAAAAAAGAACACCTCCCACTATGTTTTAAAAATTCCCTCATTCATTTGAAATCAGGGCTTTTATGCAAGTGCTGTACTCCATTCAATCAGTATTTCATCCTCGGAGGTAAAGCCATGTTTCCCAAACTAACATTGTTTTTCAATTAATTAAAATCAGTTAGGAACAATTAATTGAATGCTGTCACAAGCACCATAAATCATTGTGATGCCTCCCTGTCATCACCCAGCTTCTGAAAACACATCTTGTGGCAAGATCCAACATAGCTTACAATAATATTCAAAATGTGTAACCAGGATGACATAATTGTCAAATATGTAATTGTGCTTTTTACTGCCGGTAACATTCACCATCATTTGAAAATGTCAGAAATTACTACTGTAGGCAAGTCAAACATTTAAATATATGTCCAGAATACCTTCTCTGCTGAGATAAAACATCCTTGGTGACTTTAAAGTTTAATGCTCTGTGTATCAGTAAATGTCTTCCTGTATGTTCATACTACATTTGAAGTTGGAAGAATGCAAGGTAGTTCAGCTTCATCTGTCTATGCGACTAAGAGTTATTAGGTGTGGAAATTGGATACAAGGATCTTTTGAAGGCAGTAAGGATGGGCTTGTCACATGGCGTAATATTTTAAAATGAATTTTGACATATTCAATAGGCTTCATAACAACTGATTAGCATCTCAGAATACTTACGAACCCCAGTGACACCAGCTGTCTTATAAGGACCGTCAAATCATAGCACAGATTCACTGAAATCAAAGGAAGTATTGAATTTACTTTGAATTTTCTCCTCTGTTTCAGCGCTTCATGTTTCAATATAGGCTAGTATTCCATAATATAAACTCTCACTAAATTGTCACTGTTGTGTAACATTTATTTAATCTTTTACTTTATAACCTAAATTGTCAAATTAGTCTGTCTGGCTGGGTATGGTGACTCATGCCTGTAATCCCAGCACTCTGCTAGGCTGAGGTGGGTAGATCATGATGTCAGGATCTCGAGACCAGCCTGAACAGCATGGTGAAACCTCGTCTCTACTAAAAATACAAAACTTAACCAGCCGTGGTGATGTGTGCCTATAATCCCAGCTACTCAGAAGGCTAAGGCAGGATAATCACTTGAACCTGGGAAGCAGAGGTGGTTGCAGTGAGCGGAGATCATGCCACTGCATTCTAACCTGGGCGACAGAGTGAGATTCTGTCTACAAAAAAAAAAAAAGAAAAAAAATTTAGTCTGTCTTTGCCAGTTTCCTCCACTACCAGTGGAGTACTTAGCTGCATCAGGACACATTCACTTGACAGTACTGTATCAGATGGTGAAGTAGTTCTGTCAGACAGCTGAGTAACCAGATTAAAATAACAAATTGTTTGAAAAGAACAATCAGTTAAATTTAATGAAAATTTTTACTTACAGGAAGTACAAGTCACCACTGGGGTAGATATTAGCCACATTTATTTTATTAGAGTTCACATACGATAGGTCGTTAAGATGAACTGTGCTTTTCTTAAAATACAAGAAGTCCAAGCTTATGTAAATTGTAAATATGATGCATCTATCCAAGTATTTATCTTGAAGCAGATAGTTCATGGAAACCTTTTTTTTTTTTTGCTTTTTTTGAGACAGAGTCTCACTCTGTTGTCCAGGCTGGAGTGCAGTGGCGCCATCTTGGCTCACTGCAACCTCTGCCTCCAGGGTTCAAGAGAGTCTCCTGCCTCCTGAGTAGCTGGGATTATAGGCATGTGCCACCATGTCCAGCTAATTATTGTATTTTTAGTAGAAATGGGGTTTCACCATGTTGGTCAGGCTGGTCTTGAACTCCTGACGTCATGATCCACCTGCCTCAGCCTCCCAAAGTGCTGGGATTACAGGTGTGAGCCACTGTACTTGGCCAGAAACCTTTTCTTTAGTCATTTGGTGGAATGTGTAATAATGTCATTTAATATTGTGATGCTTTGTTCCTCGGAAACTGTATTTGACTGTCGAACTGTGCTACAGAAAGCATTTTAACATATTGTGGACTACTCATCAAGTTTTCTCTTCCATGAAGCGCAATAGAACCATGTCCCAGGTGAGAGAAAATGACTATAATTATTCCATTCCATATGGAAGTTTGTGATTACTTGTAAAAAGAACAACCAACAACCTTTCAAGCCAGAAATAGGCAGACTCTTGATGGTCATCCACTGACATTTCTTCTAAATGGGCTAATGCATGTGGGAAGCTTGATTGATTTCACTAGTTATCAAAGCAGTATTTGAGTTGTCTCTTTTCATGCTCCTGAGTAGTTAAAAGGAAGGATCCAGAATAGAGCTGCCCAGGTACAAATCCTGGCTCTGCCGTGTGGGAGCTATGTGATGTTGGTAGGTTACAGCCCTTTAATACCATACCGCAGCTTCTTCATATGCTGCATGGACCTAATAACAGTACAACCCTCATAGGATTATTTCGAGATTGAATGAGTTCATTTGCCTAATAAGCTTAGAGTGGTGCATGACATGTGGTAAGTGCTCCATAAATTTAGCCCATTATTATTATTTTAACTTTTGTTAATATGAATTGATGTGTTGAAGTTAAGTACTGTTAAATTTTTTATGCTTCATTGAACACAAGAAAGGTGTCAGGAGAATGGAAATGTTGTTCTAATTTTCTAAACTGATGGAACATTTGGATTCTGAAAATAATAGATTGTTACAATTTCTCTTTCAAAAAATTCTAGTTGAAATTACTAAACAGATGGCTTTTGAGCACTTAGAAAAAATGCAGTGGTCACTAACCATCTTATTGTGTTAATTAAAAGCAAGTCATTTCAAACTAGCCTAATCTTGTTTTGGAAAGTGTTACTGCATTGTTGGTATATGCTTTATCTGAATATATGGGTTCTTTCCTTACATATTTTGATTGAAATGAACATGAGTTTGATCAAGTGGAGTTACTGTTTCACAGGCAGAGCACCACAAAAAATACTGTTATCCTCAAGTGTGGAGGAGGGGTTTCATACCCTAAGAAAGTATAATTATTTTGCCTACTTTCATTCAATTTTTGTGTCATTGGTTTCTTCATGAAGACCTAGAAAATATACATGTCTTGTACGAGACACACATTTTAGAAAGAAAGCTAATGTTGACAACAGCTCTGTTTTAAAAAGAAAAGCAATTAGTAAGAATACTGTTTGAAACAACTGAAGTAAAATTTAATAGAAATATATGTAAAATCATCTAATTTATTTTAAAAATCTCACAATAGTGAAGTAATCTTGGTACAACAAGTTTATTTTATGCCTTCAAACATAAAAAACTTTGTTTTGGGCAGTCAACTCTTGTTGGTTCTATGGGTTGACTATAGCATGGTAATAAAGAGTTGCTGAAGGTAAAATCACTTATAATACCCAATAGTGAGCTAGCTTCTAACCCTCAGCAGCTTGTAAGATGGTGTGGGTGGCAAGTCTACAGATAATAACAGTATACTATGGAAATACTACAGTGAGGTAATAGAGTTCTTGAGAATTCACAGATGGGATGTGAAACACCATGTAATGGTGTCAGGAAATGATCCACAAAAGAAGGTATAGTTAAGCTAAGAGGATTAGGAGTTTACCCGGTAGGTGAGGGTAAGACCCGTGGTATTCCAGATTGATAGAGATGTCAGCACATGCGAAATTCTAGGATTATAAGTACTAGTGGTCTCAGTAAGAACAGAATCTTTTAGAGGTAACTGTAACTGAGTTATAACAGGCTATATTCATATATATGATTCATACTTTTAAAAATGATTTATGGAGGCCAGGTGCAGTGGCTCATGCCTGTAGTTCCACCACTTTGGGAGGCTGAGGCAGGCAGATCACAAGGTCAGGAGTTCCAGATCAGCCTGGCCAGCATGGCTAAACCCCGTCACTACTGAAAAGAAAAAAAAAAAAGAAATCAGCCAGGTGTGGTTGTGGGTGCCTGTAATCCCAGCTCGGGAGGCTGAGGCAAGAGAATTGCTTGAACCTGGGGGGCGGCGGTTGCATTGAGTCGAGATCATGCAATGGCACTTTAGGCTGGGAGACAAGAGCAAGACTCTGTCTCAAAAAGTAAAATAAAATAAAATAAAAATAAAAAGTGATTTACATGATTTACATATATTAATTCATTTAATTGTATTGTATCTGTTGGCTTGTCCTACCAAAACACACACACACACACACACACACATATACATAACTTAGTAACTTAAGATAATCATTTACTATTGCCCTTGAGTCTAGGAATCTGCAGGGTGATTCTTCTCCTATGAGGAAGCTTTCCTCATAGGAGAAGAATCATCAAGATGACCAAGATGATTGGGTCATCTTGGCTGGATTTGCTCATTCATCTGTGCTCAGCTGCTCATTTGAGATGGCCTCACCGACATGTTTGGCGGTTGTTTTTCTTTTGGCTGGGGCAGTGGAGATGACTGGGCCACATGTCTAGTCATTAAGTGAATAAGCCCAGGCTGTTTCACATGACAGCCAGGGGCTCTAAGATCAGCAAGAGAATACATCTCAGTTCTCAAGCATGTTGCAAGCCTCTATTAACTCCTCTTTAACCAGATCAAGTCACTTGGTTAACCCAGATTGAAGCATGTGAGAAATGACTTCCATTTTAAGGAGAGTGAAAATATGTGTGGCCAATGTAGTCTATTGCAACTTAAAAAATCTCACTGAGGTAGGTGCTATTGTTGTCAACCCCAGTTACCTTGGATGTACAGAGAGATTTGTGGACGTGTTCAAAGTCACACAGCCAGCAAGTGGCAGGACTAGCATTTTGCAACCAGGCAATGTGATTCTAGAGTCAGATTCTTACCCATTGTGCTCTGTGGGCTTTTTAAGGGAGATGTCAAATAGATACAGACCATGAAGAACATTGTATACTATTGCAAGGAGTTGGGATTTTATCCTGAGAGCATTGGAGAGCCATTGAAAAATGACGATCAGAAGACTGACATATCAGCTTTATAGTTTTAAAAAAATCAGTCGAGCTACATGATGGATAATAAATTATAGGGGGCCATGATTGGAAATAGGTTGACCAACCAACTAGGCAGTACATAAATCTAATAGTATATTGAAGGATGCCTGATCTAAGGTAGCAGTAGTTGAATAGCTGTATTGTTTTATTTAAATTAAGGAAATATGTTAAAAAATTCATATGAATGTGATGGCATTGACTGGGTATGAGTTGCTTGAAAAAATTAGAATAGTCTGGATGTATAACACATTTAGGAAAGCACAGTCACCTTATTACTTGTTAGTCAATAAGGAATAACGAAGGCAGAAGATTTTAGTTCATATAAATAAGTGATTGGAGTTGACAATGGAGGTGAGAAAGGGACTTAATGAATATATTTGCTAATTGGTCCTGTAAAGATGCCAGTCCTCATTCTGTCACTATGAGCTAAATGTATAGATGGTATTTATTCAGTGAACACAAAACTCCTTTGTGATTGTCCATCTGCCACACCAACTTGCAAGGTGTGAATATATATTTTTACAGAATACCAACTTACACAGCATCTTAGAAATATCAAATACATTGGCCTATCTATTCGGAAATGGAAGGGGAATTTTGTTATCTTATTTGACTTGGCAATTCCTAGCCTCTTGATTTTTGGGATGGTTCATGTGAGACTGAATGAAAATGATTACAGATTTAATCAGGAGTATAATTATTTAGGCTAAATTTTTTATTGAGGCTGCATTTCTCTGTGAGGAGTAAGTAAGGTCCCAGATAATGCAGAGACTATGGATTCAGTTTTCTTCATTGCTTATATTACTTTGCATTTTCAGGAAATATACTGTCAGATGGGTTAGCAATATTAAGGACCACTAGAGAACATTTATTTAATCATCGAGAGCAACCATGACAGCAGCAAGCCAATATTTGAAAGAAATGAAGTCATTTCAGCACAAAATAAATGTTCTGACTTTTAGAGGATAAGCTAACATCTCAAAGTGAGCGAAAGCTAGCATTTGGAAAGGAAGGTAGACAGTATATATTTCAATTTCTCCATTTTATAGATAAAGATACTGAGGCTCAAAACAGTTAAATGATTTTTCCAAGGTCCTGTAGCTAATTAGCAGCAGAGGTTAGAAATAATCCAACTTTCTAGTTCATGTCCAGTGCATCTTCCATTATCATTTTCTATTTCAATGCCCCATAACCATTGTGATCAATTTTTTTCCAAATAGTGTGTGTTATAAATAGATTGGTATACCTGTTCTTGCCAAAATAAAGAAGTCTGTCTATTTGCTGATAGGTAACACGTCTTCTCAAATAGTTAAATTGGTTCTGTAAGTGTTTGAAAGAAGGTAGTTTGGATTGTCTGTTCACCAGCTAATAACGAGCTGACTTCACTGGCCACGATGGAGTGAAAATATCTTGGTAGGTTTGTCATTGTCAAAGGTAGCATTTTTAGCTGAGCAGCCCCAAAATTTAATTAGAAGTTTATCAGGATATGCTCAACTAAGGATGGTGAATCATATTAACTAAACTTAAAAGAGACTAACAGAAAGCAGAATGCCCATCGATTTTACAATGCGAAGTGTAACAGTCAGTCAAAGTAGACATTCCTATCGACCTACTGTTTACACTCTCTCTTGCCTCCATGGACCTGGGAAGCCAAATTGTTTGGTGAACTCCAAGTAAGACCTAGAGTAGGTATTGAGAATTGTCACAAATTTTACATGACATAAATTATGTTTATATAATTAACGTTATATAATTATCTGTAGAATTTATATAATTACATAATTATCATATTCCAGGCTAATATTGCTTTTTATGTCCATTTTCACTGTAGGACTGCCTTCTGCTTAGACAACTTAATTGCCTCCTACTTAGACAAGACAACTTAGTTCTTGGTTGTGTCTGTTGGTCAGTATGAGGACAGGCACTACCAACCCTTGTTCTAGTGACTATTTTTCTTTAGTTCTGACTGTCCTTTTCTCTGGTTGATAATACCCTCCCACCCCATGTACTAATTCTTTTTCAAGTCTTATTGTGCATAAGACATACTCTGTCTCTGAAAGGGGACTCTACAGGTCTTTACTGTTTAACTCTCAGCAGGCAACCTGATTGCCTTTATTTCCCAGTTCTTGGAAGATACTGTATCATTTCTCTGTCATTTTCATGTGCTGCCTCCAACTGTCCCTAGGTTGGACTTCAAATTCTGCATACATATAAAAAATATTCTACTTTGTCAGGGATTTAGATGGACCAACATATAAGGGTGGTTGTCTTTCTGGTGCTCTGTTAAACGCTGTAATACTAGTTCTCATTCACCCACCCTTAGTAATAATGAAGCTGACGGATGATGTCTCTTGTAAGCAACATAAAAAAGTGAGCACATGATAAACACATGAATTCCTAAGACACATACAATGAGGATCATCTTGGAAGTCAGACACAGCTGGGTTTGAAGCAGGACTCACATTTTACTAACTGTGTGACCTTTGCATCTGATTCTGTTTTATCATCCATAACATTTAAATGATACATATTTTTTAGGGTTGTTTTAGGACTAAAAGCAGTTCTATCCATTTATTACCTATCAATATCACTACCACATAATAGATCTTTAATAATCCTGCCTTTTCTGCCCGAGAACTATAGATAGATGACATTTAAAGATGGATAAAGTAACTTCTCATTATATGATACTTTATTATCCTAAGCACAGTCATAACAGCCTGAACACACCTAAGGCTGTGTTTCACTGAGCATTTGGCATATGCTTAGTAAGAATACAAATTTTGACCAGAGACCTTTGATAATGAAGCAAAAAATATGTGGTTTCTGTAATGAGTTTTAACCTATACATTTCGAGTGTCTTTGAGTGTATATCCTAAAAATACACAACAATTAATACTAACTTAGGAGTCTCATAACAGAAAATCTGTCTGAATGCATAAAATCTTAGAGAAGGACCTTACCCATGTTCCACAAACAACAGTTATTTCTTCTTCCCTCAGTCTTTAAAAAAAAAAAAAAAAGATTCCATGATTCCCCCATGGTAGCATTCATACCCATATGTTGTTTGTGTGAAGTGCATGAAGCTGACAAGGCATCTTTGAACTCAGTTGTGTAAGTATGGCGATGAAGTCTGGATTCTCTCCCTTTGTATAAGGTATAAAACTATATCCTAATTTCCTGTTAAAATATACCCCTCAGGCAAACTTAATCTCATTTACAGAAACCTGAGACTATCTTCCTTCTGCCTTCCACAGGCCTCCACACTGTTGACTTGCTACAATTTTCAGACTGCATTTTAAATGTATGCCTCTACTTGTTAGAAATATATCACATTTTGTTTTTGCTATTGCATGAAGAACAGCCAAGATTCTTTAAGGGTTGCACAGAGGCTGTCTGAATTCTTGATCTGATGTGCATTTGGGTGAAGGTCAGATTAATCTGTATTCCTTAATAAGATGGTTTGTTTCCTATGATATAATGGGTTCTTGTCTCCCTGAATATGTGTTTCAGTTAGGACTTTTCCTCCATCACTTACTTTCCAGGAACATCTGCCTTTTCCTCTTTTAAATTGGTGGTTAGCAAAGAGAATCACTAGACTGAGATAAATTGATTTCAGCTTACATAGTGAAGAAGCCAGAAAGTAGTAAGACTGTATTTTGGCCATTAGCTTCTGATGTGGTTTAAACTTTGAAAAGTAATCAAATGCAATACGGTTCTCCAGAGTTGTCATGTTCTTTTGGGAACTGTCAGTAGTATTTGGGGACCAAAGGGAGGTAGAAATGGAGAAAGAAGAAAAAAACTTTTGAGAATGTGAGACCCTTTAAATTATCAGGCCTAGAGAGACATTTAAAATGTAACAGTCATGCCTCACTCCCCTTTGAGCTAAAAATCACCTCTTGAAGCCTCTTGCCACTTAGTCTCTAGAATAACTGAACCCAAGTAGGAGTACTGTGTTGACAAAAAGAGCCAAATTCTGTAAAATATTTAAAGAGATTTATTCTAAGCCAAATATGAGTGACCAGTGGCCCATGAAACCGCTCCAGGAGATGCTGAGAACATGTGCTCAAGGTGGTTGGGCTACAGCTTGGTTTTGTACATTTTAAGGAGACATAAGCCATCAGTCAGTATATGTAAGATGTATATTGGTTTGGTCCAGAAAGGCAGACAATTCAAAGTCGGGGCAGGGGGAGTTCCAGGTCATAGGTAAATTCAAATATTTTTGGGTGGGCATTTGGTTGAAAGAATTACGTTATTCTCTAAAGACTTGTAATCAATATCTGGGTTAAGATATGGAGTTGTGGAGATCAAGGTTTTCATCATGAAGATGAAGGCTCTAGGTAGCAGGCTTCTGAGCTCTCATCAGAACTAAAAAGATGCCACACTCTTAATTTTCTCCTGGATCAGGGAAAAGACCTGGGAAGGGAAAGAGAGCGCAACAGAATGTAGATTTTCCTCATAAGAAACAGCTTTGTGGGGCCATTTCAAACTATGTCAAAGAAGTTTATTTTAGGCTAAAATACTTCCATTTCCTTCAGGGCCTGCTGTTATGTGATGTTGTACTAGTGTCAGGCTGGAATTTGGTGCCTTATTGCTGCAAAGACTCTGTTTTGTCAGTCTTAAGATATGTGTTTTAATATTAATGCTGATCAGCTGTGCCGGGAAGTCTAAAGCGAGGAGGGTATACTGAGGCATGCCTGACACCCTTTTCCAATCATGGCCTAAATTAGGTTTTCCTGTTAACTTTGGAATGCCCTTGATTGAGAGGAAGAGTTCATTCAGTTGGTTGGGGGGCTTGGAATTTTATTTTTGAGTTACAAATGTATAGCCAGTGACTAACCAATGGTATTTCTGTAAACCAATGAGAATTCTTGATGAACAACCTTTGTAATCACTCTCTCTCCTGATTTGTCCTGTTTTTCTAAAAATCTTGGGTATCTCCTATGTTCTCTGAAGCACTCTCCAAGGCAGCTTAGAGCAGTCTTCAACCTTAGCCCAAATAATCTCTCTATATTAGTTTTGCATCAGCTTTATTGCTTTAGGCTGATAAAACTTTACAACCCTTGCACCATAATTTGTTTTTTGGTCACAGGCTATAATGATAATAGGTTTTACATACACACATTTGTTAGCAAACAGACAAAAACTACCATGCAGCCTGTTACGTAAGCTCACTTAGGACCTGATTCTGTCCTTGATATTGTTTGGCTGTGTCCGCACCCAAAATCTTATCTTGAATTGTATTCCCCGTAATACCCGTGTATCAAGGGAGACACCAGGTGGAGGTAATTGAATCATGGGAATCAGCTGGTTTCCCCCGTTGTTCTCCTGATAGTGAGTTAGTCTCACGAGATCTGATGGTTTTTATAAAGGTTTAGTAGTTCCGCCTCGTTCAGTCTCCTTCTTGCTGCCTTGTGGAGAGGGTGTCTTGCTTTCCCTTCACCTTCTACCCCGATTGTAAGTTTCCTGAGGCCTCCTCAGCCATGCAAAACGGTGAGTCTTTTAACCCTCTTTCCTTTCTAAATCACTCAGTCATGGGCATTTCTTTATAGCAGTGTGAGAATGGACTCATACGGTCCTCAAGAGTGCAACCAGCATTAGGCCTGGCAAATAACTGGAGAAGATTCAACGACATGCTGAAAACAGGACAAACAAACTGTATAGGCAGATTAGGGGCCAGTCTTCCTTGAAGTTGGGGGTACCTAGGTCACTAGGCTTTCATATCGCAAGCCCTGCCTGTGAGGTATTGGGAGGCCCCTGGCTTGCGTTCTCTGTCTTCAAGATCATTTCTGGTTTCACCTTCTCTTATGGTAGTTAACAACCCCTGTAGTGCAAATTTTAACAAGTTATTTTAATTTATTTAGTGGATATCTTCATTCCTATTTTGTAGGCAGGAAACTAAAACCGGCAGTACCTATTTCATGGTTTGGTGTGAGGAATGCATTACGAATTTATATGTGAAATGCTCAGCCCAGTGACTTGAATATAGTAGGTGTTCGCTTTTGTTATTGCCTACATAATAAAGACTTGGTCATTAGAAGGAAAAGTGTTTTTCATAAGTATTGTGAAGTCTACAATATCATTATGTAAGCAGATTCTAGTGTTAAGAGTTAGTTTTATTGAAAGGGATATTTATTTCCTTCGTCAAGGATTTCTCTTTTTAAAGGTGCACATATTTATTACTTGTGTTTCTCAAACATTCTCAATTCCAAACATTTAATGCTTTTTATTTCTTCCTTATATGAATAATTGAAAACAAGGGTTTCTTACCCCCTCCACTTTTTTTTTTTTTTTTTTTTTTTTTTTTTTTTTTTTTTTTTTTTTTTTTTTTTTTTTTTTTTTTTTTTTTTTTTTTTTTTTTTGGTCCTTTAAATTAGAAAGTGGTGTTGTTTACTAGAGTATCTCCTAAGTTGACAAAGACAAAACACTTGTAAGTCTTCATTTTACACACTCACCTTTTTGGCCTCTTGGGATTAGCATGTGCTTTGAGTCCAGCTCTTCTACCTATGGTCTCACATTCCCTGTTTCAATCTGTTGTTTTCACATAATACATTTTTTGCTTCCCGTAGAGGATGGAATGAAACAGTGTGCTTTCAGCCCCTCACTGACCCTGTCTTCTCAAGAGGATTTAATAATGATGTGAATAGAGAATATATGTGAAAGTTCCTCATTTGCAATGCATGTTGTGTCTGCCTCTTTAAAGAAAGTAAAGGTTAATATGTTGATTTCCTATTTATAGGTGACTTAATGCTTCTAATTTTTCCTAATCATGGCACAAGGTTTTGGCTCAGTACCTACGATTTCTTAAATGATCTTTCTGAATCATTATAATGATTTGATGAGTTAACTACTCTCCAAAGAGGTTGGATTGACAGGTTTAAAGAGACAAATCATACAGTACTTTTTTGCCACATAATATCTAGTTAGAGCAGCAAGCCCTTCTATTAACAAGCTATATTTCTTGATGATACATCTTGAGGCTTTTTTATTTTAGCCCAGGCATTTCTCCTTCAGCAATCTAGTCTTAACAGTAGGGCTAATATGACCTTCACGTATATCAGAATGGAATCAGACAATATTTAGGCCAAAAGATAAACTAGTACACCTATCAGATAAGACAAATATTAACTTATTACATCTCTGACATGGAAAAGCCTTTACATTTTTTCCTACTTTTTTTTTTTTTTTTCTTAACATGAACTCAAAGGCCTTCATTCAGCCATTATGAGACCTGGGACCACATAAAAGTAATCGGGATTAAGCTTTGGGAGAAAATATGTTCTCTAAAAAGGAGCGGCTACCTAATTGATGTCTTTATGTTTTAGCTGTTTTTGTGGAGTCTAATTGACATAACCTTTACACTAAGTCACTTGGCTTCTAACGAAATGCAATGTACCATTTTTAATGAGTTGCAGATTGCATGCTGTCCCCCAACCTGCTTTAGTCAGCCCTTCACCATTTTGAAGTAATTCTAGAGGATATAAATTATAAAAAATAAGCATTTCTTTCAAGTAGCTCCTGTTTGCACCAAGCATTGTGATAGGCAATAGAAATATTGCTACTCCTAATTCCAAGTGTTATTTATAATGCATGGATTAATATTTTTACATACACTAATCCAGTTTTCCTTAGAACAACCATATGGGGCAGGCACTCTTGTCTCCATTTTTAGCAATAAAGTGAAGCTTAGAAAGTTAATTGTCCAAGGTGCTACTAAGTGGTGGAGCTGAATCTACACCCAGGTAGCATTACTCCATAATCTCTGGAGTGATTAATCTATTATAATTGCAAAGTCATTGTCCTTGTTGGGCCTGCAAGTTGATTATCCATTTTGGTTAGGAAAATCCCTGGTCAGTGCTTTTGAGAGCATGCCCCCATATGTAGTTTGGGGACAAATAAAAGAATGATGTTTAACCAGGTGTGATGGCTCATTCCTGTAATTTCAGCACTTTGGGAAGCCAAGGCAGGAAGATGGCTTGTGCCCAGGAGTTTGAGACCAGCCTGGAAAACATAGTGAGACCCCATCTATGCCAAAAATTTAAAAATTAGCCTAGTGTGGCGGCATGCACCTATAAGTCCCAATACCTACTGTAGAAGTGAGGCAGGAGTATAGCTGGAACCCAGGAGGTTGAGGTGGCAGTCAGTGATGATCATACCACTGCACTTCAGCCTAGGCAACAGAGCAAGGCCCTGTCTCAAAAAAAAAAAAAGTGATGAGTCATCCCAGCTATTCATAATTTATTAAGTGGGCATTTATTGAGTACTGTCTATGTGCCAAGTATCATGTAAGACATTTGGAGACAAAACGAAATAATAAAAATCCTTCCCCATTTTCTTTCTAGTTCACGTAATTTCTGTCTTGTTTTTGTGCTGTTTTTGAGTATTAAGAATAGGTATTGTAGGTATTAAGAAAGCATTGCATAAACTATAAAATGCAGTGCAAATGTAGATTTTTACATTTATTTTATTGAACAACTTTTATGTGCATTTTCTCTTCGGCAACTACAGCCATTTGTTAATTCCATTTTAGTGATTAAACTTGGTGTTGGCAGTTCCTGAATAAAAGACGTATAGTCAATTAAAATTTCAAAACTAATATTCAGTGTGAGATGACCATGTTGCTAAATAAAAATGAATATTATATGGTGAAAGAGAAGCCGCAAATTTACTTGGATTTTTTGATCAAATTAGCAACTTGCTTGTTACAGAAAATGAATGCTAATTAGTTCTCTGTGCTGAAAAAGGCAGCCTGCACCTGTCCTAGGACAAGATTTGTGAGGCAGGCTTATTTCTCTAAGGCCTATTCTTGGCCCCCTTTTTCTGGCATTGACATGGAAAAAGGCGTGAGGAGGGACTGACAACATTGGTGTGTGCCAGCAATGGTGCTGAATGATATCGCTCAGCACAACAGAATCTGGGATAGTCATATTTCTCAAAGTAGAAACAACCTTGTAAAGACTGAAAGTCCCAAATAAAATGGGTTGCTCTCAGCCAACCAAAAAGTGAAACTGGAAATAGCCTCAGAAATGGGAGACCCTTGGAATAAGATAAGCAGAATCCAGAGGGAAATGATGAAACATTCTATATCAATAAAGAACTTGGGGCTTTGGGGTTAATGGTTAACCAGCTAACTTTCAGAAGCGACCTTTAAAGTACATATGTCAAGATACTAGGCAGGGATGAATAAAACATGCTGGTGATTATTTTTAAAGAGACTTGATAATGCTTCTTAAGTGCTTCTCAGTTGAAAATCCCAAGACCACCAGTGAAAATTTAAGAAGCTTATCAATGGTTTTAAAGGAAGATAGATGTAAGTGCATAGACAAGATAGGCAGAAAAGTAAGACGGAAAAAAATAAGAATTACACGGCAGTGAGGTGGAGGTGAAAGGAGGGTTAGGCAGAAGGCTGTGTTAACGATCAGCTATTGGCAGTGTGAGTCCACAAAGGGAACTTGAAGTGCGTTGTTAGACGCATAGTATTTAGTAGCAAAGCAAGTGATAGTTGTGCTATACACTCACCTGAACACACATGTAATGCATTTTGTTCTCAGTACCATGTTAAAAGTATCATCAACTAGAACGTGCTCAATGAAGAATTGCCAGTTGCATTAAGGAATTTGAAATTAAAAGCTTTCAAGGAAGGCATGACAAGCCTTCACACATCTGAGACTTGTTAGGTGGAAGAAGGGGAGATGGAAAAGGAGGGAACATTTATTTAATGTCCCCTATGCTGGCTACTAAAATACCACAGTTGATCTTCACTAAAAAATCATATCATGGTCCTGGGTATGTAGTTAGGAAAATGAGGACTATTTAAGCTGGCTATTATGCACAAGTTTATACAACAAATACCAAGGTGTTACCACGATCCTAACTGGCATATTTCAGTCCTCAAAGTCCAGATTCCTTAAATTCTTTACTTTGCTCTGTCCTAAGAGATTAGAAATGGGAACAGTGAGTAGAAATGTCAGTGATGGTTTGGACTTCATATAATGAATACTTTTCTACCAAATCTTCTTACTATAGAATAGGTTTTTGTATGAGGAAGGGAGGTTGTCATCATGGAGATTTTCAGGCCTAAGCAGGCTGTCTCCTTGACTGGAATGTTCAGGTCTAGGTTTAGCAGATGTTCTTCACATTCCCTACCAACCCAGGTAATGCTACCCCAATCCTGTGAATAAGCCTGTAGCGAGCACCATGGTGCAGAAGCGTCAGAAGCCACACAGGGTAATTGAAAACAAGCAGAGAAGGGAGAGGTCAGAGTATGTGGTTGGAAACCAAGACACATTTTAGAAAGAAAGGAGATGGCCCAGCTGGCAGTAAAGAATCAGAGGATCCATAAGAACCCCAACAGTGGGTTTTTAAGTGGAAAGAAAATAGGCTGGGCACAGTGGCTCATGCCTGTCATCACAGCACTTTGGGAGGCTGAGGTAAAAAAAACTGATTGAAACTGGGAATTAGAGACTAGCCTAGGCAACATAGCAAGACCAGGTCTGTACCAAAATAAAAACAAAAGCTAGGTATAGAGGCACGTGCCTGTAGTGCCATCTACTTGGAAGGGTGAGGCAGGAGGGTCATTTGAGCCCAGGAGTCAGGGGCTGCAGTGAGCTGTAATTGTGCCGTGTACTCCAATCTGGGTGACAGAGAAAGACTCTTTCTGTAAACAAACAAAAAAAAAAATGAAGAAAACAAAAAGGAACATATAAGGCATCAGCACCATGAGAAAATTGGTACAGAGGAAAGTCCTGCAGGAATCCCCACTAGTGGAGGCACCGCACTGGTGCATCCGAGACTGGGTGATGGCAAATACATATATGTATTTGATACAAAAAAAAGAGAAAGGCCAATCCCAGAGGTAACATCATCTTTAACTGGTTTAAGGTTTAGCTGTGGGGCGGGGGGGTGGGGGTTGTCATGAACATTGCCCCCACTGGATTGGCCTGTTGGAGAGAAATTTGTCTGAATTAGTGGAAATGGTCAGATACGTATTTCTAAGAAGTACAAAGCACCAAGGGTGCATTGCCTTAGTGCTTTGACGGAAAGATGAACAGCAGGAATCTCCTGTTAAAATTAGATGCCCACTGAGTTCTGCAACATATAGCTGTAATGATATTTTCTGAGGCATGTCTCCCAAAGGATATTTCAGTGATGAGCATATAGCTCACTCGCATGCAACTATGTAAATTGTATCCGTTAATTTTTACATGGACTATAATGGCCTTTCCAAATGATGATAGGGATGCTATTTGCTCTGGAATGCATTTTCTGCATATCTGCTTCCCACATTGCATGTTTGCTGATCCATCTCATGCCGACGAACCATGCGTACCGCTGGTGTCAATGTACTCCAACATTTCAAGGTTTAAGAGAGAATTCTCAACTTAGGGAAAATGGTACGTAGTCCATATTTGGCAAAAAGACCGTTTTCCAGAGTCCAGACTTCTGTGAGTGCAAGAGGTGCTTGGGTGGGCTCCTCTCCCAGGGACGTGTTTGACCCTTCTTCTGGATTTATTTTACAAATGTCCCCTTTCAACAAGATACTTATCTGTTGTGGGGGGGGGGATCTGGAAAGTTTATCCCTAAACTGCTTAATTGACTGCAATTACTCTTTCCCACCCTTGTACTGTTTGCAGTTGTAGAGCTGTGACTCTCTTCCAATCCACGATGATGGATTGAAGGTGACAGCCTAAGCTAAAGTTCTAAGCTCCCAGCTGGTTAGTTGATTTCACAAGTACAATGTTGCAAGAGTCATTTATCAGAAGTGTGAACCCTGAGATTTGGATGTTCGAGGTGACAGCTATTAGATACACTACTTAGAGAAATAAGTCACAGAAGATTAGGATAAGAGGATCTTTGATGACAGTCCGTGGGTTCATTTGTTAATTTGGGGCCCATATGATTGGGAAATTGTCATAAGGAAAGGTTTTTATGAACATTTCCGCTATTGAAATGTCAGGATGTTTTTTATTATTTTTGACTGGACTAACACTGGCAAAGATCTGGGTGATCCATCCACCTCTAAAACTCAGTTGATGCAACCCTTATATAATGTATATATGGGTATTTGTAAAAGAAAGAAAAAAAAAGTAAAACCTTGAAGAAAAGATACCCTAGATATGCTTTTAACAAAGATTTACTTTATTTTTTTTTTCCTAATGCCGTATTAGTGATGATGTTTAATAATCCCTTTCAAAACTCACAGGTGGTATTGGTAAAATCCTTTCAATCACAGACTATAAAGCCAGTGACAATTCCTGTCCTCCGTGGGAAGTAAAATCAAATCATTATTTGCGGTTCTATTCGTATTTTTGATTCCTAAAGATTGTCTTTGAGACGACTTTGGATATTCATTTTCTGGAAAGGACTCAGGCTCAGTTTATCCCTTTGAACTAATAGTTCCCATCACGGCATAGGCTAAAACTTTTTGTCTTCTCACTATAATAATTATCCAGTTTGTGCTTCAATAATGTGTCTGTGTATCTCCCTTTTTATAAACTTCTGTTGGTATCGAGTCTCCTGAGGTAACATAGCAGTCCCTAAGGCAGAGAAGACTTGAATTTGAGAGAAAATTTTAATACACCAGCTCAGGCATCACATATAAACTTAATAAAGTTAGATTGGCCCAAGGTGTAAGCTTCTTCCAAGGCAGTCAGTCTGTATCAGGAGCTGCATTTACTTTTTGAGGCCACAGGAGTATCGTTCCACATATTACTGTTGAGGTGAACTGTTTCTTTCATGATGCATTTTGGAAGTATTCTATTTTTGTTTCTTCCCCAATCGCACACGTATATTCATTACTCCTGTGATGTGTCTTTTTCTGTTTCTCACATCTCCTTACCCCGGTTCCCTGCTTTAAAACACACCCTGCATGCATCTCCCCTCACAGTTGTATTTTCTGAGATACTGACGAGTGAGTTTGCAGAGTTCCTTCACTCATAAAGTCATCTTTTTCTCCAAATGAAAACAATTTTTTTTAGTCCGCTTCATCTCATATATGTCTAACTTCCTCTAATCATCACTGGCTCTCATAAAATAGATATTATTTCTCTCTTGGACAGGAAATTGTGCTTAGAGAGGTTGAATAACATGCTCAAAGTCAGAGCCAAAATTTGATTTTGGAATTGTCCACTTCCCAAGTCCTATTTTTTACTGCCATGCTATCGTCTCCAGAGCTTCAGCTCTATTTTTGTCCTCTAGGAAGATTACATATTTCTGATTTAAAAAAAGATAGCTTTCAGCATATAAAACTAATGTAGGTAGAGAATATTCTCAATTTTCTGCTTTTCATTGGGCTGATATATATCTGGGGGAAAAAAGGATAGAAAAATTAGACATCAGTCTTGAAAGCAATACATTAGATTGGGGTTCTAATGAGGCAGAGAATAGACAAGCACCAGAAAAATGCTGAGTGCTGTTAATTAGCTTCTGTTCCTAAACTCTCACTTGTTATTTCAGTTGTGTTTATCCATTTCCTTCTGACTCCTTTCCGTGTATTAGGCCATGATCGGATATGCTATGGAGCTAAACCAGTTAAAAAAAAAAAATCAGAATAGATTTTAAAAAGTCTTTAACTGTGGCCTAGCGCAACTGCCCCAGGAAGCCCTCACCCTAACCAGAGTTAATGGGTTCACCCCCTTCCTTGCCCTTACCTCTTTGCACAGGACTCTGATTGTACTGAACTAATTCTATTATTCATTGTTTCTCTGCTTGTCTCTAAACTTGGATCTTCTAACACTTGAGCAAGTATGGGTAATACTTTATTCAACTTGTAATAATAATAACAGCTAATATTCAATGAACCCCTGAGAAATCCCAGGCACCCTGCTGAGTGCTTCAGAGGCATTACCTCATTTAATCCTCACCAAGACCCTGTGAGGTAGGTGTGCTGGTTATTCACACTTACTAAGGAGGAAACTAAATAATATTTGGAAAAGCAGTAACTTTTCTGATATTTCACAGCAGCTAAGTAATTTCTTCAAAGGCACAAAGACAGTGAATAGTAAACCTGGACTCAAAGCCTTCAGTTTCTGATTTGAGAGTCTAGGTCCTTAACCTTAGCACATATTATAGTTTCCTTGTCTAATGCAGTATGTCACATATTAATTGCTCAATAAATGCCTCTTAGGTGGAAAAATAAGAGATTGCATGTATTGAAACAAACAGTAGACTTATAATTGGAAGATAAAGGTTTGACTTACATTTATGCCTCTTTCAGCTTTTGTTATCTTCAGTTCATATCACCTTTGCAGACACCACTTTCTTCATCTGTAAAATGAAGGGGAAGGGGTTAAATGAAGTCTAAGGTCTCTTCTAAACTCTGGCTAATAAAACCAGAAGTGGTGACTAGAAAAATAATTCAAAACTGCTAGCTGATGCACTACCGTTATTGGGGAAATAGCTATTGCATTATTCCAGCTGATCTTCAGTTCATCTGTCGTGGTATAATTCCATTTAGATCCAATCTAGATACATTTTTGCAGGGCCTCTATCATTTTTCAGAATGTTTGAAAAACAAAATACATTTAGGCTTCTAACCCTGAGTTTAGAAATCTGAAATATACATAAGATGATACGAACGAGGCTGACTTTGATTACCATAGAGCAGCATAGCTGGGGGCTGCAATGGAAAAACCTATAAAATTTCACTCGAGATGAACCATGACAGGACTCCTTAATGCACTGGTGCTTTGGCTTTCGAGTGTATTCTTTCACTGTATTATACAAAATGTGGATAAAGTGATAAGTGAGTTTAAAAATGATTGTATAAGTGAAGTGCACCATTGCGCTGTAAAGTATTTGGCCCCAGGGAGACCAAAAATGTGATGCAGCCTCATTTCCTTTCTTTTAAGTGCTACTTGGGGCTGCTCAGGGTTGCTGTGGATGGGTTGGTTTGTTTGTTGTTTGCTAAGTTAAGATCATCTTAAGTCTTGATTTGTTCTTTTGAAAAATTGTTATCCAAAGGGGAATTTTTGAGAAGCAGAAATAATAGCAGAGAGATTAAGAGAGAGAGACAGGAAAAAGAGGAAGATGAGTGAGAGGCAAGAGATGAATTCACAAACCTGTATAGAGATACGAAACAGTTTAAAAGAACAGGAGTGCTATATTGGGGGGGCTATTGGGCTTGCTTGAAGTCCAGTAGTTCAGTAAAAATTAAAACACATGAGTTCATGAATATGGTAGCTGGCTTCTCTAGTTGTTGATAGACCCCGAGCACTGATGTCATTTCTCTCCTGGGCTTAGTGAAGTGAATATTTGTTAGAGATTTCTCTGCTCCCTGAATATGGTGGATTGCTTAAACCCTGAAGACAGCAGTGACCACAGAGCTTCAACAGCACCCTCTGGAAACCACCTCCTCTGAGGAGGCCAGAGCTGTGTCCACTCATCTTAGTCTCCTCGCCTGTATCACTTGCCCTGCTTGTCTCCTGGCTTAGTGGTTAGCCGGCGAGAAAGCAGCTTCAGCCTGTATCAGCAGTCAATCTTGCTAGTCCTTGAATATGGACCAGCCTTGGAGAGGATCCTTTGACTCACAGAAATATTTTTAATGTTTTTCATCGTGAATCGGTTCTCATGAAGAATTGAAGGTGAATTGAACACAGTCAAATCAAACCTCCTAATAGAGCAAAATAAGAATGGCCTCTGGAGTCAGCCTTACATCCTGCCTCTATTGCTACTGACTGTGGGACATTTGCCAAGTGTTTTTGCTTCTTTCTCTGCTGCATCTGAAGATGGGAAAACACGTTTTCTTTGCCCAGATCTTGGGAGAGGTGGCAACAATACATATAAAACATAGTTCCAGGCAGATAGCACATTTTCAATATTTGGTAGTCATCGATATGATTTTGATTTGCACTTGTTTTCTCTTGCTGGAAGGTAGTAAACTCATCTTCTAATACAAGGATGCCCACACATCAGAATGGCTCAGCAAGGGCATTCTATTGAGCAGTAAAACCATAAACTTTCTGACTCAGGCATAAACAGGCTAACATTAGGGTTGACATGATGCTAGGAATATATGTATCTAGCAGGTTTTTAAAAATCATGTTTGATGTAGGTAGGTTGAGCTTTCACTCAATGTGTTCAGTCTGAAAATATTTTGGAGGCTTTTCCTATTGCACTGTGATGCAGCAGAGTGGGTTTATTAAAAGCTCACTTTCAAAGTTCTTGGTCTAATATTCTCAAATAGTAATATTCCAGGCTCCAGTGAGGATAGTGGCAATAATGGCAGCAACAACAAGAAGCAAATGTCTTTCCTTTATTCTGCAGTAATGTCTTGTGAATATTGTTCAAAATGGAAAAATTTCATCTGAACTCTTGTTGGATTTATACCACTCTTTTGCTTTAGTTGCTATAGTTAAATACGTTGAGTTCTGATAGTCAGAGCATGGAATGTTTTTTCCATTTGTTTGTGTCCTCTGATTTCCTTGAGCAGTGGTTTGTAGTTCTCCTTGAAGAGGTCCTTCACATCCCTTGTAAGTTGTAGTAGATATTTTATTCTCTTCGTAGTAATTGTGAATTGGAGCTCACTCATGATTTGGCTCTCTATTATTGGTATAGAGGAATGTTTGTGATTTTTGCACATTTATTTTGTATCCTGAGACTTTGCTGAAGTTGTTTATCCTCTTAAGGAGATTTTGGGCTGAGACAATGGGGTTTTCTAAATATACAATTATGTCATCTGCAAACAAATAATTTGACTACCTCTCTTCCTATTTGAATATCTTTTCTTTCTTTCTATTGCCTGATTGCCTTGGCCAGAACTTCTAACACTATGTTGAATGGGAGTGGTGAGGTGAGGAGAGGGGATTGCCTGAGGTCAGGAGTTGCTAACCAGCCTGGGCAACATAGCAAGATCCCATCTCTGCAAAAATTTTTTTCAAAAATTAGCTGAGTATGTCCCAGCTACTCAGGAGGTTGAAGTGGGAGGATTGCTTGAGTCCAAGAGTTGGGGGCTCCAGTGAGCTCTGATCGTGTCACTGCATGCCAGCCTGGTTGACAGAGTGAGACCATGTCTCTAAAAAGTAAGGGAAAATAAATGATATATAAGGTTTAACCCTTTAAAACCCTTAATTATAGAGGGCCCTTCCAAATCCTGCTTGAATTTTACATTTGTTATTTTTTTTCCCCCATTTATTTTATTGCATTTTAGGTTCTGGGGTACATGTGAAGAACATGCAAAATTGTTGCATAGGTACACACGTGGCAGTGTGATTTGCTGCCTTCCTCCCCATCACCTACACCTGGCATTTCTCCCCTTGCTATCTCTCCCCAGCTCCCCACCCGCCACCGTCCCTCCACTATTTTCCCCCAACTGACCCCAGTGTGTAGTGCTCCCCTCCCTGTGTCCATGTGTTCTCATTGTTCAACACCCGCCTATAAGTGAAAACATGCGGTGTTTGATCTTCTGCTCTTCTGTCAGTTTGCTGAGAATGATGGTTTCCAGGTTCATCCATGTTATTTTGTAGTCTTTTCCTTAAAGCATTCCCTTCAAATCGTACAATCTTTAGGTTTCTCAGAAGCTAAAGAATTAATGTTTGTTTTGAGGTGGAGTTTTGCTCTTGTCACCCAGGCTGGAGTGCAGTGGTTCAATCTTGGCTCACTGTGACCTCTGCTTCCCGGGTTCAAGCAATTCTCTTCGCTCAGTGTCCCGAGTAGCTGGGACTACAGGCGCATGCCATTATGCCGGGCTAATTTTTTGTATGTTTAGTAGAGATGGGGTTTCACCGTGTTAGCCAGGCTGGTCTCGAATTCCTGACCTCAGTCATGTAATCATGGGATTACAGTTGTGAGCCACTGCACCTGGCCAGGGTTTGTTTTAATCAAGATTTGTGGGTAAATCTGTTACTACAAGTTTAGAATACAGGGTACTTTACTACAGTATTTTAAGACGTTACATTAATATTGTAGCTTGTATCTGTAAATTACCCGTATTACTGAGTGTTCTGTTCAAATTTTAGAGTCTTTGGGAGAGCTTTAGATTCCACTGTAAGTACTCTAAGTGAATAAACCATCAACATCAATAAAAATGACTCCAACAGAGCATTTTACTCTGTGGGAAATGTGGCAGGAAGCCTCCTTCCACACAGAACCTTTTTGATGGTTTTTTAACTTTATATGCAGTGTATGTTCATTTTTATATAACTTCACAACCCAAGGGATTGAAACACAGTGAAGAAAACAGATTAAAAGAGTAGATGAGAAAGAGACCCGCCTAGACAAGGAAAAAGTAACTGCAGTGATCAGAGACAGCTGAGCAAAGGCAGAAGTAGTGTCAGTGAAAACATTCTGCGTAGGGACAAAATAATCCAAACTAAAATTGCCCCTAAAGATTTTACTAGCCTGAAGGCAACAACATCACTACTTAGAACAGCATCAAGTGACCTTTTATATCTTGGAGGTAAAATAAATGATGACATGGAATTACAGTCAATATACTTCCTTTTTTAAGTAGGACTTTTGTGTTATCTGAGGCCATAGACTCTGGTGATTAAGAGCATGAGCTTTGGAGTTGGATTACTTATTTTTTTTTTTTTTTGTATAATTAACATACAATAAACTGTACTTTTTTTTTTTTTTTTAAAGTTTCACTCTTGTCGCCCAGGTGGGACTGCAATGGCACCATTTCGGCTCACTGCAACTTCTGTCTGCTATTCTTCTCCCTCAGCCTCCCGAGTAGCTGGGACAACAGGCACTCACCACCATACCCGCCTAATTTTTTGTATTTTTAGTAGAGACTGGGTTTCACCATGTTGACCAGGATGGTCTCTAACTCCTGACTTCAGGTGATCCACCCACCTTGGCTTCCCAAAGTGCTGGGATCACAGATGTGAGCCACTGCACCCAGCCTAAACTGTACGTTTAAAGAAGTGCCTGGTGGCCCAGTACAGTGACTCATGCTTGTAATGCCAGTACTTTGGGAGGCCGAGGCAGATTGATCATGAGGTTAGGAGTTTGAGACCAGTCTGGCCAACATATTGAAACCCCGTCTTTACTGAAAATACAAAAATTAGCTGGACATGGTGGCGGGAACCTGAAGTCAGAGCTACTCGGGAGGCCAAGGCAGGAAAATTGCTTGAACCTGGGAGGCAGAGGTTGCAATGAGCTGAGATTGTGCCATTGCACTCCAGCCTGGATGACAGAGTGAAACTGTCTCAAAAAGTGCTTGGTTTGATGAATTTTGACGGATATCATCAGATGTGAAACCATCACCATAATTAGGATAATGAACATATGCATCGCCCCAGAAGTTTCCTCAAACCCCTGAGTTCATCCTTTCCGACTCTTTACTTCCTCCGGACAATCAGTGACCGGCTTTGTATTGGTTTAGGTTAGTTTGCATTTTCCAGAAATTCATGTAAATAGAATCATAACATACATGCCCTTTTTTGCCAAAATGTTTTCGCTTAGCATGTTTGAGTTTCATCCATGCTGTTGTGTGTATCAGTAGTTTGTTGCTTTTTATTGCTGAATAGTATCCCATTGTAAGTGTATGTGACAGTGTTTATCCATTCCCCATTGATGAGCATTGGGATTGTTTCCACTTTTGACTATTACAAATAAAGCTGCTATGATCTTGCATGTGCAGACCTTTGTGTGGCCATGTTTTCAATCTCTTGGCTAAATACCTAGAAATAGACTGGCTAGGTTGTGTGCTAGATGCGTGTTGACTGCCTGGCTTTCAATCTGTTTTACTATTTATTAGCTTATGACTAATAAGTTTTATAGTCCTTTAACCTCTTAGATAATACATAAAGCACATGTTTTAGAAGGGTTAAATTGTATGACTTATATGAAGCACTTCACACTCTGTCTAGCTTTTAGTTTTTAAAATCTTAACTGTGATTTTTTTTTTTAACAATTTAAAACCTTTAGAAAATTTTAGTGTTAAAGGTTTTAAGGTTTATTTTAATGTTAAAAGTTTTACTTATGTCTCAGGAAAATTTGTTCATGTGATAAATTATTTCAATGCACTGCATAATAGTGGATCTAATAAGCACTCCTATTTAAAAGAGATTTTTACTTGTAACATGAGATATGCTTCGTAGCTAATGAGTACATAGAATGTTAAGCAGACAACCTTTGAAAGGATAGATTGGGCTGGGTGCAGTGGCTCATGCCTGTAATCCCAGCACTTTGGAATGGCGAGGCAGGCGGATCACGAGGTCAGGAGTTCCAGACCAGCCTGACCAATATGGTGAAACCCTCTCTCTACTAAAAATACAAAAAATTAGCCTGGGCATGGTGGCATGTGCCTGTATTTCCAGCTACTCAGGAGGTTGAGGCAGGAGAATTGTTTGAACCCGAAAGGCAGAAGTTGCAGTGAGCTGAGGTTGCACCACTACACTCCAGACTGGGGAACAGAGACGGAGTCTAAAAAAAAAAAAAAATAGATTGAAATGAGATTTTCAATTCTAAGGCTCTATTCATATATTAAAATGCATGGATGTATAATCGGCTTCATAAGAGTTAATAGTAAACATGTATATATGGAGAATCAATGATAGAAGAGGTAAGATAAAGAAAGTGCAATTTTGAAACTGCTGCTTTAGTTGGTGCGTGGTAATCTCTGGATTGAAAGCTAAAACCACTTTCCTTATTAGCTGTGTTGCTTTGGGGACATCATTTAACCTCTGTGCCACTAAGACAGTTGGCTTCTGGCTCAAAAGTTTTATGATTTTATGACAGATTACATGACGAGATACTTCCTTAACCATTCCGACACTCCCTACAACCTAAACATTGAGTAGAAATCATTGTTAATTATGCCCATGGAGAATTTTATGATTGCTCAAGGAGAAGTGTAATTTTTTTTTTAAATACGGTTGTGCAGAAGTCTTCAGCGTGTGTCTGGATTCAATGCTGCTACAATTTTGGTCTGAATACTGAACCAGCCAGGCATCACAGGAGACATAACTGAGCTCCTAGGCCATCACCAGTGACAGAGGGTCAGAGCTGAGTTGCTCCCTCCCTCCAGGTTTGCTTGAAAGTAGCCTGCATAAGGATAGTATGCAGACATACACACACACATACACACACACAGACACACACACAGACACACACACAGACACACACACAGACACACACACAGACACACACACAGACACACACACAGACACACATACACACACACATACACACATACACACATACACACACACACACACACACACATATATATATATATATATTTCCCTTTCAACCATGGAATAGTACTTAAAGGACCCTTCCTGGAGGAGATAATTTTTCAAACAGCCAGATCGACCAAAGGAAATAGGTTTTATTTTCTGTATTTTATTTTTAATTTTACTGTTTCAGATTTTCTTTTCTGTTCAGCACTACCTTATATGAAATGAACCATAATGTGGCACTTAAATTGTCACCTGCTTTCAGTCTTTTCCACTAACAGCTGGATGCTGTATGAACAGATGCAAGTGAGCAGTTACTGTCTCATAACCCTGAAACAATTTTGTCAGGACTATCATTTGTATTTTTCATATTTATTTATTTATATATACATAGCTTATTTTCCCTGAGTAACATTCAAAATGCTGACCCCATCATAAGAGTAATGATTTAGAAACCCTGCAGTGGTTATAAATTCTGATATAATACATCACAGACTTCAACTTAGTGAATGATCTTAATTTAGTCTTCTTTAGATATACACTTGAGGAAACGTCAATATCTTCAACAAATTTGTATCCCTCCCCCTGACTTCCTTCCTAATGTCACTCCCTGCTACTAGACCTTGTTATTGATATGAGTTTCCAAGATTGTTGCAAATATCTTTTCAATTAAAGATTGGTTATTTTCTTTGAGGATTTTTAGAGACAGAGGAAACTTACTTGGCAGTGCCTTATTTAGGTCTTGCTTTTAAACAAAGTGTTTTTTTTTGTTTTTTGTTTTTTCCATTCTGACATAAAGTAATGTTGGATCCCTAGTGACATTTTACTTACGTATTTATGATATTCAGTGCAACTGCCCACGTGGTGCATGTGTTGACTTCAGCTTGCCATCATCAAGAAAGCAGTCTGCTTCTCCTACTGAGTTAAGAGAATATGCCATGATTTGTGGGCAGTTCTTCTTAGCATTCTACTGTGGTATGAAGCACACATTGAATTTTGCTCCTTTCAGTAAGAAGCTGGAATGTTTTCTCTCAAGCAAACTCGACTTCTCATTATCTTTTTTAGAAAAGCCATAATAGCCTCATTCTATGCAACTATAGATTGACTCTATTACTTTCTCGTTTTCAAATAAAGAAAAAAATCAGATAGCCAAGAAAGTCAATTGTTGGTTTAATTTCAACATTTTGAAAGTGGTAATCATATTTTTAGTTATTACCATCAAAGTTATAAATTATTAAAGGTTTGGGTTTGGGACACTATTTCACTTCTGCAATTATCCAAATTGATTGGCATACAGTAAAAATTTAATTTGCCTTTTGCTTTCTCATTGCTTTAAAATGTTTGCAGAATGCAAATGATCATATTAAAATTATTGTGCAGTATTCATAATCAAAGTGCTACTTCAAGGTTTGAAAAGGAAGCTCAAAATGAAGCCTTGCAACTTTCATTCCTTGGTTGTCTTTTAATGTCTGGTTTTTTTCCACCTAATTTCTGGAGAGATAAGTGACCATTTAGGATGTAGAAATTGCATCAGAAATTCTCACAGAATAGGCTGGCAAATGCCAGTCTCTCTGTAGGGAAATTTGTTCAAATCGTCAAATTTGCTGCTCCTCAGTTTTTTTCTTTTATGTTGAACAACTAATAATAATAATAATTGACAAGTGTGACTGTATGCTTAAACCTCAGTGATATTTTCAGCAATGTTATTTAAACCAATTTTGTTTTTCTAGGCCGTGTGTGTGTGTGTGTGTGTGTGTGTGTGTGTGTGTGTGTAACAAGAGAAGCCAAGTGAGTATGTTTGCCATAATGCTTGATTCACTTGATTCACTAAGATAGATTTGAGAACCAGCTCATCTGAGCCAAGGAGAAGTAGGTGGATACTTATACTGAGAATTTACAATGACCATGGAGATTTTCTGTTAGAGACCAGAGTACTGAAGGCCCATCGCAGGACTGGCATCTAGCCAGTGGCACAGAAGAGGGCTTGTAAAGGGGAAGAGATTCTGCTCCCGTATCTGACTTCAGTGTGTGTGTGTGTGTGTGTGTGTGTGTGTGTGTGTGTGTGTGTTTCCTGGCTCTTTTTTAGACACATTCCAATTTGGTCACAGCTTTCACCCCTGCCAGTTCCTTCTTCCTAGCCTTGTGGCTTATGGCCCAGTCTGTCTTCCATGCACCAGCCCTGACTCACCTTGTTAAATGCACCCTGACCAACTTCTGCCCTGAATTCCATTCCTCACCTTCACAGGATCAGGCCCTTGAAAGCGACTAGATATTTAATTCCACTCTAGGTTCCCTTGATCTAAGCCCACATGAAAACCTTGGGGCTGCTGCTTTCACTCATTAGGGCATTGTAGTGACTATCACTTCATAGGAGATACCTGAATCTACTTTCTATACCACATTTTTATGTCTAAAATGGCTTTCTGATAACTTAGTTGGAAAAGAAAGAGAATTTAGAGAAAAGCTCCACGTAACAACTTGATGTAGTAAAAAGTATATTGCCATTGGGACTTAACTCTACATTTGAATGCAAAGTGCAGTGCAAATATTTAAAGAAATCTATCCAATCCTCCTCCTCCCTTCCCTGTTGAGAGCTAATCAAGTACTTAATGGTGTATAAGATGCAGGGATAGTGTATATGTGCCACATTTTCCCTATCCAGTCTATCGTCGATGGGCATTTGGGTTGGTTCCAGGTCCTTGCTATTGTAAACAGTGCTGCAATGAACATTCGTGTACACGTGTCCTTATAGTAGAACGATTTGTAATTCTTTGGATATATACCCAGTAACGGGATTGCTGGGTCAAATGGAATTTCTATTTCTATGTCCTTGAGGTCAGTTGGGGGGACATAGGGGAGGGACGGTGGGGGGTGGGGAGCTGGGGGGGCATAGCAGGGAGAGAAATGCCACATGTAGGTGATGGGGAGGAAGGCAGCAAATCACACTGCCATGTGTGTTTCTAGGCAACAATTTTGCATGTTCTTCACATGTACCCCAAAACCTAAAATACAATAAAATAAATGGAAAAACAACAACAACAACAACAACAACAAAAAATGTAGTGTTTTATAGTTTAAAAAAAAAAAAAAGATGCAGGGATAAAAATAAAACGTTTATTTTCCCCACACCAACCAATCCCACTTGTTAATAAAATGATGGAAATGATAGAGAAATAAGCAAATACAAGCCCTGTATGATGTGATTAAGCTTAATACTTTGTAGTCGTGAATGTGGTGGCACTTCCAGTAAAATACGTAACATAGTGGGACTCCTTATTTCCTCTCCATCTGTCTATTCATGCTCACCTTGAGGTCTTCACAGAGAAAATGATGTTTGATTTAGGATTTGAAGGACAGCTGGTTCTCCAGGGCATCAAAAGGTAAAAGGGAATTTCAGGAAGAAAAAGAATACACCGAGGCATGGAAGCATGGATGTGTGTTGAGCATTTAGGAGACCCGAATTTGTTGTGGTGTGCTGCTGCATGGATAGTGTGTCAGAGCAGAAGAACACATCTAGACTGGAAGACGGGAACTGTAACCAAATCCAGGTTCCAATGCTTATCTCTCAAAAGCAAGAACTCCAGAGACAAGAGTTGTTCGGAGGAAAAACAGGTTTATTTGGGAGGTAGCACTCTGAGAAGATCGTGGACTATTGTTTTAAAGCACCATCTTGAGTCAGTAAAAATTTTAGGCTCTTTTCATGTTTAGGGCAGTAGGAAGAAAGAGGGGTTGAGATAAAGTAACTGATGATCACAGACATCTGGATGCCAGTGAGGGTCCCAGGAGCCTGGGAACTTCTTAGTCCTTGTTCAGGTCACAATGCCTCTATAAATCTTCAACAAAACATTGTTAGTATACGCACGTCTCCTTTAATTCAGAGTTAGTTTTAAAAACTACAAGATTGCTATTTTTGCATATTATCTCACTGTTCTAAAATTATCTTCATCTGTGTTTTGGAATGGGTAAAGGCCCCTTACACAAAAATGGAGTTAGTTATGTTCTTTTGCTGTTTTGCTGTTACAGGACCAGATGATGGGAAAAGGATTTTTTCATGAACCCTTGTCTTCCCCCATTCCCATGAAAATACACAAAATCACTTGGTCCCAATATATAGAAAACTTCTCTGTCTGATAGCAGGGATAATGACTGTAAACAAATATTCCTGGGAATGCCTTGATGCTGGACATCCAGAACAGGATCACGGAGGAACACCGTAAGCTGTTGAGGGGCAGGTCCAGCAACGCAGCACATGGCTCTGTGTGGACCAGAGTTGTTGTTATTTGTAGGTTTTTATTTGGGAACTAATTGCCTTACTTGGAATATGGTCACTAGTTTGGGGTGCTTGAGGGTTCACAGGGAAGTTACAGAGGGTGGATACAAACATTGGAGAAAGTATCTCTGG
Organism: Cebus imitator; assembly: GCF_001604975.1. Taxonomy (NCBI): domain Eukaryota; kingdom Metazoa; phylum Chordata; class Mammalia; order Primates; family Cebidae; genus Cebus; species Cebus imitator. The sequence goes on from NW_016107320.1 coordinate 10,229,490, forward strand.
TTAAAGGGAAAGTTTGGAATCTTCCATTTGCAACTTGCAGAAAAAATCATCTCTCCTTTGTCTCTGGTACTCAGGTCCAGAATTCATTGTTCATCTCTTTGCAATTTGTTTGGTCATTTGGGATGTATGACTGGGAGAAGAAACTGAACATCTACACACTAGTGTGCAAAGCATGGAGAACAATGAGGACTCTTGCTTTTTGACCTTAAAGTTGAGATTTTCAGAATAGCCACAGAAGCAAGGACATAAGGATTTGTTATTTACAGCCTTGAATTTCAGGGACCCACACTTTCAAATCTAATGTTAGGAGGGAGCAACATATTTTGGTCAAAAATTTATTCTTCTGACGTCCACCTACCTGAGAATAAAAGATATTTTCAGAAATCTAATCTGAATTTAATATTTCATACTTTAAAAGTGGTTTTAAGGAATCTAAGCTGAATCTAATGTTTCCTACTTTAAAAGTGGTTAATTTTAAGAACTAGGAACCTACCCTGCCCCTCGACTATTTTAATAGCAGTTACCTGTGATATTCACCTGCTCTAATAGCAGATGTTGACACAGCTAAATCAAAAAGATATCATTCAATTTTGGGAATATATAACACTCAGAGCAAAATCTCTGAACTCCTCTATTCATATTGAAATAATTTAGAATTTTTCCATTATAATCTAGAAATAATTTTTATAAATCCTCAAAACTAATTATATGCAATTTAGGACACTTGTCACTCATTTTTTACATCTATGGGGAAAAAAAGGCATGACCTACTTAAACAAAAATTCTTTTTGAGTAGAGTTCTACATTTCATGGATTTTAATTCTTGGCTGACCTGTCACTCAGATATCCTTTCACATTTACAGTAATGATCACAACAGCCAAAACCAGAATGGTTGGGTGAAGGAACTTGTTTTTGTTCTTTTTGTTTTGTTTGTTTTTAGTAGGGACAAATTTGAAGTTGATTGAACTGATCACTGGATATACTCGTAATGATTGAATCTTCTCCCTCTTTTCTTTTGCCATTTTAAGACTTTTTAGCCTGTCTTCTTGATGTAACCTTTATGCAAATACTCATAAGAAAGTGGAGTTGCTTAATCATGTAAATTAGGCAGAAAAGATACATCTTTGATGGGAGAAATAACTAACAGCAAAACATCTTATTAACAAGTGACCAGAGATGTGGCATATATTTTATGTAAATGGAATTGATAGTGAAACATGCAGCAGCCAGCTAATTTTTTAAAAATGAACTGACCACAGTTAATTCCATTTTATGAGACACACTATTGAAAAAGATGTTGTATAGGTGGTTTGTGCAATAACCATGCATTTCATTCTGCAACATTCTTACATTTGGGAAGAACAGAGCAAAATGTCAAATACTCAGTTTCTCAGTAGTCTAAATGGCATGCTTCACAGTATCAATACCAATACTGTAGAATATAGGTCTTCTCTTTTTCTCCCTTTGTTTAAGGTTCATTGCTATCAATCTTACAACATTCTGAAAAATATTTACCATGGATGTGTTTAAGTGATTTCTCCCCCTGGTTATTTGTTGTCTGAACAAAACCCTTTGTAGAATTTGTAGGGCTCCAGTGTAGCTCACATGTAGGACCTTGTAAATAACATAAAACTCAATGAGCCAGGTCTATGAGTTTGGACCTGTCCTGTGACCTCAGAATCTTAGGGATATCAGAGTTTGCCTTGGGGACAGGCTGAAGGCAAGAAGAATGCTTTCCTGCCTCCGATGCTTGTTCCTATTCATATGAGATTTGATACTCTACTTAGCGATCACTTGATATTATAGAATTACTTGTCATGTCACCTTCTGATGTAAAAGATGTTGGACATGGTTTTCTGTAATATTTGTGAGAAAAAAGCGTTCATCAGGTAAATTGTTGGGAATCTACCATTGGTAGATAATGGAAGTAGATAGAACCACTCACAGGTTTAATCTGTCAGATCTTAGAAGTTTCTTGCACATTTTTGTGACAGATGTCTGCTAGGCCACATCATCATCTACTAGGAAATACTCAAGACATCTAGAATGGTGTTGCTTAAATAATATTTTGTAAAGTGATATAAACCATCAGCCTAAAGAAAACCTGGGATATTTGATAAAAACCCAGATTCCTGATCACAAACCTATCCTGGTCACAGATTCCTAGGTACAGACCTACTACCTTTCTAGCTCGAGAAAGACAGTGTGCTCTATAACCTCCTTTTGGATTCCACACTAGTTAACAAGTTGGCAGATACTCCAATCTATATGTATATATATATCAAACATAGAGGGAGATATTGTTATTGTTGTGCTATTTCAAAATGTGCTGCAGAGATTTTGACGTCTCGTCTCTAACTGCTAGAGTGCATAGCATTTTAAACAAATACCTCTGCTATATTTTATTCAAGCTACAGTCTTCTGAGCAGTGGTTTCTAAGTTTATTGTGCATCAGAATCACTGGGAGGTCTTATTAGAGCACAAATTCTGGTCTTCCTCCTAGAGATTCTGATTCAGTGTGTCTGGGATGAGCCCTAAGAATTTGTGGTTCTAACAAGCTCCTAGGCGATACTGACGCTGCTGGTCCAGGGACGACACTTGGAGAATCACTGTTGTAGTTTATTAAGATGCAAATTGTTTTTGGTGAGGAATCAAAAACTGTTTCTCCTCTATCTGTCGAGCTCCCCTCTGTTTTTCTTTTCTGCCTCAAGTTTGTGTAATAGAATGAAGAGTCATACTTTAAATTGTACTACCTGTGTATTTTTATGTCTATTCAATATATTCTTGTTGCTTGAGAAAAACATTAGAGGTCATCATTCTGTTTTATTTATTGAATACGTTCATTGTATGACACACAGTCCTCTTAATTGGGTTTATTGTTTATGGTTTATCTTGTTATTGAAGTTTTTTTTTTTTTTTTTTTAATCTTTTGTAAGAGGGCTTAACAGGCAAAATAAGTCATCCATTTATCTGGGAAATGTTTTCCAGTTTCACATTCTCTTTGTAACCAATTCAGCTTTTACATTTGCTACTTGAAGAAATCCTAGCTTTAATGAAGAAATTAAAAATATTCTTTGCTAAGTGATTCCCTTTCACTCTGTGGCTGCTACAGGCTTCTGTTCTTTCAGCCACAGGGCTTATGGTATCATCTCTTCTTTGTTAGCCATTATTTAGTTTTCAGAGCCTCAGAAACAGACGCCTTATACAATTTTGCAGCCTTCCTGTTTTGAACATAAATGAATTTGTTTTAAAATTCTATTTAAGGACTGCTTTTACCATTCTTGCAGCTTAAAGTTATTAACCTATACAAGAAAGTCATGAAACAGTCACCTGAAGGTTACATAAAATTACCTATGAAAATTGGTGTTTCTTGTACTAACCAATGCTAGAGAATTTCAGAGTGCCATGACCAGTGTCACCTGGAGCAGCTGCTGCTTGTGGGGGGTAGTGTCTTGAAATGGCTCTGTTGGGATTTGAATGGTCAGAAAGATAGGAAAAGACAGTTCTGGGTTGGGTTCTATTTTTTTTTTATATATAAGCATGAGAGGCCTCTTGTCACACAAAGCATATAAAGAAAAATAATTGGCAATGCTGGAATGTGGGCCCACCTGCTCATCTAAAATGGATTTGCCAGGTAGTAAGATGCTACTGCACACATCAGGCCTGGCTGACCTTCTGGGGTACTCTCCACACACAAAGCGGGGGACACAGTGTACTTAGTCCTGGATCAAATTTTGTGGTGCAGTTCCATGATTTCTGCGTTTCTGCTGGGAGAGAATTTTGCCCTCCTCTGTATCTTTATTTCACATTCAGTTGCATTGGCTCAGGTGATCCTACTGTGTAACTACAGAAGACTGTAAATGGTATCCTGAGATATGCTGAATAGCTGTGCAGGAGTATAAATGATATTTATGAGGAAGTTGGGAGTGCTTTAAATATTGTGAAAATGCTGACTTTGACAGATCCAGGATAATGATACAGAAACAGTAGGCTCTTTGTAAACTGTTTAATGGCAACAATTTTCTAAATCAAAGCAATCTACACTTCCCCATTTACAATTTCATCTCCAACTACTATAGTCTCGTAAAGAGGTTTACTACACTGAATCTTTTGCCTTTTCGAATGATGATCTGAAGCACCAGGGTACTAAGATAACTTACATTTTATCTTTCAAAAGTATAGAAATGTTACATGGGGGACAAAGGGGGACATCATTTTTGCCAAAACATAGTATTATTGATAGTTATAAAATTTCTTTAAGAAGCACACATTTCTAAAACTGTGAGGATAACGTTCTTGTCATATTAGTGTTTAACAACCTAGAAAAGTACTAATACTTATCTAAGTGGGTTTGGGCGCCTATATATAGATAAAAGGATATTGGTAATCTATACATGCCTCTAGCCTATTGGTTAGTGGGTTTGCTGTAGTAAATGTCAAGAGGATTATACAGTGTAACTCCATTACATTTAATGTTTTAAATATGGCAAAGTTTAATCTGTATATTAACTTTTGCGTTTGCTAAATCATAGGCATTTACCTAAAAATACATATTTTTCTCTGTGTGTACTGAAAAAAAAAAACGCTTGTAACCTATTTGATTATAGTCAGTGTTGTTTACATTTTATAAAGCCTACATTTATTCCTGAACTGCTGTGTCTTCATTTAATTATTTTCTTCTAGAATTTTCCATGACCCCTTTTGCTTGCATCAGCAGAGAAAATAACACAAAATAGCAGAAATATTAAAGAAAAGTGCCTGCTAGAAAATACTTGAGCCTTCCTGGGAGAACCTGGAAAGAAGAAGGTGTCCTACTGTGTGGTTTGGTTTTGTTATGACACTTCTAGAAATAAAAATTCTGCTATACTCTGCTTCAAATATATTTGAATAACATATTTCTGTTAGTAAATTTTCTAATTCCACTTTCATTTTAATTTAAAAAGAGAGATTTCTTTTATTCACTAAAGTGATTTTCATCTTTGACAGTGTTAGGCATGGGAAGAAGAATAAACGTTGCTGTGTGCTCAGAAACACAATATGCCAACTTTATATCTCTGGGACTTTGCTATAAACTTTTATTTTAAATGCTCTGTGTGCTCACAAAAATTTAGAGGATATGAAACACATATTAGACTTTTTTTTTTTTTTTTACCTCAAACACTGAATAAAAACTCATGCATGAAAGTGCCTAATAAAATAGAAAGTGCCTAAAGTAAGGAACAGATTTTATGATTCTAATACAGACCTGACAGAAAAAAAATTAAGGTGAAGCAGAGTCATCTCTTTGTGAAGAGCATCATCAACCAACTGGAAGAAAGATTTGCACATTTAATTCTGGTGGCCTTTCGTGCCTATGGATATTCTGTCCTGACCTTTCAGGTCATGGCATGTGTTTTCTTTGGAGGAAACTCAAGTCATGTTTAACATGCTGAAATTCTTAGAAAAGAATTCTGAGTTCAAAAACTTTCTGCTTTACTGATAATGTGTTTCCAGTCTGTATATTCCCTGGGGTGAAAGGAAAACAAACTCTAGCTTTGTGGCTAGCACAAGTAAGAACTGTGAGCAGAAGCCATGGTATCATGATCATTTAGACAGTAGGATTGCACTGAGGAAGTCTGTGGAAACAATTGATTTTCTTTGTCTCATTAGACTGTTTACGTGATAATGATTAGTATGTATGTACGTAGGAAGCATTGAAAACTGAATAAGATTTTAAAGGTTTTTTTCCTTGAATGTTTGAAATCGATGCAAAAACATTGGTGATATATGGAACTCTGGAGTCTATTTTAATCTTTAGATACGCAGGCTGTCTTCTTCCTTGTTTCAATACATGGTTGCACAGTCCATATGTGAACTATAGTTGGAACAGGCTTGTCAAAAGAAAATGGAGGGGTAATATAGAAGAGAAGAAATTGCTTTGGACATTTTACTTTTTGGGAAATACAAAACCATGAAATTATATTACTTATGCATTGTTAATACATATCATCATGTGTATCAAATATTGTATTACATCTCCATATAACCAAAATTTTTGTGTTCAGCTATGCAATATTTGGTATAATCAAAAATCAGAAAAATGGGTATCGTGGTCTTGTGTATGCAATGGAATAAGTTGCTTATTTTGACTGTAGATAGTAGTGTGTCACTATTCCAAATATTAATCGCTTTATTAGAATTATTACTGTGATCATTCTGATAAGGCACTAAGTGTTCACTGCTCCTTAATATAGACACTTTTTTTCTTCGAATGATCCTGTATTTCAGATGTTAGCATTCATAGTAATAATTTTCTGTTTGTGTTTGTTTCTGAGAAGCCACATTGGACCTCTTCAGAGCAACACAATACATTAATGCAGACAAGATAATTTATATGTTAGAGCACAGTAACCATGATTTTTAGGTTAATTGAAGCTTGGCAGAAGTTTGAAACTAAAATACAAGGGAGGGGTGCTCCCCACCATTAAAAGGACAACAACAGCTTAATGTTCTGGAAAATACCCTTTGAGTCTTGTAATGTGAATGTGTTCCAAAGATCACATTGATTGACCAGTTAAAAAAAATTGATAGGTTTGGAGAAGAATTAGGTTCTTTGTGGCAGTGTGCTGGAACAGACTCTGCTCCCATGAGCAGCAGCCAAGCTAACGCGTGAGCTAATAATCTACCCAGGTGGTCAGTGGGTTTTGTAGGGTGTGTATTGAGTCATTCATGTTTAGGGGCTTTGTAGCCCAACAAAATTTCTTGTCATATTCTGAGGATTTTGCCTACACGTGTGATGAACACATGGCATTCATCCTTTATCTTTAGTCTGTACCCAATCTGAAAAACAAGTGAGGTTACTTTCATTGCAGCCAGCATGCATACTCTGGGAAGAGGTGAGAGTCCCTCGGAATATCAATATAAAGATTTTGGGAAAAATAGCTATAATTGTAAAACCATAATTGTCTCCCCCAGTATACTTTGAGTTGATTTTTGGTGATGTGATTCCTTTAGGATTTGGTTGGGAGATATTTGAGTGCCATCATACCTTCTGCTCAAACTCCAAACTTCTCTCCTTGCTGAGTTCATTCACGTGAACCATTATATAATCACGGGCAGCAAAGAGAGAAGGTGGCCAGGTCTGAAAATCGGTGCTCTTTGTACTTCATGAGTGCATTCCTCATTTGTGATTTGTTGTATGAGAATTTTGACTTGTTGAACTCTAGAATTCAGTTGAAATATCACTTGAAATTTATGCTGCATAGCCCAAGAGGTCACCCGAAGAAAGACCAGGGAAGTTTACAAAAGATGAATGGAAGGTCTAACAGAAAGAGCTGAGAATAACCTGTGGTTGGGAACTAAGTGCAGAAGAGAAATATTTAGTTTCATTTCATATTTCTTTTTTTTTCCCCATTTATTTTATTGCATTTTAGGTTTTGGGGTACATGTGAAGAACATGCAAAATTGTTGCATAGGTACACACGTGGCAGTGTGATTTTCTGCCTTCCTCCTCCCCATCACCTACATCTGGCATTTCTCCCCTTGCTATCTCTCCCCAGCTCCCCACCCCCCACCGTCCCTCCCCTATGTCCCCCCAACTGACCCCAGTGTGTAGTGCTCCCCTCCCTGTGTCCATGTGTTCTCATTGTTCAACACCCACCTATAAGTGAGAACATGTGGTGTTTGATCTTCTGCTCTTCTGTCAGTTTGCTGAGAATGATGGTTTCCAGGTTCATCCATGTCCCTACAAAGGACCCAAACTCATCGTTTTTGATGGCTGCATAATATTCCATGGTGTATATGTGCCACATTTTCCCTATCCAGTCTATCGTCGATGGGCATTTCATATTTCTTTAAATGAAATTCTACAAACTGCAGAAGTAATACCTCTTCCTTTTATCAAGTGAAACAAGGCAATACAAAGATGTCTAAAGGCAAAGTTGGTTATCTCTTTTCTCCTGACCTTATCCCCACCTCTCCACCTGATGCAGCTAATACTGGTAGCTTAGTCTCCACTCTTATACTTTTTTGATTGTGTATAAAAATATTGGAACTTAAATATACTTTTATATGTCATTAGGGTATCATTTTACCAAAATTATTCTGTATATATTAGTCTGTAATTTGCCTTTTCACTTAAATATATGTCATGGAATTAAAAGTTATCAATGCCAGACATGGAAGCAGGGGAGCAAGAGTAAAAGGGTATCTGGAATTTTGGTTGGCACAGTTGGGAAACAAACACATTCAATGATTACAAAGTCTATTTGGTAGTAGAGGATAGGTGGATATTCTGAATATTAATGATTAGGTAGAAACTTCTTTATTTCTAGTAATCAAACATGTAGAAATGCTGTTTGGAGCTTTAGATTAGCCTAGGAAAATTAATGTAGAATACACCAAATTCTCCTCATCTAGTCTTGAGAAAATGAACTTAAGGCTACAATGAAATATCATTTCTTTGATATTTCAAAGAATGACAATGAGAATGACAAACATTAAAAATTCTGATAGTTGCCAAAATGGAGTAGATGTAGAAAAGAGAAATGTTTTTACGACTATAAGTAAATTTGAAGACGTTTTCATTATCTAGTAAAGTTGAAGATGTATACATCCTGAACTGAATGCTTCCATACTAAGAATATACCTTAGAACAAAGGTACTCAAATAGTACTAAATCAGGACCCCTTTAGAATCTTAAAAAAATATCGAGAACTCTAAAGACTTTTTTCTTATGTAAGTTTTCATGTATTCCCAATATTAGACGTAAAATTTTAGTTAACTTTATTACATTCAGAGACAAACACATTGTGTTAACACAAATAGCATATTATCAAAAATAACTTTTAAAACAAAAATTTACTAAATTTACATGACATTATTTAAAATATTTTTGCAAATGTCTTTTCAAATGTTTGGCTTAATAGAAAGCTTATTCTCATATTGCTTCTGCATTTACCGTGTGATATATTGTTTGGTTCCAGTATGTGAAGAAAATGTGACCCCACTTGTATACTTGACAAAGGAAACAGTTTTTTACAGCCCTTTCAGATATTGATGGAATTCTTCTTGATGCTACACCAAAACTTCACGAGTGGTAGTTTTTGAAGTTAAGTGACAATGTAGGAATCTGAACCCATATCAAAGAATTTTTACACTCTGTTCTATTAGCCTGCATATCTTTACCCATAATTTGGTCACTCAAACAATGATCAATTGGAAAATGTTGGTTTACTGAGTTATTTATATCTTCTAAGTGTTGAACCATTTCATAATGCAATTTCAAAACCATCTTCATTAATATTACCACTGGTTTCATCAGAAAAGCCGTTGTATATTAGAAAGCTATAAAGTTCAGAGTAGCAGATACAAGTTTTCCAAAATTCTGATTTTCAATTGAAAGCACAAATTTTGTCATTGGCAATGAACACTGTCAGTTTCTTAAAACAATTATAGTCTCACTGTTTATTTTGGAGAAAATGTCTGCTAAATATTCAAGTCTGAATAATTTTGTGAGACATTCCTTCAAGTAACACATGGCATTCCATGAAATGAAAAGTCAGTTCAGTTTATAACTCAGTCACATGAGAGATTTTTCTTAAGATTACCATTGCACTTCAGTATGCTGCAGAATGGCATTATGCATAATTTTTGTTATTAAAGAGATGTATCCTCAAGAGTAGAGACCTGCTAAACTTGGTGACTGTTAATGTCATCAAGACTTGAAACTGGCACTTTTTTCTGCTGTGAGTGAGTGGCAGTAAACGATACAGTGATTAGTAAAGATTGGTGCCACAGTTTCCATTGTGCTAAGGCTGCCAGCGGTTGTATCCACACTGATTTTTGCACCATCTGTGCAATATCAGTGTAGTGAAAACAGCACATAATATTCTTGTGTTATTACTAAATTAGTTTTTACTGCCTGGATCTCCCAAAAGAGTCTTAGGAACCCCCAGTTCTGGAAACCATGTTTTGAGAATAATTGCCTTAAAAGCTTGGACATGTGCAACAAATCATATGTACAAAAATGTTTACGATATCTGTGTAATGGAAAAATATTTGGAAATAATTTAAGTGTCCATTAACTTGAGCATGGATAAACAAATTGTAGCACAGCAGTTTAATGGGATTCTGTCTCAAAAACGTATTGTTACCTGAAGAAAGAAGTGCAGGAGATTGGGCAATCGAACTCGCATACTGAAGTGGGAATCCATTAGTGTAGGTGTCTTTGTCTATTTCATTCATGTTGATGTTTTAAGTAAAGTGCCTAGTATGTAGGAGGCATGCAATAAGTATTTAATGTTTGGATAATTTTCATTAATAAAACTCAAACATGTACTATTCAACAATATATTTAGAGAACGCTGTGGGAATCAATAATTTCCTCAACCCTCCCCACTTTTAATTTCAAAACTTCTAGCTTTAAAGTGGACTCCAAAAGTGGCCCAAAGGATTATTTTTGGTGTAATAATTTAGAAACAGTTAATTTCCTATTTTCCATCCTTTTTTCTAAGTCTCAATGGAAGTGATATTTATACTTTTTTTTTTTTTTTTAATAAACCAGGGGAATGGGAACCGTTATGTTTAGAAAAATGTGTAAGAACGTGCTGTCTTAATGTTTTTGAGTTTGTTTTGATTTCCAATCTGTGCATTCTTTCATGACCATCAAGTGCTTGCAGAGCATTGCGGCTTTTGTTTTCAGCACAATCCCTTACATTCATTAAGTAGATAATGTTTGTATTTCATTTAATGGGAAAGGAAAGATTCCAAAAATAACTAGATATTTCAAACAGACTGTGTCTTGAGACTCCATGTCATTCTACTGAGAATATTTCTTTCTGCTGACTTGAAACAGATGTGTGTGTGTGTGTGTGTGTGTGTGTGTGTATGTGTGTGTGTGGGAGAGAGAGATATAGACAGAGAGAGAGACATATACAAAGAGAGAGTTTGTAATAAAACGTTATAAGCAGCCAAGTTTAAAATAGTAGTATAAATATACTTAAGCCTGTGCCCCTGAAAAGTAGCTGCAGAAATCCATGTGTGCAAATACTTTTAACAGAGACCCCACTTCCACAGCCTAGATATTCACCTTTTTTCCCCCAAAACACCATTGAAAATCCTTTTTCTTTCTCCTACCCACTTAATCCCCTACATGTCTCATGGACCTTTAAAACTCTTAAAAATCCCTGACAGCAGTATTTAAAACAACTGAACTCAGAATATGAAATACATCTATACATTTAGATTGTATTTTATAAAGGCAGGCAGGTAGAACTGCAGTTTAAATAATTTGAAGTCTCAAGTATCATGGAAAGTGGCACCATCACAGCAGTATCTTCCATGTCTCTGAATTGTAGCCAGTGCCATCTTACTGATGGTGTTCTTGAAGACTATAGACCCAAACAACTTTTGTGTGTGTGCGTAAAGACTGAGGATCATTGTCCCCTAGGAAGGAAGAAGTTTATAGCATTAAATATTTGCCACCTTAAAGAAATGTACTAATTTCACTCTCTAGCCTTAGGGATAGTCATTAGACCACCTGTCTACTATGAGAAATTGTCTGCTTTTGTAGAATTGTAAATGATAAATATTTAACTTTATTTTTTTTAATTATTGATAATAAATTCAAGATAAAATGCGAAGGTAATATTTTTTACCCTTTAATATTAACAAAGGGTTAAAAGTTTGAAAATGACTAGTGCTGATATTGGCATGGATATGGAAGGTAGAAACACACATACATTTGTGCCTCTTTTCTTGGAGGGCAATTTATCAGTAAACAGCAAAATCTCTTGAAAGTGATTTATATATTTCAATTTTTAAAAATATTTAAGAAACAGAAGATGATGCAAGTACACATGTAAGCATTTACATAAGGATACATTGAAGTATTTTCGGTATTTACAAAAATTAAAGCAACAACCTGATAGTCCATTAAGGGACTGAAAAAATAGATGAGGGTATTAGATAACTAATCATTAACACAAAGGTATGGTTCTATATTTATTGACACATAGATGGTTATAATGTTCAAATTATGATTAAAAGTTACATATACATGTGCATTGAAACAAAACAGGAAAGACATAAGTAATAGTTATGATCCTGCATGGAGGAATTTCCAATGATTTTGAGTTGGTTTGATTGGTCTTTATTCTCTTTACGAGGTTTTCATAACAATTATTTATTGAACATGTTATTTTAAGAGTAAGGAAAAAGCCACCAACATACAGGTAAAATTCTGTTCTTCAGTAAAAAGAAATTATTTCCCTTTTTGTTATACTATAGTTGTATTGATTGTATTGATTCAAATGTTGCTAGAAATAAGTTATTTATTAACAAGGTCTTAGAAGACATTTTTTTGTTCTATAAAGATTTTCTCAATGCTAGTGACACGATCTCAGCTCATCGCAACCTCCATTTCCCAGGTTCAAGCGATTCTTCTGCCTCAGTTCCCCCAGTAGCTGGGACTACAGGCTACCACACCTGGCTAGTTTTCATGTTTTTAGTAGAGATGGTGTTTCACCGTGTTGGCCAGGCTGGTCTCAGACTCCTGACCTCAAGTGATCCACCCACCCCATCTTCCCAAAGTGCTGGGATTACAGGCATGAGCCCCTGAGCCTGGCCAATGCTTGTATTTCTTAATAATGGCACTTGACCAACATCCTTTTGCTTTTTGTGGAGAAAAATAGTGGACACCTTACAACAAAATAAACCCAAAGTAGTCTTTGCAACTATGACCCTAAAGGTAGAAGCCGTTGAAATAAAGTTTGGTAAATTTAACTACATAAAAAACATTCTCATAACAACATGTACCCTAAGCAAATTCAAAAGACCAACGTAATTTAGGAAAAGTTTTCAAATTTCTATTACAATCAAAGGGCTTATTTCTTTAAAATAAAGAATTTCTAGAAATCAATAGGAAAAAGACCAACAACTCAATAGAAAAATAGCCTAAGAATATGACACAAGCATTCAGAGGAGAAAACACAAATGGCTCCTAACATAAATAACATAAAAGGTAGAATTTGAGAATTACAAAAGAAAACACTCTGAAATGTCAGTTTGTCACCTATCAAATTGCCAAAAGCCCAGCCATTTCATAACACTGTTGTGTCTGTGGATAAAATCAACTGTAATCGTTTGGACTGTAGCTTTATAGAATCTGCACATATATAACCCTGACAGTGATTACTTAAACTATGAACCTACCTAGCCTTTGATGCACAACTCACATTTTTGAAATGCCAAATATATTGCATACTAGCACACTCTGTGTGGAAGAGGTAATTCATCATTGTTGGTAAAAAGCAAAGACTACAGGCATTTTAGTGTTCATTGATAGAGTTCCAGTTAAATGCAGAGCAGTATGCTAAATATTAAGAAGAATAAGATATTCCTATGTGCATTAATCTTGAAAAAATCAAAAGAAAAAGTTCAGGACATTGAATAATGTGTGTGTAGAAAAAGGGGCAGTTATACAGCCCTACACCACTACATGTATATACAACTTATAAAATGAGCATATAATTACATAAACATATTTGTTTAAATATAATTATTTACATAAAAGCAGGAAACTAATCATATTTGTTGCTTCCAGAAACAAATACTGTCTGGCTAGAGACATTGTGGAAAGGTTGATTTTTTTTTTTTTTTTTTTTTTCTCCACTCTATACTCTTTACAAAGCTTGGAGTTTGGATAGTTTAAGTAAATTGCTTAGCTTGAAAATGAAATATATACTTAAAGTATATGAATAATGTAATAATGTGACTGCCTTTGGCTATTTGTTTTAGGTATGTTTAGTAATTTCGTGCAAAGTAGATTGTACTGAACGCAGGAAAATTTATTGGAATCACAGAGTATTGCTATTCTTTTCTCCCGTCCCCAAGTCTTAATCTGGGGTTACGGTATAAATAAGGTGAAATAAGTAGGTAATTTCTCTCTATGCCATGTTTATTTTCTTTTCTCCCCCACCCCTTGCTTTGTTCTTTTGATATATTAAACAAAACAGAGACAAATATGAGTGACAGGCTGTCACTGAAAAACCTCATGTAAGAATTTTTATGAGTTTATGACATCTTTGTTAATAAGCACTTAAAATTAACATCTTACAGGATGTTAACAGAGAAATGTTGTGAATTCCAGAGCAACTTGAGTTGTTTCACATGCATGTGTTTTCAAGGTAACTGAGCTTTTCCTTTTCATTATGCTTAATTTATTTTATTTTGCTTAGTTTGTATAGTACCCACCATCACTGACCTGGCCTTTTTCTTGTTGTTAATGTATCCTTACTGAGGTGAGGGAGAGGTTCTTTTAATACCAGAAAAGCAGGTTTTTACTTTAAAAAAGTGGCCCTGTTTTCTTCATTTACTTGTAATTTTGCCCAATGTATCCTGCTGCATAAAACAACCTCAAAACCTAATGACCTTGAGTAACTATTTTGTGTAGCTTTCTTCCATAAAAACCTTTTGAAAGTAGCTTTCTTGGTCTTCCATCTTGGTATGTCAAGCAGAGTGAAGTATCCTCCTAGAATGTTGTTATTGCAGGGCCACTATTAACGATGGGTCTTATTGCCAATTCTTTGGCTCTCTTACTCATGTGGTCTGAATGTATCCCACAAAATTCATATGCTGAAATATAATTACCAATATGGTATTATTTACAGGCAGGGCTTTTAGGAAGTGATTAAGCCTTAAGAATGGAACCCTTGTGAATGAGATTAGTGATCTTATAAAACAGCTGGATGGAACTAGCTAGGCCCCTTTTGCTCTTCCATTCCTTCCACCAAGTGAGAACAGAGTTTTCTTGAGGTTGGCTTACAAGGTGTTATCTTGAAAGCAGAGATGGAACCCTCACCAGACACTGAACCTGGGGGTCTTGATCTTGGACTTCCTAGCCTTCAGGCTGGAGTTCAGTGGCATTTAGCTCACTGGAACCTCCACCTCCCTGGTTCAAACAATTCTCCTCCCTCAGCCTCCCAAGTAGCTGGGACTAGAGCTGTGTGCCACCACGCACGGCTATCTTGTCTTTATAAATTATCCAGTCCAGGTATTTTGTTATAGTGCCACAAATGGACTAAGATACTTATCATTCCATTCGTCTCTTGTTTGCCTGTTTCCTCCACACCAAGCTACTCCAGGAATGTGATCAGTGCTTATTATATTAGCTATGTAATGAATCATGATAAAATTCTCTTTAAACACTTATGAGCTCACATTTTTTCTATTCCCTTCACTACTACAGTACTCCCTCCCTATTTTTGGGGAATACATTCTACAACCCCCATTGGATGCCTTTAGGCATTCCAACTGTGGATAGTATTGAACCCCGTTGCCACCAGTTGGAATGCATTTTTGTTCACAACTTCCACCCACAAATTTAATGCCTTTTCTATCTTAACTAAGCACTTATCATGGTCTGTAGCCATTCATATTTCAGTTTGAGTCATGACAGAAAAGTAGCATGAATTTCTTTTTCTTTGACACTTTCATGGATAGAAGATATATCCTTATCATAGATCTTACTGTAGCAACGTCAACAAAGATTTTTTATTCTCTCCTTATTCAAGTGAGGGCTTTAACCCTTTCACTTAAAGGAAGAACCTGACAGCTTTTCTATGGCCTATCCAAATTGCCTGCATCGCTATTTTTGCACTTTCCAGCCATTATGAAATAAAGTAAGGGTGACTTGAACACAAGCTCTGTGATACTGTGGCAGTCAGTCTGAGAACTGAGTTGGTTCCTAAGTGACTAATGAGTGGGGAGCATCAACAGCGTAGACCCGCTGGACAAAGAGATGATTCCTGTCCTGGGTGGGACAGATGGGAATGGCATGAGATTTCACCATCTACCCAGAGTACTGCTTTAAAACATATTTTTTTATTTCTGGAAGTTTTCATTTAACACTTTCAGACCGAGATTGGCCATGAGTAACTGCGCTGTGGAAAAAGAAACCACAGATGAGGGAGGACTTCTGTGTCTCCTTTGGCTGCCATCATCTCTTGTTCATCTGCAGTCTGTTAATTGATTTCCCAGTTAACCAGTTTTATCTCTCTCCTCTCTGCACTGCATCTGAAAGGATCATCCTAATGCAAAAATCTAATGATTTGATTTCTCAGCTTAAATGTCTTTAATTAATGGCTTTGTTACCACCAGAAAAAAACTCAGACCTGACAAGCCTCTGAATGACAGCTTCTGCTTTCCTCTGGCTTCATTCTGACCTGTTTCCTTTTCTCACTTGATGTCACAACAGGGTGGATTAAGTCTGTCCCCCTAGCTTTGCTTATTAACCACAGACCCACTGGGTGTGATGAACATTGGGCTGCATCAATCTTCCCTTTGCTTTGCTTCTTTCTTGCCCCTGCCACATCTTAGGTCTCAGATTGGATGATGGCGCCTACCTTGACCCTCCAAAGCAAGGTTAATTCTAATTTTGTGCAGTCCTATTTTGCTCTTATTTCCCCCATGACATGGTCCTTTGAGTCAAGAAATTTTCATGTGTTTTCATTGACAACATGCTTTTGCTGACTAGAAGCTATCTGTCTAGCTTCCTTCCTTCTATCCTTCCATCTTCTTTCTTCTTTCCTTTTTTTTTTTTGCCTATTACCTTCTTGGTAGTATTTTTAAGCAGGTGAGATTCCCATATGAATGACTTCCACATCAATGGGAAGTTACTGTCATTTATAATATCTTCCCATATTTATATCAAATTTGGAGCACTGGAAACATTTTCTCGTGCCCCAGATCTTTGCTTACTATCTAAATTTTTAGAACGAATTCCCTGTTTCCAGAAATACCATATGTCCCGGCAATCCCATTGCTGGGTATATACCCAAAGGAATATAAATCATTCTATTATAAAGACACATGCACATGTATATTCATTGAAGCACTACTCACAATAGCAAAGACATGGAATCAACCCAAATGCCCATCAGTGATAGACTGGATAAAGAAAATGTGGTACATATATACCATGGAATACTATGCAGCCATAAAAAGGAATGAGATAATGCCCTTTGCAGAGACCAGGATGGAGCTGGAAGCCATTATTCTCGGCAAACTAATGGAAATGCAAAACCAAACAGTGCATGTTCTCACTTAAAAAGTGGGAGCTGAGCAATGAGAACACAAGACACAGGGAGGGGACCAACAGATACTAGGGCCTGTTAGTGGTAGGGTTCAGGGGGAGGGATAACATCAGGAAAAACAGCTAATGTATGCTGAGCTTAATACAGGTGATGGGTTGATAGGTGCAGCAAAACACCATGGCAAACGTTTACCTATGCAACAAACCTGTGTATCCTGCACACGTATCCTGGAACTTAAAAAAAAAAAAAAAAAAAAGTATTCTGTTCCTGTTTGCTGTATCATCTATTGAAATCACAGACCAATATCCATCCCTTCTTTAAGGAGTGCTCTAGTCATTCTATTCCAACTTTCTTCTTATGAGAAATTCTCTAGATTTCTGAGACACGCAATTATGTCCATTGACTGTAATTTATGTTTCCCTATTTATAAAATCATAGAAAGTGGTACTGCATTTTTTGGTATTTGTGTGGAGCAAATATCACAATAAGCTTTTATTGGCACTGGGTTTTTATATGAATATAAGAATTAGTGTATTTTATATGAATGAGTTAAGAATTAGTGTATTTAAAATTTATGATTGTCACGAACAAACAAGGCACAGATAGAAAATGGCCAGGCATGTGGCTCACACCTCTAGTCCCAGGTACTCGAGAGGCTGAGGCAGGGGGATCACTTGAGCCTAGGAGTTCAAGGCTGTAATTAGCTGTGATTTGTACCACTGCACTCTGCCTGGATGGCCAAGCGAGACCCCGTCTTTAAAAAACAGACAAAAACAGATTATACGACTCTTTAACAAAAAAGTATTATGTTTGTTTTTGAATGCAACTATTTTTGTTTTGCTATGTGTTCTTGTTTTAGCACTTAGCAGAGATCTGGCCAGTGTGACCCTGTGGCTTCTTTTCTTCCTCAAACATGGACTGTGAAATCTCTGAAAACAGAAATTCTTCACCCATCTACCAACTTCTACGTGATTGCCAAACCATGGGATGCAATGACTTCATCACCCCTTTAAAATACAAGTCTCTTTGAATGTATCTTTATTAGTGGACTGTCACAATGTTACCAAAGTTTCTGTATGAGGGGATTGTGGGTCTTGTGACAATCATGTATATGAATTCTGATGTTCTTTGACATGGACCATTCTGATTACCTGAGTAACCTGATTACTAAAGTTTGCATTATACCATACATGGGTTACTTAGTTTTGAAAAATGTAGAGAAATAAGGTTTCTCTTTTTTTAATACCTATTTTATGTCCCATATATTTTCTAACCCCTCAGTATCGAGTACAGTAGTTTATTCAAACTACATTCTACATCACATTAAATAGATGTATTTCTGAATCCCATTCTTATATGAAAATTCAAAATTTTAGGGTCTTAAATTATGAATGCTGATTATCCTTATACTATGAAAGCCTGGAAGGGGGGTTAATGGAAAGTTTCTATACATTAGCTGACTTTATGATGAGTTTCCTTTTTTTTCTGAATTACTTGCAATTATTTTAGTTTGCAGACTCAACGAATCCACTAGAAATTTGGTTTCTTCTAGAGGACTTTTTTTTATGTTGCTTCTTTCCATGTCCTTGAGGGCTCTGCCTGCAGCTCATTTATCAGGCTCTGGTCAGATGCTGTGGATGTCTCACCATTTTCCAACATCAGTGTTGTCTGACTTTCTTTTACATACAAATGTGAATTCCCTTTCCGGAAGGTTGTAACATATTGAATTCCTATAATTCATACTAGAAGCTTTCACTTTTATAGGGAGGGCTTTCATTAGAGAATCTCTCTATCCTAAATTTTGTCAAATGCGTCCTTGCTTTAAAGCAGCTTTTGGGGGCTTCATTAAGTCAGAGTTAGGGAAGATGTGGGTTTTGGACTTGGGCTTTGCTGAGCGCTGATTGGCTCAATGCACAGCTTGGCATATTCTCGGGATGCTGAGTGTGTTCCAGAATTCTGTAATCGGTCTTGTTTAGTGCATTGTCTGTAGGTTACCAGTCATTACTTGGAAGGAAAAATTGTCTTCCGTGTGTCTGCATTTCGACTACAGTTGTATTGTAAGCCAAGTTACGTTCATCTTTGAATTCAATCTATTAATTTCTGCTGTGTGAGTACATATTTTAGGAGTCTCGGAAACTATATGGGCATGGTGGCAGATGCAAACTGTGGCTACATCCATATGAATGTATGTTCCAAGAACTGATGTGAAGTTGGCAATAAATTTTTTAAAAACTCACACTGCAGCTACTGACAATGTGTAGTTTAAAACTCCTACTGTGTTTTCTGCTTGGTTTCCCCAGATGGGAGAACTGTGATTGGAACATTATTGCAGAATTGCTCTTGCTTTAGATAGCTTTATTTTTATTCAAGTTGCTTTTAAAAAGATTTTTAAAATATATATACTCTCAAACATCAAAAGCACATTTGGGCTCATTTTTGAAGAAGGAAAATAAATTTAATGGATGCCAAAATGTCTGAAAACTACCATGCTTGCCAGGATTGTGATAATGGTATGTGGGTGATGAGGGAGTTTCATGGTGGTTGCAAGTATTAAACAAGGTTTAATCGTCTGCATAATGAAATGGGAAGAGCTTTGGACTGGGAATTAGGGGACCTAGGTTTTGGTCTGGGCTCTGTTCCAGTCCACCTTATCTACTTTCTTCATGCAAATTTTCTCACCTTTCTCTGCTCTGTCAACTCATTTGTAGAAAAAAGGATGGACTGGATGATGTCTAAGAAGACTATGGAATCTCATGGCTGTCCTTGATTTTAAAATGAACAGTACATAAAACAAATGGAGCAATGTGACCTTACGTTAAGACTGTGTAACCTCTACTAGGCAACACACATTCAGAACAAAAGTCACAAAACGTAGCTATTCATCTAAGTGTCTTATCTCGGAGACCTTCAGGAAGTCAACTCTGAATGCCTAGAAATCCCTCACTAATGGACAGGTTTCTTTTCGATGGAGTATTGACTGTCATTGACACCAGTAGCAAAGCACTAATGGAAATGCAGAGATGTATGAGAAGGTGATTAGCTTGCAGCCAGCTGAGTCTGTGGAGGAGGGAATTTGGGTTCTCAGAATCACTTATGCAGCTTGTCTTTCATTCCTCAGAGATGAAATCTTCCAGTCTTGTCTACCATTTTCAATAGTGTGAGGCTTAGCAACAGCTTTAACTGGACATCTGTTTCAGTTAAGTTATGCCTCAAAAATAATTCTACCTAGAACGGCCCAAATGAGTAAAATGTGCTTCCAAAAATGCATATTGACCATATTGATTATGTGCTATACTGCATTTCATTCAAAGGTACACATCTTTTCAAGTTGTGAATTTGAAATTATTTATTATTGATGGCATCTTTCAATTAAAATTGGTAAACCTTTTTGCTCTTAGTGGCATGTAAAATCCTTGTGCATCAAAGACATTCAGTGATATCTTTGATTTGATCGGTTATAGTATTAATCTGTAGTATCAGACATGATCTAAGTTCCTTTTAAGGAAAATATTTATAATAGAGACAGATGACCTCCATTAATATGGTTGGGATGTTGGATGTAGAATTTTGCTAAAAATAACAAGTTGTGTTTCACAGTTGAGTCAACTGTCTCCCACTGCTCCCCTGTAGCCCTTGCCTGCTCACTTTACTAGCTAGTAAAAAGTGTTTTTATGGAATTAGAACTCTTTAAGTAAATGGATTTTCCTTTTTGCAAATGTACTTCCTTACAAGAAAATAGGTGTAAAGCACTTAGCCCAGAGCCAGACACAGAATAAATGGTAACTATAAAGTGCCTTCTTGGTAGAGCACTTTCTAGCTAAGTGCATGGGTTTTGCATTTCCATATTTAGCTTTCTGTGAGGGTTGCTGTGTCTTACCAGGAGCAATGAAGACCCGAACTTTAATGCAGTGAGCCAAATTACTGGACCATTCTGACAATGGAAATAATTAGGCCCTAAGGTATGGATAATTTTTAAATTTTTCATTTTGAATTATTCTTAGAATTACAAAACAGTTTCAAAAACAGAATTCCTGTAATCTGTCTCTTAGATTCCGCAAACTGATGTTTTCAAGAACCACATGTAATTATTAACATCATGAAATTTACATGATGCAATATTCTTTTATAATTCAGAGATTAGAGTGTCTTTTCAGTAAAGGGCCAGAGAATACATACTTTTGGCTTTGTTGGCTGTAAGGTCTTAATTTCATCTCATTTCTGTTGTAGTAGCTATGAAAGACTCTTAAAAGAACAGTAATGGCTATTTTTCCAAAACCTTAATGATGAAAATAGGTGACAAGCCAGCCTTAGTTTACCAACCCATAAATCCACAAATTGTATTTCTAATTTGACAATTTTCCTATTAATATCCTTTCTCTGGTCCAGTGTCCAATCTAGGGTCATGTGTTGCATACTGTTGTCATCGTCTTAGTCTCTAATTTGGAACAATTTCTTCATCTGTCTTTATATTTAATGACTTCAAAACTTGGGAAGCATATCAGCCTGTTATTTTATAGGCTTTGTTAGTCCATTTTCACAGACATACCTGAGACTGGGCAATTTCCGAAATAAAGAGGTTTAACTGGACTTATAATTCCATGTGGCTGGGGAAGCCTCACAATTATAGCGGAAGGCAAGGAGGAGCAAGTCACGTCTTACATGGATGGCATCAGGCAGAGAAAATGAGGAGGATGTAAAACTGGAACCCCCAGATAAAACTATCAGAACTTGTGAGACATTCACTACCCCAAGAACAGTATGGGGGAAACTGCCCCCATGATTCAATTGTCTCCCATTGGGTCCCTCCCACAACATGTGGGAATTATGGGAATACAATGCAAGATGAAATTTGGGTGGGGACATAGAGCCAAACCTTACTGTAAGCTATATGTCCATTTGGGCATCTCTAGTATTTCTTCATGGTTGTATTTATATTGTGCACTTTCATTATCCATAGTACAGATGTGATGTTGTGGCCTTCTCTGCCTTATATTAGGAGGCACAATCTTAATTTATCCAGTTATTGGTGATGATAACCTGAGTCATTTGGTTAACATGTTATCTCCCAGATTTCTCCCCTGTAAACTTATTCCTTTTCCATTTGGAATTTAGAAGTTACAATTTTCCCTTTTGTAATTATCATATTGTTATACTTTAAGAATACATGAATATTGTTTATACTTTTCCCATTAATTTTATCATCTAGTGATCATTCTTTGCTTAAATATTTAATGCTGGTTTTTTTGTTTTTTTTTTTTTTTTTTTTTTTTTTTTTTTTTTTTTGCCAAATGGTGAAATTTAAATTTTACCCTAGCCTGGGCATGGTGGCTTATGCCTGTAATCCCAGCACTTTGGGAGGCTGAGGCAAGGCAGATCACTTGAGGTCAGGAGTCTGAAATGAGCCTGGCCAACTTAACGAAACCCTGCCTCTAATAAAAAATACAAAAATTAGCCAGATGTCTTAGCCTCCCAAGCAGCTATGCTTGGGAGAATCACTTGAACCCAGGAGGCAGAGGCTACAGTAAGCTGAGATCACGCCATTGCGTATCAGCCTGAATGACAGAGTGAGATTTCATCTCAAAAATAAAATAATTGGAAAAATAATTTTTCATTATTTCTAAGTTTATCACTTGGTATTCTATGATAAACACATGCTTTCTCTTATATTACTTCATGTTAGCATAAGATCATGGATTATTATACTTTTGGTTAAGTTTTCATTGCTGTCATTTTGTATTTTGTCGCTCAAAGTTATCCCATATTTACCTGCGATGAGGCCCTTGGAATTAGCTGCTGTCTTCTTTTGACGTCCCCATTTTCTAAAGCACTTTTCCTGTTGTATGATACAGGTATTCCAGGCTCATCTTGTGCTTTGCTTGCTCTGGCCCTGGAATCAGGGTGTTTTACCAATGATTTCTGGTTTCTTTTATTACAGAAAAATATTTAGGAACCATGGTGGGGGAGTAAGTCATGTTATTGTTACTGGAGTACCATTGGTTTCCAGCCCTTTCTGAACAGAGCTGGAAAATGTACATATATGTGCCCACACATACACACATATACACACATTTGTATGCATTTCCATACTTATCAGTATGTCTGTTACAATCCACAAATTCATACCAGTACTTCTAATTTCAGTTCAACATAACAAGAACCTACCCCTTCCCTATTTCTTTATTTCTAACTCTTTTCCATTGTGAAAGTTGGCTACCATTATTGATATGCTTGCTTATTTGCTAAGGAATATAAAAAGGTAGGATGAAATTTGTAACCCATACCCCTATGAAAGTAAATCTATTTGTGTGAAGCTCTTTTTATCACCAAAGAGTAAATTTACTATTTCCAAGATCACATAGGTTATCTGCACACTTCAGTGTGGATCAGGCTATGCGTTTCTAAGAGTTAGTTTCATTTGTTGGTAGTAGCATGTCATCTTCTCATCTTTAGTTGTTACATAATGTGTGCAATGTTATCATAGTTCTGAAGTCAGAAATACATGAGACATTACACTCAGAGAAATGCCTCCTTCCCATCATTTCTGTCTCAATCCCAATTGCTCATTCTTACCATTCCATTCCCATTATCTCCTAGGTGTAGCCAATCTCATTAGTGTCTGTTATATCCCTCCTGTATTTCATTTTGCACAACTAAGCAGATACATAGATAGGTTTATATAATTTTCTATTTTCAGCAGTAGGAAATATGCCTAAAGTTTCATATTGCAGCATGGTTTTTAATTGCAAAATATTGGAAACAGCCTGAATGCCCACACCTAGGAGAGAGGTTGGGCTACATTTTGTACATTCTCACTATGGAGGGTTATGTAGCTATTGCAGAGAATGAAGATCTCTGTGAACTGATACAATAATTCCAAAATACATTGTTATCTGAAGAAAAACAATGTGAGAAGAACAATTTTAAGAAAAGATTCCACCTGAAAGCCCCTACAACATCTACCTCCACACAGTTATTTCCCTACCACTGTTGTTGTCCAAAATTCTCTCACGGGAGGATTATCTTGGGCTTTCATTCAGCCCCCGCCAAAAAAAAAAAAAAAATGCGGCTGTGAAGGATAACACAGTTAACTGGTCACTTGCAGGCAGAGGAGATGTAAGCTCAAAGATGGCAGGTATAATTCCTGTAGATACCAGGCATCAGGAGAAGTGGGAAGGGTAAAACTGACTGGGAATAGAATCCTGGTATTAAATAAAATAGACAGTTTTTCCTTCTATAGGCCAGCTAGGTTTAGATATAGTTAATGCTTTGAGTGTCTCTTATTAAGAAAAATGAGAGTTTAATGAACTAGTAACAATGCAGAATCCCTGACTTCAAAGGTTTCACCTGTGGTTTATATTAATGAGGCAATGAAAGAACTGCCCACCTTTTGGGAGGAGGAAAGAAACAGAATAAATCAGACATAACAAATAAGAAATCTCTAGCCATAATAAGTCACTGAAACAAAAGGTATAAGACATTTAACCTATTCACTATCCCAAAAATATTATGGACTTGGGCAGAGTAGGAAAGAGGAAAGAAGAGGTGATTCCATATGGATTCCTGGGATGCTTTGCCAAAAATGTAGGCACTGTTGGAATTAAACTCCATTTAAGTGAACCAACTGCAATTTTTTTTTTTAAATTGGCCATCTTGGAGTGTTTGAGGGCACATAGGTTCCTATTTTTTCGCTGTTTTTCCTTGTCCCTTACCCTTCCTTCAAGAGTGATGCTAAGGAACTACTTCTGTGTGCTCCAGTATCCCTTTTTCTCTTGCCACATGGTCTTGTGCATATAGTTTACTTTACATGGATACCTGCTCACTCTCCACTCCAAACATAAGCCACCTTATTTTGGCTAATTACACTCACATCTCATCTGAGACCAGAAGATTAACAGGCAGTATTTTTCTTGACTCTCCAGAACTGGTGAGAGTTTTCTGTTTTGTATTTGTTTTGTCAACTTATCTAACAAACTGCCCTCCACTTTCTTACATAATTGTCCACTTATCCTTCTTGTAAAGTCTTTGAGTACAAAGGCTATATCTGTCATGTATATCACTAGATTCACCTAGAGCAGTGTTCACCACCCACAACCTATTTGCTAAGTGAATGACTTACCAGTGGCCCAACAATTTAGGATGCTGGGTAATATGTATTCTAGATCCTCTCATTGAATAATGTAGAGATATGGACATAATCGAAATGTATTTGAAAACAGTTAAAACAGGGTTATTGTGGCATGATTACATCATCTAAGATATATTACATATTCTTTCTTGCATGGTAGGCAGCCTGATAAAAAGCCTAATCACCTAAGATTAATGGAAATTATTTTCTTAGCTCATGTCGTAATAGAGATTATTCGTCTAGTGCAATCTTTCCTACAACTTCAAATGGGATACGATTAATACAATAATTCTAAATTTGTAACCCTTTGACATGACTCGAGTGGTTCTAATTTAGTTAACGGAAGTAACAACAACAGTCTACAGATCTCTTAAAATCAAACAAGTAATTTGTTACTGAAGAACTTCATAGAACCTCTCCTATATTGCTATTCATTGTGAATCTCTCAGAGGATATAGTATAGAGCATTTCCAAAATGATCATGGGGTACTTTTCAGCTTCTCCCCACAACTTCCAGAGCATTTTCTAGAACTAGCACATGTTGCACTCTATCTACCCACCTACCTGCCTACCTGTTTACTGAAAGAGTGACTTGTGAATTTTTACCTTCTCTTCTCTTGTCCCATCCTTTTATGCCCTTCCACAATCCCTGTCTGCCATTAAACTTTTGCTTTTCAATTTCTTATTTCCTTCCTACAGAAAGAAAAAGAAAATAAAGAAAAAGGGAGATATTGATTCCAGACATGGTTTTTTTTGTGTGTTGAAAGCAACCCAGCACTTCCCTAGATGAAAACATAAGCATAAATGAATCATGTTGGGCACTAGTGTGTTGATGGCAGATGTGGGAATGTGCCCCTACAATTTTCCAGAGGAGGAAAATCATTTGTAATTATTGGGAACATAATAGAACTATTGAACATGCATATCTCAACTGTATAAAGTCTCAAATACTTCACTTCTGTTTCTGTAATGGTATAATATGGCAAATACAAAAGTAGTAAAGTCAAAAATTAAAATATGGCATTAGTCAGACATTCATAAAACAAAATAGGCAAGAAGAGTGAATTCATAATGACAGTTCTTTGGGCTGCTGGAGCCCTGGAGTTCGCTTCCACTGGCTCTGATTGGTCTCCTTAGCTTGTTCTACCAAAGGTGTCAAACCAGTTAATCATCCTGTCATATGGTGTGGGACACGACAAAGAGGTTGGCCATACATAAGTCATTTACAAGGCCCTTTGCTCCTTGCTTTCACTCTCCCTCATTTGTTTCTCTGTATGT
The DNA here is from genome assembly GCF_001604975.1 of Cebus imitator. Lineage (NCBI taxonomy): Eukaryota > Metazoa > Chordata > Mammalia > Primates > Cebidae > Cebus > Cebus imitator. Next base: position 10,255,966 of record NW_016107320.1, read on the forward strand.
CTTCTCTATACATCTATTTTTAATTTACTAGCCAACAGGTTCCTTGTAAAGTGTGTCTGTGCCTACCTTTGTTTTTAATTAGAAGTGCTGTAATAATGTGGAAAAGTTCATGGCGAAACAAAATAGGTCAAATTATGTCCATTAAGTGACATATTTCCAAAGGCATGGCAAAAGAGACCTTAAAGCTAGTACAACTATAAGAAGAGCATTATTTGAATTGAAAATGCCGTCTTTGTTAATTGGCTATTTTTCTCAGTTTTTGCTTGGAAGAATTTCAAACCTGTAGAGAGGCTTAAACAATAGAACAACAGACAGTGGTATTGGAGCTCCTCATCCAGGTTCACCAATTACTGACATTATGCGGTATTTTCCACCCCGATTCACATGCACATGTGCACATGCACATAACACACATAGATACTTTTAAGCCATTTTAAAGAGTTTCAGATATTTTTACAGTTCATTCCTGAATACTTCAGCCTATAGTCCCTGCTAAAAACAGACATTGTTATATAACCACCCTATTGTATCAAATTCTAGAAAATTAATATAAATATTTTAATATTACCTAAAAATGTAAATTAAGATAATATAGATAATATATTTATAATTCAATTATAACTATTATATGTAAAATGTATTATGTCTATTATATATTTGGAATGGTCTAAATGTTTGTGTGTCTCTAAAATTCGTATGTTCCAGCCCTAACCTGCTATGGGATTTATTTGAAGGTGGTTCCATTGGGAAGTAATTAGGTCTAGATGAGGACACACAGGTGGTACCCTCATGATATTTGTTCCCTTAGAACAAGAGACAGAGAGCTTCCTCTCCCTCCATGCTTATTCATGGAGGAAAGACTGTGTAAGGTCACAGTGAGAGGGTGTCTGACTGCAAGCCAGGAACAGAGCCTACACCAACCCTGACCATTGTAGCACCCTAATTGTGGACTTCCAGCCTCAGGATCTATGAGAAAACTAATTTCTGTTGTTTAAGCTTCCCATGCTATGGTATGTTGTTATAGCTGTCTGACCTAAGACTTTATCATATTAAATATGGCAGTCTGACCTAAGATTATATCATATTATCTATGTATTATAATATAGATAATATGTCTTTATCTTCAAACACATTGTATCTAATCATGCACAATTTTAAAGTGGAGAGAAACAGTGCTGGTGGTGAGCATACTGTAATGAAATCACTTGTCTCTCAGGTAGTCTTTCTCCCTACAGGATGGGTTCTTTAAGATCAGGAATCACATGGAGTTCAGGGCTCCTATACTGTTTGTCTTTGCATTCTCAGCATCTAGAGTTGAGCTATACTTTGAATTCATTGTATTGAAATTAACAGATAGAATGATATTCCTTTAAATTGGATTTCAGGACCTTTGGAGCAGAATTCAAGTATATACGCATTTCAGAGATAGTGCTATTATAATTAAGTGGAAAACACTAATAGGGAGTATCTATGAAGAAAGGTTGGAATGCTTCTTGCCTCTGTCAGAGAAGGACTGAATTCATATTAAGTTTGTGAATTTCATGTACCCACAGTTTGCACTTCTTGACTTGGCCCAGCAGTGCCGGGACTTAATCTAGTTGGCCATGTCCATGCAGAGATGTGTCTTGTGCAGCTCTTTATTCTCTTCTGATTTGTTTTCTTTGTGTACAGCTTTTCTGGGAGTAGGCAGGAAGGTGGCTGTGGAGTGATCTATAGATAACTCTAGTTTGTCTTTATTCCCTCAGAAGAGACTGTAATGAGCAGACCTATGTCTCCTGAGCTTTGCCATGGTAGGGATTTCATTAGCTCCTTCCGTGTCAGGCTTTCTCTGTATATTCAATAACCAGATTGTCCATGATATAAGGAATGGAGAATTAAACCGACCCACTTATTTTCTGGGTTGCAATTTTCTTTTTGCTGTATCTTTGGATCCTCCTTCCTGCATTTTTTCTGTCCCACTCTTGGAAGTATTATATATAAGCTTCCCTTTCTTTTCTCCATGTTTCTTATAACTGGAGGCCAATGTGGTGACAGATTTTTTAAATGCAGACTTTCTAAGAAGCTAATACTTTTGGGGTGAAGGCTTTCTCTAATTAAATTGTCTGTGGTCTTTCAAACTTGAACCTGGTGAAATATGACGCTCTGATCATCTACAGTGCAGAATAAATACCATGGATTAACCATGGCTACTCATTTTGAAGGAGGGTTTTCAAATGGAAAAATCAAGAAAAGCTTGGGTGCTCTGCCATGGCATATGGCAATGCTAAAATAAAGAAAAAATATAGTTTGTAGTAACAGATGGATTTGAACCACACTTGAATCTGTTGAATACTTTTTAATATTTAATTTACAATGAATCTTTAATATAACATTTAACTAAGTGTTCTGTCATATTCCTTTGAAATGTATAAAGCCTTGTCAATATAATTGTGTTAGGAGATTTTGTATGAATATTAAGTATTTAAAATTAAAACTGTTGTTGAGAAAATGGTAATTTTCCTGAGATTTTTATGGTGCACTTATATTTGTGCTGTTTGAATGTGGTGTATGTTTCGTAACAGTCTGTCAGCTTCTTCTTTACTTCCTGTTAGCTAAAAAAAAAAAAAAAAAAAAAAAAGGAACCAAATAATGAAAGTGACTTTTAGCCATGGAAATGAAATAAACATGAAAACCATGCTGTGGCCATTGAATCTATTCTGTTTGTTTGTATAGAGCCAAATGCCACAATAGTTTCCTAACAATATAAGACATTATGGGTGTAGCTGAATCATAGTTTCTATCCTTCATGGAAATGGGCTGAATAAATGCAGTCACTAAGTAAGTAGTAAAACAACCTAGTCAATCACATCTGAATTTATGCAGAATTACTTACAATGTACTTAAGACATTTCACATAAAATTTATTTTTATGTATATTAAAGCTGAGTATGATGGCTTACACTTGTAATCCCAGCACTTTGTGGAGTTGAGACAAGAGGATTGCTTGAAGCCAGGCGTTCAAGACCAGCCTGAGCAATATAGCAAGACCCTATGTCTACTAAAAAATAAAGCAAATTATTTGCTGGGCATGGTAGTGTATGCTTTAGTCTCAGGTACTTGGGAGGCTGAGGCAGGAGGATTACTCGAACCCAGGAGCTCAAAGTTGCAGTGATCTATGATTGTGCCACTGCACACGCCAAAAAAGATTTTTAGATAGCAAAGATGGAGAACATGGCATTTAAGATGTATTCTGATTTATGCTTCATACTTCAAATGATTCATTGGATTGCCATCTCTTGATCATAACAACTGGGTTCATTAATGTAGAAAAGAAAAATAAGTTCCTACTTCCAGGCCAAGACTTACTATAATAGTTCATTCTCTTGCATTTGATATTCTGTGTTTTGGTATGTGTTAGGCCGACATCATTATTTTAAGGAGTATAGTGGGAAAGGGGATGTTAAAGACATGCAAAGCTCATAGAGAATTATGACTAGATATCAAGTCTTTGCCTAGTAAACACCTGCTGTAGAAGAGAAGGGAAGGACTTGGCTGAGGAACTGTTTTGTTTTGTTTTAATGCTCTTTCCTGGTTTGGTAAGAAAAACTTGAGCCAAGTTAGGGTTTGTTAAGCATTTGTAGCTATCGAGACTTCAGAAGACTCACAGGAAAAAAAAAAATCCAGGTCATAATTCTGGTAGTCTGTTTCTCTGACCATTACCTGTGCACTCTAATATAATTCCGGGTCCTAGAGGTTTCCTTGTTTTTGGTATAGTTTTGCCTTGCTGTGTATTGTGGTATTTCCACATAGTGTCCCATTAAGTGTAGATATTTAAAGATGGTTCTATACTCCTTCCTCTTAAGACCTGTGGATATATGGTCCTTTTTGAATAAAACCAAACAAGGATGAGTAATGAACAGTTGTCTAATTGGGTGAGTTATGGGGGAATCATCATGACATGGCATCATCTGCTCTTTGGGTCTTTGATCTTTGCCTCTGATCTGCGTCTAGCTATTCCCTGTCTGCATCTAGTTATTCCTTGTTCCCCTCACCCTGACCATTTGATAATGGCATGGGAAGATGTATTATTTGATTTGGCTCATCTGTAGGTTTTGGTTTGGTTTGGTTTGGTTTGGTTGACTTTCACCTTTTTGAGACAGAGCCTCACTCAGCCTGGAGTGTCGTGGTGTGATCTCGGCTCACTCCAACCTTCACCCATTGGGGCCAAACGATCCTCTCACCTCAGCCTCTCAAGTAGCTGGGACCACAAATGTGCACTGCCATGCCTGGTAACATCTTTGTATTTTTGGTAGAGACAAGGTTTTGTCATGTGCCCAGTCTGGTCTTGAATACCTGAGTTCAAGCAATCCGCCCACCTTGGCCTCCCAGAGTGCTGAGATTACAGGCATGAGCCACCATGTGCAACTCTAGTTTTTAACTCTAATATTGGATCAACCTTGTATATTTTGGTGGGTTACGAAGCTTTTACAGAAAAGCAGCTGGGCTTATCCTACATAGCCATTGTTTGATATTCAGACCTGGAGCTTCAGAAGGAAAAGGAATAAGTATTCAATTTCATAATAGGCCAAATGCTCTAATATTTTATTATTTTTTTTTTCTTTTCAAGAGACAGGGTCTTGCTCTGTCACCCAGGCTGTAGTACAGTGGCACCATCCTAGCCCACTGCAGTTTTGAACTCTTGAGCTGAAAGAATACTTTCACCTCAGCCTCTCAAGTAGCTGGGACTACAGGAACTGTGACCACACCCAGCTAATTTAAAAATTACTGTAGAGATGAGGTTTCACTATTTTACCCAAGCCGGTGTCAAATTTCTGGCCTCAAGCAATCCTCCTGCCTTGGCCTCCCAAAGTCCTGGGATTACAAACGTGAGCCCCTGTGCCCTACCTTAATATTTTAATACATTCAATCCATTCATATTTCCTTTGAGCAAATAGTCTCTTTGCCCACTCAATGAGTGCCAAATTCTATTGAGTCTTTCAGCCAGTGGTTTGCTTTAGTTTGGGGGCCATGTAAATGGAATCTTGGTTCCCGCTCCCTGGTCTGTTCTGTTCCCAAGCATTGACTAACTCTGATATCCTTTCCTGAGGGTATCCTTTTCACATGTACTTCTTCTACAGCTTCCTATGTGAAAATAGCATCACTAATGCTCAGCCTATCTCGATTCTTTCTGAAGGACAACAAATGACATTGTTGCAATCCAGAACAGTTTTGCTTTTTTAATCAAATAAGAATGCACAATGAAATAGATTGTGAGTGATTTGTGCCCCACCATTCAGTGACATTACTGCACCTTATGGTGCTCAGTGAATGATTTCAAACATACTGGGAAATGTTACCTACTCCACAGTACAATAGGCATTTCTTTAAAAATACATGCAGCAATAAAGCATGGACTTATTTAGCTGCCTTTTCTCCTGTCAGGCATATTATTTTAACAGATTTTATTTTCTAGTTAACAAGCATCACATAATATGAGGCTACCTGCTTGTTCTCCTTGTGCCGGGACATGTGCTGGAGCTGGTGAAGGTTTAATTACTATCTCTGGTGTGATAAAGCCCACGATTTGTGCAGCCGAGGGGCTCCCGGATAAGGAAGATGATGATGATATTTTTGAATTTAGCCTGTCTTGTGAACATATCAGCAATGCATTTAGGATTGCTTATAGTTGAAGGGGATTGAAAGCTGAGAAAAGAGATTCAAGTATCTGCTGTTGTACATAATTTGAAAGTTTAAACCCCAAAGTTAACTCACAGTTCATGAGTCTAAATTCATACTCACTTTTTTATTATTACAGAAAAATGGTGTTGATAGATTCGTCACCAGTGAGACTCTTATCTCATTTGAGCACCAGAGTTCCAAAGATCAAACGGATCTTTCTCAGGCATCCTTTATTTTCCAAAATGGGTCAGGAATTATTTCATCTTCAGGGAAGGGAGAGCAAGGGAGTGAATAATGTAGATTTAAAAGGCTATTTTTTATATGAGGGATTTGCTTCAAAAAATAATATGAACTTTGCAGAGATATTCTGCGTGTTTTTGTGGTGACATCCTGGTAGTTTAGTGGACATCCTAAATGTGTATTGATGACACTGCATTTCAGTTGGAGAAATTACCACTGCACCTTCACTTTGATTTTACCATAAACTATTCCTTTGCTGTTTAGTGCAAGATGTAATTCACTTAAATGATGACAGAAAGTGTGTGTTTTAAATAGTTTGTCTGGTGTTCCCAGCCAGGTGTCCAAAGATGATGATGTGATGTTGGAGTTTTAAAGTTGTGCTGGTCAAAAGAAGTCAGAGGAAAGAAACGTTAATGAGAATGAGTTTTCAAAGGATAGTGAGTCATTTCTGTTGAGCATGAAAAGTTACTATGAAAGCAGTCTCCTTAAGGACTACAAGAAGATAACAATGTACAGATTAAAGCATGTGCAAAGCTTTTGTTTATGGAGAATGTAATAACTATGGTAGAACTAGGTTGCACACAGAAAGAGACCAAACCAAAAGGAGGCTATTAGGAATTAGCTTCTTCCTCACATCCATGTTCACATCTCATGTCAGGCATCAGTGAGCTCCCAAATGTTTGTTTGTTACTGTCTCAAAAGGACACACTACACTCGCCTTTCATTTATCTTTTTTTTTTTTTTTTTTTTTTTTCTGAGACAGAGTCTCGCTCTGTCTTCTAACAGAGATTAAAGATGTATAGCCAGGATCTTCATAGGTTCAGACCTTTTGTGAGGGAAGCAGAACTGATGACAATTTGGGGTTGTAGAATTTTCAAAAACAAAGTGCATTTTATGGTTTTGTAATGCATTGAGAATTAAATGCTTACAGTTTTTTTCTGAGATCTTTGGGGCTCTACTTCAATGAGGAAGTAAGACTAGTTTTAATTAGCAGATCAAATTTTCATACATAAATGAACTTTCTAAGGAGAATGAGAAAATTAGTTTTATTATAAGGTCCTAAATGTTCTTTTTACAACCTTTTCTGTATTATTTATTTTCATAGTTGACTTTTAAAATCCTATATAATGGAAAAGTGGATGTCAGCTAAGGCTTGTATCTATATTACTAAAGTCTGTGATGAACAGATGAAATTAGCGAGGTTGTTTTATACGGAAAAATATTTTAAGGGGGAAAAATATTTATGTGTAGGTTCTTTCCATCTCTCTTGCATTGAAAGGTGAAGAAAGAAAGCCCCATGAGTTTGCTCTTTGTGTAAGACTCTGTCTGCAGTGGAATCACAAAGTAATTAAACTAAAAAATATCTGTTGCCAACAGTTTGTTAAAGACACCAACATAATTAGCATGAGTCAGTGAAGTATAGGTTCTTAATGTTCCACACCTTGATCATTGCTACACTTACTGGTGCTGGAGGAGAGAGAAGAAAAAGAATGTTCAACATATTCCACGTGGGGAAATCAGAGATGGTTAAGAAACCCTCCCCCTGCAGTTGAGCTTTTAGCTAATAAAAAAGACAACATGCACACAAAAAAGGAATGTGAGTTACAGTTCAGACCATGCTCAATGATGGCAATCCAAGGTTCATACGATAACAATAGAAACAAATAAGATTAATGGTGTTGGCTTTGCAATCTATATTTAATTTTAACAGTGGAATTTCATTTGTTACAAATCAACATTTGAAAGAAAGCAATGGAATGAATACAGGTCATTGAGAATTTTCTTCTCTTATCCAAACTATTAATTTAGCTTCATTTTATGGAGTTGGCAGTTCCTAAAGCTATATAGGAATTGCCTAGCAATTGAATTTGTCCCATTAGTTCAAATGCATTTTTGAAATGAGGAATTATATTTTTAATCCCTTTTGTATTAGAGTGGAGGGCAGTACTTGGAATTCCAACTGCTGATCATTTTTAGATTTTCAATATAATATGATTTTCAATATGAAAATTCCAAGTATTCCACCTCTTTGTACTCTTCCCACCTCCTGAATCTCAGAAGAAATTTGAGATGTTTTTAGAAGTTGGTTTGGGCAGACTGCAATCTGTATCTCATGGTGCCGAAAACATTCTTGTATTGTGTTTTTTTCATCACATACATATAAAATCTTACTACTTTCTATCTCAAGTAAAATTGGAGTTATCAAAATGAATTGAAATGTGCTGTAGTTGCACTATCTAAATAAATGGGATGCTGAATATCACTTGCTTGGGGGAACCCTTTGGTTTGGTGCAATCATTTGTTCCATGCATTTTCTTTTTGTGCTAGTTGGCAACAGCAACAGGGGAGAAGAGAAGCGTGTTTGAATTCTGTCTTTCCTGAATGTCTTTTATCTAAAAGAAGAGATTATCGTTTGGTCCAGCAGTCCAATTACTGGGTACATACCCAAAGGATTGTAAATCATTCTATTATAAAGATACATGCACATGTGTGTTTATTGTGGCACTGTTTACAATAGCAAAGACTTGGAACCAACCCAAATGCCCATCAGTGATAGACTGGTTAGAGAAAACGTGTCACATATACACCATGCAATACTATGCAGCCATAAAAAAGGATGATTTCATGTCCTTCACAGGGACATGGATGAAGCTGGAAACCCATCATTCTCAGCAAACTAATACAAGAACAGAAAACCAGACACCACATATTCTCACTCATAAGTCGGAGTTGAACAATGAGAACACACAAACACAGGGAGCGGCACATCATACACCGGGGCCTGTCGGGGTAGGGGGCTAGGGGAGGGATAGCATTAGGGGTAGAACTAATATAGATGACAGAGTGTTGGATATGCAAACCACCATAGTGCATGTGTAACGATGTAACAAGCCACACGTTCTGCACATGTACCCCAGAACTTAAAGTATAATAAATAGATTATCATACCTTCTGACCATAAGCCAGAGAGAATTTTTACAGAATGATGTATTTGGTGAAGAACATGTGATCCTATTTCTGAAAAGTCCCATGTGGTAGAAATCAATGCTAGACCTAGTGGTGAGTGAGTAAAACCATGTGAATGGGGGCTACCTAGCTTGGCTGGAAAGAATACTGGACTAAAAAATCAGATTATATGTACGTGAGGAAGCATGGCTATTTACAGAAAGAGAATGGGGGAGTAGATGCCTTTTTGGGAGTTTATGCCATTGGTAAAAAGAGAGTTGATGAAAATTTCTGGGAAGGCATATCCTAAAAACCTATGATGTCTTTCACACTCTTTGGAAGTCACTCCCCAACTTCAGAACTTAGCGATCCCTCCTGCCTAGATAATGGAATCTATTCAAAGCCTTCTGCATTTTGTCCTAACCTTCGTCTGCAACATGGCTCTCCAGAGCCATCTCTGAACTCTAGCCAGCAACCCTCTCCTTCTCACCACTGTTCATAGTGTTCAAAAGCCAGCAACAATCACTCCTATGTCACCCTCAGCCCACGTACTTACCATCCTCTAAGCAAAAGCCGTATCTTTTTCATAACAGCGTCTTGAGTCCCACATCTCATAGTGCATTCCTCTTTTCTGCTTTCCTTTGGCAAACTTGGTTTGTTACTGATTGACTGCTTGTCTCTCTTTGCATATTTATTTTATGTATGTGTTGTCATCTTCAGTTGGATATGAGGCTTTTTCACAAGAGCACCAGGTGGTGTATCATTTTGTCTGCTTCTCAGGTCATCGTCTGCATAGTGCCTTGTTGCCTAGCAAATGCTCCTTGTGTGCTGTATGGATGATGGCAGACCTCCACCACAAAACTATTTTGAGACACTCCAACCTGAGGTAGGGTGCACTGGTCCTTTCACCTGTATAACAGGGTGAGGGTTTTAGGACACTATCCTGGCTCAGCTTTGGAGTGACTGTTGTCCTGTGCTGTGGAAGTGCAGGTGCCCTATCTCATTTTAAATCTTCCAAGAACCTCTGAACCCAGCTCCTACTGAGCACAGCTCTCCTGGAAAGCACAGCAGGCAGCACCAGGGCTGAGAGTGCTCGGTGTGTCTCTGCAGGGCCCAGGCTTGGGGTTATTAAAGCAGAGTGTTTCTGTAATTGCAGCTCAGTGGGAAAGCTCCCCGTGCCACCTTCCAGTCTGTTGACCTCAGCTTCCTGCTGAACAGGCTGGGAATGTATCTGTAAACCAAGCTAGGACTGCAGGGACAGCTTGAGTTCCTTTGATTCGTCTGCCCTTGTTCCCTAGTTTGTCTGTGTTTACATAGAAAGGAGATGATATATATCAGAGGCACCCCAGGTGCAGCAAGAGGAAGACTGTCATATACGTGGGTACGGCTGGATCCCTGTGACCTCTTAGGTCACTTTTCTGAAGGATTTAGGCCAAGGGTCATATCTGGACTTTTTGAAATGTGTGCTTCATGTGAGTCATTTTATTTGCTTTATGCTTGTGGTTAGTTTTCCTCTTGAGATAAGTATGTCAGTCTTTATTTTGGTTTTCTTGTTTCAGGAGGCTCATCCTTCATTCTCACCATACTGCAAGCATTGCAGTGTCACTTAGGACTTTTTCTCCTTTGTGCTGTCTCCCCCCCCCCCCCAACTCTTTGTATAATGTTTGGTTCCCAGCGATTAGGTGATTACAAATCACTCTGGCTGCTGCTATCTGGTCACTTACACCCTGTCACTCTATACTCCCAAACCTTTACTATCGAAAAAATTATTTATTTATTTATTTATTTTTTTGAGACGGAGTTTCGCTCTTGTTGCCCAGGCTGGCGTGCAATGGCACAATCTCGGCTCACCGCAACCTCTGCCTCCTGGGTTCAGGCAATTCTCCTGCCTCAGCCTCCTGAGTAGCTGGGATTACAGGCACGTACCACCATGCCCAGCTGATTTTTTGTATTTTTAGTAGAGACAGGGTTACACCATGTTGACCAGGATGGTCTCGATCTCTTGACCTCGTGATCCACCCGCCTCGGCCTCCCAAAGTGCTGGGATTACAGGCGTGAGCCACTGTGCCCGGCCCGCAAAAAGCTTTAAGAAGATAAGTGTGCTGGCTTCCTGACTGCTCTCCTCCACCTTCTTGCCTTGTGGAAGCCCCTTCTAACAATTTTGGGTAATTAGGAGCCCATTACTAGCCCGGGCTCTGCCCAGGACTAACACCAAACCTCTGGCTCTCAATCTCCAACTCGCCCTTTGGCGAGCTGGCTCCCGCCTAGGTACTTTTGCTTTCTCCTCCTGTTCCTGAGTGTGAGTGCGTGTGTGACTGAGTTTATGTGTAGTCCCATGGCTTAACGGCTACGGGGCTTGCGTGGGCCTCCACCCATGGTTCCAAGGGGACGTCATAAGGCATAACGGTGATTCACCTCAGGACCATGAGTTCTGAGGTGACCAGGCCCGGGGGTTATACGGGTACACCTTAGCCAAGACGCCCCGAAACATCCCTCTGGGGACGTGGCCAGGAAGGCATCAGACTGATCTCCCATCTGGGGGCAACCACCATTTGTTCGTCTGTAGATTCTGCCTGTAGGTTCTCTCACCCATCCCCTCTGGGAAAACAGCTTTTCTGCCCGTGTTGGGTATAATCTTTTTGCATGCCCACATCGTTTTTGAATATATCTCCTTTCAAATACAAAGTGCCCTGTACATGTCATCTGCTAACACAGAAAATTTTCTCCTGTGACTCATTTTTTGCTTCGTGTCAACCCCCTAGTTGTCTTGCAGTAGTTTCCTGGAGTGTCTAATCTCCTTCATGGGTTCTGACTACAGCAAAAGGTCTTGAAGAGCAAATAATGCAAGCTTTGCATATCTCTCAGTACACAAAGGATGCTTCAAGCATTTTTGCAAGACTGCAAGGTTGATGTCAGGAGGCTCACTCCCTCTGGTTTGCCCCATATTTGAGACCCTGCCCTACCCTGTGGGTTTGCTACATTATGGTGTCTCCTGCCAGAGGTGTGAATTATCCAGCATTCATACTTTTGGCTGCACCTGCATGATCCTAGCTTGGGATCTGTTTCTTTTACCTTTTAGAAGTCATGTGGCCACTCAGACATGGTGTCTACGCAATCAATCCATTAGTTTTAGAACTCATTTTACTATATTGGCCAATGGAAGCTCTAGAGAGCTGAAAAATTTGAGTGTTTCTGTTATACAGCCAGATTGTAAAGGTGCTATGGCCTAACGGTGCAAGAAAGATGAGGAATGGAGCAGGTGTGGTCTAGAATGGGAGTGGTGACTGGTAAACTCCTGTAGTGGTCCCAAATTGCCTTCTCACTGTGTTTCATCTGCACAGCTAAAAAGCAAAAGGCAGTGTCTCTGTTGTGTCAGGTGCAGAGTGGGTGATTCAGCAGGTGTCTTTGATGATTGGGAAAACTCCAGAAAGGATAGAAGCAAATTCTCTGGCCTTATATTTATAGCTACCTCCCAAGTTGAGAAAAATAGATATTTCTCTGGATTTCCTACATTGCTGACTGGGGAAGTAGAACTGCTAACATGGTGGTCTTTGAGCTGAGGAATGAATAAAAGTCAACTCCTTCCACCTGCTCCTTTGAGAGGAGATTACCGAAGCCTAGTAACGTAGAGTCACACAGCTACCCAGTGAGGACCCCTGACCTCCTCGCCAGTCTTCTAGGACACCATGCACATTGCTTAGTTACATTTTAGTCCAACTCCCACTAACCTGATGAAACAATCCACCATCCCCTTTCCCCTCCTGGTTTATTAAGTGGAACAGCAGCTGCTCCTGAGCCCTGCAAGTTGTAGATCTGAACATCATCTTCACTCTTCTCTTTCCACCCTAAAAGACTGAGTGACTGAGCTGCATTGATTCTGCCATATCTGAAGATGCTGTTGTCAGTTCCCTCCCTTCCATTATCTTACATCTGCATGAATCTTTTCTAGAACTGTGGGTGTATTCCCTGCAGCCTTTTCTGGCTTGCCTGAACTGTCCGGCACTAAATTCCACTGGTAGATCTACCTCCCTGGTGCATCTCCCTGTGTTCCTATGGACCTGTCCCTATCTTTAAGTCTCCCTGGACTCTGTTTCATGAGATAATCTACCTGAGAACCCAGGTGAGGAAAAGCAGTGACTTTATGAGGAGAAAGCAAAATTTACAGTTCAGTTACACATGTATCAGGAGAGACAGGGGGATTACTGAGATGTCATAAAGTCTAGCTCTGCTTTGTCTAGTAGCTAAACAGTATACACTTTGATATATAAAGCTGCCAATTTTTGTACATGTACATTGTATACTCATATACATTTTTATATATCATCTTAGGCTGTTCATGCTTCCATAATGAAGTACTGTAGACTAGGTGTCTTAAACAACAGAAACTTATCTCCCACAGTTCTGCAGGCCGGGATGTCCATGATAAAGGCTCCAGTAAGGCAGGTTTTATTCTGAGTTCTCCTTTCATGGCTTGCAGACAACCCCTAACCTTTCTGTGTGCTTAAGTGCAGAGAGAGAGGGTGTGTGAGTGTCCACACCCTCTGGCCTCTTCATATAAGGTCACTAGTCCCACTATGAAGACCCCACTCTCGTTATGCATTTAAACCTAATGATTTCCCAAATACCTTGCCTGCTAATACCAGTATATTGGAGGTTAGAGCTTTAATATATGAACTTGGTAGGGGGCATGCAGCATTTAGTACATAGTGTACACACATAAACAGATATGTAAACATTATAATATGACGCATTTGAACTTTTCATCATATTTGAAAGAATAATGTGCTAAGGCATATTTTATTTAGGGAAATGCTGAAATCTTTTCCCAAGAGACTCCATTTAGAATATGATTTTTATTAACATTGATTATTCTTTTTATTATAATTTCATGCTGTTAGGATTCTCACTTCCAGATTAGAAAATTGAAAGCAAAGCTTATTTGAACCTGGTCTCTTCAAGCAGAGGAAGCAAAATTTTCCTGTAAAACTAGAATTTAGATGATAGAGGATGATTCTGGATGTTGTTACAATTAGGAATAACATCCATTGACAATTAAAGCAATCTGTCAATCTTTATATATTGTGTAGAAACTGATAACTGTGTATGCATTGGAATTATGCTTCTTAAACCTATAGCAATTTTTATGTCCACTTTAAGAGAATGAAGAAACATTGAAGAAAAACTGATTTACTTAACATCACACCTCCCCAGACCATGCTTGCCAACCTCTTAAGACTCTAAACATTACCTTCTAATCACTGAACAATGATTAAAAGGAAGGTATTGTAAATTCTGTGGATGGCTACAAAGGAGGGAGGGAGGGGGAGAAAATTAGAGAGGGAGGGAGAGAGAGGAATATTCTTCCAGGAAGGATTATTGATCTAGTTAAATATATAAGGCAGTCAAATTGGTATGATAGCCAGCACTAAAACCCAGCTTCTTAAATGTTACAAATGAATGGCAGAGAAAATGCCTAGTTATTTGAATGAGATCTGTGTGGGTTGACTGGGATGACCATGAAATATTTTATGGAGCAAATGACACTTAAATTTTGCCTTTAGAATCCAAATAATTTATCTTGTTCTTTTTACCTCTGCCTCTTCCAGGGCCCTAATCCTAGGTGATTTATAGCCATCGACTCTCACACTGGAGAGGAGTTGGGCAGGCTGCACTGGCTGTGCTAACAGACCCCTTCCAGCTACTGCCTCACACAAGTCCCTTACTCAGTGGTTCTGCTTTCCTGAGAGCCTCACATAATCATCAGCTCTGCAGCAGAATCTTCCGCAGACTCAGCTGTGGGCCGTGATTATGTATCTTAACTATTCTTATTTAGAGTGAGTCATTTAATTCAAGAGAAGATGATCTATATTCTTTTAAGTTTCATTAGCAGCCATTAGAATGCTTAATCTCGTGTATCTTTTTTTTTCCCCCTAGTCTGAAGCACTGCCATTAGTTTAGATAGCACTTATTAAATTTTTAGCCTGCCAAGCCACTGTGGTAACATGAAATATTGAAGTTTTGCTGCTTTGATTCTAAGCATAAAGTCATTATCACAAAGCATATAGTCACCCTGTGTTTTGCACACCTGCGCAGGCTTGACTTAGCAGAGCCCGTGCCTCCTCTCCTCTTCGTGATTTCTTGTCACAAATTTCTGTTGCTTTTGTTTTGTGCCAGTGATTTTCATTTCATGTTAAATCTTCATTAACTTAAAAGGTGAGTAGATGTAGTACATGAACACTGCCAGGAGAACCTGTTTGAAAGTTGGACGTAATTTCAAAAGTGAGCATTGCAGCATTTTGAAAGAACTCATTTGCCTTTTGGGATTTAAAAATAACTTTGTAATTATGGATTGTTTCAGCATAGATACATTTTTAAGTAACAAGCGCCTGAAAATCTTAACACAGTAGGCCCAGCACAAAGCAGTCTGGAATAACCTTGAGGAGTTCACAGTTCTGCAAAGACTGATAAAATCTGTCAAGGTGACTTGAAAGGCATCTAGACGGCTGGAGTTTGAGGTTCTGTGTTTCCCCCTAAAGCGGTTGATGACATTTTTTGATATGTAACTCAGGCCAGACAACTGTATTTCTTATCCTTCTTTAGGTGTCTGTGATGTCCTTAGCCAAAAAAGAAAACATTGGAGAGACTTTCAGAATTGCCTCAAGTCACTTTTTCTAAAACTAAACTTGCTCATGGTCTTTAACTTCCACATCTGTGAACAGAGATGCCCCTTATTTTTTTATTTTAAAAAATTTAATGCTTTCTTTTGCTGGTTTGGGGTTTTAAGGATATATTATTTATAAAAAGTACAGTTTTTCATTCACCTTAAAGTTTACTGGCTAAAGTACTTTATCTTTTGTGTTGTCTTGAGACGGGGCTTTAATATTTCATTGGTAATAAATTCCAAAAGATGAATAAGAATTGCAAAGGAGGGTTTTGCTTTGTAGATTTATAGTGACTCTGTCTGGACTTGGCTGCTGCTGTCATATCTCAAGAAGGGCATTAGGACTCGCCAGCTTACACATTGCTTGGATCCTAGAATGCTGGTGAGCTTCTGCATGCTGCTGGACTGTGACCATGGCTTTGATGTTTCTGTGAAAGTGTATGTTTCACTTTCACATCCTTGGTCGTAATTACTTCTTTAGTTTATAGATACTACCCACATTTTGTTAACACTATCATCATCTCTTTTTCACTGAAAGTCCCAGGAATTCTGTGGCACGAGGCATCACAGGCTCAGTAAACTTGAGATGTTGGATTAAACGTTGCTTAAAATGCCCCCCCAGTGTAAATTACAAGAAAAGAAAGTACATTTATTGATGATTTGACAGCCCTTTACAGTTTAAAGAGCACTTTGATATCAATGATCACATTAAAGCAATTCAATTACAGGGTAATCAGTTATCACCCTGATTTTATAGACAAGGAAACCTCATCACAATGACATTAAATAGTTTGTCCAGCAACTTACCATAAAACCTGAGCCCAGGGTAGAACTCACGCCTTTCTATTCCAAGGCCAGTGTTGCTTTCATTAATCGGTGCCATTTCCTCCAGACCCATCACTGACAAACATTCTAGTAAAAAATAAATCCTCATTAAAAGGAAATATCTATACATTTTATAGTAATTACATCATGCTCTCGAGGAGCCACAGTCACGTGGAAGGAATGAAAATGACTAGGCAATGTGAGAAGTGCTATTAGAATTAGATAAATGGATATACCTATTCCTTTGAGTCTATAGAGGGAAATACTGACTGCTGTTATTTGAGAGGTTTCCAGGTAAAACGATTTTTCAGTAGGGGCCTGATGAATAAATATGCAGATAAAAATCCTCTAAGGTAGGAAAGAGAGCATAGGCAAACACATAGTGGCCAAACGAGTGTGGTCTGTGGTTGACCACAGGAAGAAGTGGTAACAAATGAAGTGGAACAGGTAGGCTTTACAATTAATTTCAGACCAAAGCTTAGTGTCCAGTGTATGACCTTGTTTTATTGTTGAAATGTCCTTAATTTTTAAATAAAGCTAAGTTCATGTGTGCAGCAGTGATAAAACACCAACATTTAAGACCCGATATGAAAACTCACATCTGTAATCTCAGAGCTTTGGGAAGAAGAAGCAGGAGCATTCGTTTAGCCCAGGAGTTTGAGACCAGCCACGGTGACAGAATGAGACCCCATCTCTCCTAAAACTAAAATAAAAAAAAAAAAAACAATATTTAAAATAATATTAAACTAATATGACCTTACAGGTGTATTTATAAAACTAATTATTTCCCACAGTATTTAGAACAGGCTGTGCACATAGGGGCTCAATGAATATGTGATTTGACACATGATATGTGCTATAAACATGAGTCCACTCACATGTATGCATTCAAACATACCTGGTCTAATGTTGCAGCATATCTCTTCTTCTTTAAATTGGAAGGGATTTGTGTCTTTGAAGTCTTTGCTGACAGAGCCAACCTTGTAAAAGAGCTTTCTGCTGTTAATGCTTGTTTATGCTGTGGAACTTCACTGCTCCTTCCCCTAAACCCTATGGCCTCCTAATGAAATGCGGAATACTTAATCAAAGTTACATACGGTGGCAATTGCAGAAACTCAAAGTGGGACAAAGAGAAGAAAGAGGTGAGCCACTGACCTACATTTATATATTGTGCCGATTAATTAGGAGGTAAAAGTTTCAGTGTATTTCTTCCTTTTTTTTTTTTTTTTTTTTAACTTGACAGGCCTAGTGAAGATAGTTGCTCTTTAAAAGGGAGGTTCATCTGCCTACCGTAAGTGTATCTCTGGTCTGGTTTACAACTAAAGGTTTACACTTTTACATTTGTGAGTTGACAGAAGTCTGGCAGCAATGTCAGAGTGTCTAGGCACCCCCGAAGGTGTGTAAGTGAGCCTTGGAACCTGCATGAAAGGTCACTCAGTTACATGGGAGCTCTCTAAAAGATGCACTAAAGTTGAGATGGGGGATCATCAGGTCTAGGTCCTCCATACCGTGTGTTGAAATTGCACCCACTTGTTATTCTGAGAAAGCCAGTGTGAAGTCATAGGAGACCTTGGCAAACAGCCATGCAACCTCACTCTTTCCTTAGTGAAATTTTCTTGGCTTTGCTAGTGCTATGAAATCATAGAAATTAAGATGGGAAAGGTCTGTTTCATCTGATGATCTCACCCATCCCTTTACTCTCTGGCAGCATGGGGTTTACTCCTTATGCTTGATTCTCTAGTGCTTTGTCCAGTCCGCTTTTTAATGATGTGAGTGATAAGGTATTGATCTTCCCTAGGGCTGAATTTCTTTTGACTTGTTAAAGCTGCCATTATGCACACAAACTCTGGTAGCACCTTGTTAAGATTCTTCTACTGAATTCTGCATGCCAACAATCTCATAATGGGGATGGTTACTCTATTAGTCACACTTGTTTTGTCTTCACATCCCTCTCCCTACCTCTTTTTGACAAAGAACAACAGTAGGGACCGTCTTGAGATTTAGCTAATAAAGAGGTGGGTGATTGTCTTCTTTCACGTTGAAATTGTTTCTCATGGTTCACAGCAATTCCTGACATCTTTAACCATATCCAGCTAACGATATTATATTTTGTTATAGTAGATTGCCCTACTTTCACATCTAGATAGGATTCCACACTATCTATAATTGGTTTACTTTCTTAATGTACATCTTAGCCATGACTATAGCGTGGAATAATTGTTGTTCATACTAAAAATTTAAAGGAGACCATACTGAACTTGAAATGCCAATGTTCATGCTTAATTTAATCTCTTATTTTTTATTTTTACATCTTTCTCCCAAGTTTCTCTTTTCAATATACATTTCTAAGAGTAAGAAGTATTCATAAAATCTATCACTGACTTTTTAAGCCACTTAAACCCTATCAGAGCATCATTTGTTCCAATTTAAAAATGAACTTTCCAACAAGAAATTATTAAAATTGTTAGCGAAGAGAGAAACATGGTATTTCTATAGACACATGCACACCCCACTCCACTCAATTTAAATAAGAAAATCACTCGGCCCTGAGAGCCTGCAAATCAATCACTTGCCTTTCTAAAAGTCTCTCCTTGTTTTTTTAACTGGAAGATTGAGTGATTTCTTCTGTTAATTATTTTTTACTAAAGGGAGGCTCAGTGCTGTGAAAGAGAAATCGACTAAAAGCCTGAGGAGGGGAAAAAAAAAGCCTAGCTTGTAATTTTAGAAGAGCTGTTGCTGTATTGTTAACCAAACTCTGCTTGCACTGGGCTCACGGAATCTGTGACCTATGAAAAATTGTTTGGGTTCCCCCCATTTATCTTGTTTGAGCAGTAAAGAAAATATAATTGAAGAAGTGGCATTGAAGAGTGTCCTGAGTTATTTGTTATCAAAAGTGGCATGCGGGAGGCTTTCCACATTAAATTTAAACGCAGGCAATGGCTAAATCTGTGACTGTAGGAAAGGGACAATTTTAGCTTACCTTTCCTTTGAAAGCTGTGGTAGAAAATGAAATGGATAGGGCTTACTGGTTTTTTTTTGTTTGTTTTTTAATTGTTATTTTTCACTTTGAATTTTTTCTGAAGGTGATGATAAAGGGGAGTTAAAGATTGGAAATGAGAAGTGACTTATGTTCATAAATAGTGAAATGTGATTATAGCAGTTTGCAAATGATGGATGGTGAGAAGGAATTCCTGCCCTCTGCTGTAGTGACAGCATCTTATCATCTAGGTGCTTGTCAGAAATGCAAATTCTCAGGGCCTCCGCGTTCATCTGATGCATTCCCAAGTAAGAAAACCCCTGGCTTGAGCAGTCTTCATAGATAAACTTTGCCTCGAAAGTACTTTCTTTACCTGCTCAAAATGCTTCTCTTTTGTTGTTGCCGGCACCTTCTTCAACATTTAGTGATTTCAGTAAGTAAAAGTAGAGACATACAGAGTTGAGATTCAGAATGGGAACACTTGAGCTGATTACCTGTGTTTGACACTCGGCTGGGCCACTTGATGGCTATGTAACGTTGAACAAGCTCCTTAACATCTTTGAATTTCAGCTTATGTGTAGGATTAGGAGGGTGCCATGATCTTCATATCATCCATCTCAGTAGGATTTAGGAGTACATGTGTTTAGAGGAACAGTGCTTGGGACCTAGTGTGCCGGAAGAATTAGCTATTATTGTAACTATGATTATCAACAAAAATGATTTTGGAATAGACTATGTATTTAGTATTATAGTGGTGTATAAATAATACTATCTGATGGGATAAGGAATAATACTGAGGAGAAATTTCCTTAAGACCTCCTCAGGAAACAGATTTTTTTATGAAGAAGAAAGTCTTAACAATGGTTCCTTTTCCCTAAGTTGCCTAGCACTGAATCTTCAGTCTGCTATACTTTGAGCACGTTCAACATGTAGTTATAAAGGCAGTGTGTTTTCTTGTTTTCATAGATATAAAGGTTTCCATTAAAATATTCTACCATATTTCATCAGTAATCCAAATAAAAGGGTTATATGGTAAAGTAGATCACGGGCAAGTGTATGGCATGATTGTAGATTTTTGGAGGGGTTAGTAGTAATACTCATCTATAGGCATATTTTTGACAAGTTCAGTTAAATTCAAACAGAACTTCAGTGTACAATCTCCATGCATAGTGTTGTGGCTATAAAGATGGATGAAAGATAGTCTATGTTATCAAGATTCTTACGTGTCATTTTCCCAAATAATTGTTATATTTGGCTTATTTGTTTGATTATTGAATTAAGAGAGATGGATTTGTTCCAGAATGTATTTGAATAAACTATCTTTTGATGTGAAATTTTGGCATTGATAAGGGAGTTAACTTTTAGAGCTGAAAAAATAGAATGCTCATGTCGAAAGTCTAAGGTTTCCTAGTGAAAATAAGGCATTTTTTTCAGCGTTCTCATTGAATCCATTCAGAGTTCATTATTATTGCTCTTTATGTTTCTGTCACAAATTTCAGAGTTGAGAAGTGGATTTGGAGCCATTTAGGGTTTGTGTGGACAGTTATTTCTTATCTGAATGTAAGCATGATCCTTCACACTTTATCATCTGGTTTTCTACACTAACTACATGTGTGTCATAACCACTTGTGGAATTTTAAAACATTCAAAACCTTGGAGTTTATTTCTGGATGTTTTGTTGATCATGTTCTGCCATGATTTCTAATGGACATTAAGATTGAGAAATTCTGCATTATTCTTGATTTCTGTTATATGCGGTCTTCTAAAACTGTATGAGAAGAAACTAGGTCATTGCACTCACATTTTAATGTGTGTGCAAATCACATGAGCACCTTGTTAAAATGTGGGTAGGGCCTGGGGCTCTGCATTTCTATGAAGTTCACAGTAATGCAGATGCTGCTGCAGGCTTTTGGACCACACTTTTGAGTAATTGAGAACTAAATGATTTGCCTTTTGTTTGGAAAACAATACCATAACATGACTGTAAGTACGGAAATCCTGATGCCCACTGTTGAATCTAGATTTCCCACATCTTTCCCCTGCCTCTTTTATAAAAATCAAGAAAGAATATTATGACTTGCTAAATAACTGCCCTTTTGTTCTTTGCATGATTTATATATTACCAAGACAAAAAATACCTTGTAGTATAGAAAGGATTTTGCGACCATGGTTCACCTCCTTAATGGAATTCTGGAAATTAGTGTTCTGGTTGAAAAAAAAAAAGTCTGGAGGGGTAATACTAGAAGCAATGAGCAGTTAAAGGTGAGAAAGAATATGTGCATGACTATCCAGATACAGTTATATCTATGTGGTTATAATCATTTCCTATTAACAGAATTGGCAACTAAAGATATCCACCTGTTAATCTCACTTGTTAAGAGAATCTTATTAGTCTCTTGTTGCATTGCTGTAAAGAAATACCTGAGACAGAGTAATTCAATAATAAAAGAGTAATTCACTCATGGTTCTGCATGCTGTTCAGGAAGCCTGATGCTGGCATCAGCTCGGAAACTGGGAGGCCTCAGGAAACTTACAATTATGGCAGAAGGCAAAGGGGAGCAGGTGTGTCACATGGCCAGAGGAGGAGCAAGGAAGGGGGAGGTCCTACATACTTTTAAATGACCAGATCTCATGAGAACTCATTGTCAGGAGGACAGCACCAAGAGGGATGGTGAAAAACTATTCATGAGAAAACCACCCCCATAATCTAATCACTGCCCACCAGGCCCCATCTCCAGCATTGAGGGTTACATTTCAATATGAGATTTGGGGTAAATATCCAAACTATAGCAAGAGTTAACTAAAAGTAGGCTCTAGATATACAGTAGGTTATCAATAAATAGTGGTTATCCTGATTATTGTTAGTATTTCATAAACGATGGCAATGCTCATTTTTTTCCCAAGATTCTTTTAAGGGTGTGTTCTCAGTTTTGGTTACAATATCAGGAAAAAAAAATGCATTCTGGAGAAAAATTCCCAGAGAGAAGCAAAGTCTTTAAGGAATAGAACTGAAAGAAAATATCCTAAAAACATTTTTCGAAAAAAGTAAAGTTGATATTTGTGTTAAGTAAACACATCCAAAAGAAATACTTACTTGTTGGTAACACTCTGACATTTCATTAATCCTAGATAAGTCTCTCTAAATTTACTGATGCATGTATTTCATTTTCAAATATCTCATTAGCTCCTCTTTATGGATTAAATGTCGATGTTCACTAGTGAAAACCCAGTTCCAACTGACATGTCATTTGGATCTAATGGATGGTAACTCTTCTTCATTGCCTTCTGAACTTGCTAAACAAGTGTATCACGTATTCTCCCTATTTCCTAAGAGGTAAAAAACAATAAAAACGGGAACAAAACCTAAATTCCACATGCAGAAAAGCAGTTGATTTTTAGCGGGCAATGTCCAAATGCTTTAAGGCACACTGGGAGCCTTCTTATTTTGGGTTGAGCTTCTGTGTTTTGATCTGTGACTGCTAACCAGGAACTAGTAGAGGGTGCAAAATCTGTGGGAGAGGCATAAAGGATGGTATATGCTGTAGACTGAGGAGGAACGGTCTTGGCAAAAACGTTTGCAAAGAACTAGACCTGGTTCTGCTAAGGCAACATATCTGTTCAGCCTGAATGTTATGAAATACAAGGTTGTAAAATATGGAAAAAGCCACCCCATGTACTTTCCTGCAAAATATTCGTGGGATTTCTTCATCATTTCTCAGCTCCAGATGGAAACTCTTCAGTTCTTTGCACCATAAGCCAAGCAAATTAGTTTCTGGAGTAACTCTTATCCCAGCATCACTAAAAAATACATGCAAAATTTATATAATCAAAAAAAAAAGGGAAACATCATAGTATTTAATTTATATATTTATTTCTATAACTTCATTTTTATATTTATTCTCTTCAGCATAGTAATAGTCTAAGTATATTCTGGGTCCATGCCCCTCAATCTTTACCACTATATGAAAACATGTTCGGTTATACCAGTGTAAGAAATGCCCCATGTTGCATGTGACCAACATGCTAAATAGGAGAAACTATTGGTCAAGCAAAGCTAAGTTTATTAGACTTACTGTAGTAGAAGAGAATCCCAACTTGAGAAGTCTTTGTTAGCTTCTCAAAAAAGGGAAAAGGGGAAGTGTATTTATAATCTTAAAAGCCTGAGGTGAGTGATTTGGGGGCAGGTCTTGCAAAGTGAGGATGATTAGCACTGGCAGTTCTTGGCATAAAAGCTTTGGTCTAGTAGGCAAATTGAGATGAGTGGCAGGATGTGAATATTGGTGAGGAAGCCATTTGTCTTGCTGATTAAGTGCATTGGGACACCTATTCTTGGTTTACAAGCATTTCTTTTTGCTTAGTCTCGTGTTCTTTAGCACAGGGATTGGTGATTATAGTGGATTCAATTCTCAGTCTTAATGATGGAGAAATGGTATGTGTCCTCTTGTTGCCATAGCAAATTACTACAACCTTAAGAGTTAAAATAACACAGATTTCTTTTAGAGTCCTGTAGGTAAGAAGTCCGAAATGGATTTCATTACTCCAAATTCAAGTTGTCTGTAAGGCTACATTTCATTCCAAAGGTTCTCTAGGGGAGAGTTTATTTTCTTGAATTTCTCAGCTTTTAGAGGTTTTCCGTGTTCCTTGACTAGTGGATCTCTCCCTCCAATTTCATTTTAGTTCATTTTGTGTCAGCATCTCTGTCACCCAGGCTAGAGTGCAGTGATGCCATCCTTAGCATACTGCAGCCTCAAATTCCTGGGCTCTAGGCAACTGACCCTCCTATCTCAGCCTTTGCAGTAGATGGGACTATGGGCATATGCCATCACACCCAGCCAATTTTTAAATTTTTATCCTTTTGTAGAGACAAGATTTTGCTGTGTTTTACAGCCTAGTCTCAAACTCCTGGCCTCAAGTTAGCCTTCCACTTTGCCTTTCCTAAGCACTGGGATTACTGGTGTGAGCCATGCCTGGCCCCTCCCTCTGTCTTTACAGCCAGTAAAATTGTGTCTCTCTATTCATTCTTCTGAAAGTTACACCTGTCTTTTATGTTTAAAGAAACTTGTGATTATACTGGCATATCTAGTAATCTAAGATATTCTGCCCATTACAAAGTCACATCTGCAAAGTCCCTTTTGCCGTATAAAGTAATACAGGTTCTAGGGATTAGGATAAAGACATCTTGGTGGGGGTAAAGGGGTGGAGGATGGTGTCATTTGGCCTGCCATATAGAAGATGGATTCTACGGAAATTGGAAGAACGTTGTTCGTTGCTACCTTTGGCCACTAAAACAGTTATCTCATGGTACGGATAATTCTTTGGTATTTATTACTTAGCATTTATTGATATTCATAAAAAGCAAGAATTATAGCATTTCTTCTTGGAATAAGGTTGGACCTCAATGGCACTTACTTGATAACATTCATATATTTTGTTCTTTTTCAAAAATCCTTTTTGGGTGATTTTAGGAAGCCACTATTCTTTTCTTCAGGAAACCTACTTTAGATGATTATGCAAATATAACTAAATATCTAAATACCTATTCCTACTTTTTATCCTCTGTAGTCTTAATGTCTCCCTTTCACTGTCAGCATATTATTTCTAATTATTTTCAATGAGAAATGACTTGCATTTGGGTTTTTGTATTTCACTGTCATGTAGATCATTGTCAGTAATGCATTATATGAATTAGGAATCCACCCTGCTCTCAGGCGCACGGCAAATAGTACTCAAAAAATTAAAGAAGCCAGCAGCACAGTCGTTGAGTCATTTGAAAAGCACCAGTGACATGTGTAGATTGGAGCGTCCTACTTTAGGTATTGAAAATGAAAAGCACCTGTGATTCAGGGGAAACTCTCTCCTTCTCCCTTTCTCATTTTAAGGTCTTTCAGTCATAGAAGCTATGTGGCTCCCATGTGAGGGCCTGCATTAAGAAAAGGAAAATTGGCAGAACCCACTGTGGATCTTAAATGTCATTTTAGTATTACACTCTTGTGTGGCTGAAAGAAAAAACAAATACACACCTACTAAAGGAATTTCTTTCCCTTCCCTCTTTCTTCTCTTCCTCCCTTTCTTCACTTTCTCCTTCATCCTTCATCTTCTTTCTCCTTTTTGTCTCTTATCTTATATTTTTTCCCTTTTTTTTCCTCTTTTTAGTCCTAGGAGTTCACATGACATATATTTCAGGCAAACCACTTAACCTCTCCTATGAAACCAATGAAGTTTGTGTCCTAGGAGTAGTTCTTCAAAAACAGAAGAAAATTATATGTACAAAGACATTTGTCATATGATTCTTTATGTGATGAAAAATTGGAAATTACCTAAATGATCATTAAGTGGTTAAATAATTTATGAAAGCAATGCAATGTCAGTGAATATATACTGACAGGGGAAGTTGCAGAACAGTAACATTCTATTTGTGGTATATTTATTATGTTTCTCGAGCTAGAAACAAGTTACAGTGGTGTTAAAATACAAAAGACTTGTACCCTAATGATTTATACTTTTGTGTATACATATTTATTTCAAATATTAAAGTCCATGTTATAGTCAGAACGTAGAAAAACATTTTCAAAAATAATGCTAGAATTGGAATATTGGGACTTTTGTTTCCTCCTTGACCTATACCTAGGGATAATTTGAAATTTATGATCATTTATTTTTCTAAATAAACTTTTCTAAAAAATTAAAATTAGGAAGGCTGGTTAATTTATAGTATATAAAATAGACCTCAGTAAAGCTGTTTAAAACAAATACAAAACAAAAGCCACAATCAGATTCAACCAAAAACGGAGTAACCTAATTCCAGCTTCTATGTCATCTCAATAGCAGGGAACTTTAAGGAAAAATGAGTTTCTACATAAATATGGAAACATATTATTTCTCTTACTGCAAGAAATCTTGCCATTATAATTGTCAGGTCATGTTAGTAGTGACAAAGGCACGAGGGACAATATTTAGATAAAGGGCAATGGAAATTGTGTTTCATACTCCTTCTGTAACCCCAGAAACAAGCAGAGTTCCCAGCACTTGACACCTAATATGCTTATTGGATAAAGAGATGGATGGAGGAATAGGAAGACCTCAGCTTCGCTTGGCTTTCTTTGGCAAATATTTATTTGTTTCTCCTGTAATGTGCTTTGCCTAGTTACTTTTGCTAAAATAAGAAGCATAGGGCTACTCTTCTGTGTAGAACTAGTGGGAAATTACATGGATAACGTGTGCTAAGTGCTTTGGGAACATCAGGTTGGAAGAAAGACCTTTTATTCAAAGCAGTGTTTTTTTTTTTTTTTTTCCAATGTTCCAATCTTGAAGAACAAGGGCTGTTACTATTTTTTACTTTCTGCTAAGGTCTAGCACCATAACTTGACTATTTGGGCAGTTTATAATGCCAGTTTATTATAAAAATAAAGATAAGGTAAGCATTGCTTTCCCCTGAAGATGTGACTATCAGGAAAGAGGACTTAACCAAAAATGTTACTTGCAAATTTTATAGCATAAAATACACCACCATTTGAGCAAACTTTTCAATATCAAAATGAAAAGAAAACAGGAGACACTGGGGTGGAGTCAATGTTAAAATTATCCTAACATTTGGATTTTATTTTGTCTGTATTGCTAGAGTGTCTTTTTTAAAAGAAGAATTTCTCTGAAGAACTTACTTTTAGATTTAGTAGTAGAGAGTAAATCATTTGAAAGCTGGAGCGGCCATGAATAATCAACACATAGTCCAAACTTTTCAAAACTCACTTCTCTGTGTTTAGTGCTGGCTCATTTCCATCCACAATACATAGAAAATGGCTAACACTAGATTTTCACAAGACAAGAAAGTGCCTTTCATTCAGCACAAAAATCTGCAAATACTTCCTCGTCCTTTGATATGATTTTCCTCGGATGTCAGCAGGTCTCAATCTCCTATTGCCTTACAGCCTCATATGTCCTGTGTGGCCCACAGCTGCGGGATTCAAACTCGTTTCTTGGCATAGGATAGAGCTGAGGCACTGCCACCCAGGAAATTCGACCTGAACATCAAGAAAGTACTTTTATCAGCAATGATTTTTCCTTATATAGTGACTTTATATCTCTGGGATTCAGAAGAAACGGTCCCCAGAGCTTGAGCCATGGGAATACCAATTTGTAGAGTATTTAATATTAATAATTTAGTAAGTATTAGACTAACTAGCCCCTCGAGGCATAACCTTGAGATATTTGTTTATCCCAATTGCTCAGCCCCTCTTGTTTAACCTCATCTCTGTGTTAGCTCTTAAGCCTACATTTAGGAATTTCATCATTGTGTTAGGGGTCCCCATGACCACCCTCAGTTTTGATGAGTCACTGAAGCACTCATAGGACTCAGCATATGGTTTTATTCAGTGCCTGTGATGCATTACAGCGAAAGGTTAAACAGCAAAATCAGCAAAGGGAAAAGGCTTGTGGGGCTGAGTCGCGGGAAGCAGGGACAAGTAGTCAAGGGTCCTCTTCCAGTAGTCACACCAGGTATACCTCCTTCCTCCAGCAGCAAGCTTGACAACACATGTACATGTTCCCAACTAAGGAAGCTCCTTAGAGACTCAGAATCCAAGGTGACTTTTCTTTCTTTCTTCCCCCAGGAAATAGGGTCTCCCTTGGCCTCTCAGGCTGGAGTTCAGTGATACAATCTCAGCTCACTGCAACCTGTGCTTCCTGGATTCAAGCAATTCTTGAACCTCCCAAGTTTCCCAAGTAGCTGGAATTACAGATGTGTGCCATCATGCCCAGCTAATTTTTGTGTTTTTAGTAGAGATGAGGTTTCACCATGGTAGCGAGGCTGGTCTCGATCTCTTGACCTTAACTGATCCACCTTCCAAAGTGCTGGGATTACAGGTGTGAACCATTGTACCTGGCCCCAAGATGGCGTTTTTTGGGGTATAAATTTATGGGGTACAGGTGAAATTTTATCATGTGTGTATAATGTGCCCCTTATGAACCCAAGGGTAGGTTGGTTGGTTAGTTGTTTTTTGAGACGAGGTCTAGCTCTGTCACCTAGGTTAGAATACAGTGGCACGATCTTGGCTCACTGCAACCTCTGCCTTCCAGGTTCCAAGCGATTCTCCCGCCTCAGCCTTCCAGGTTCCAAGCGATTCTCCCGCCTCAGCCTCCCAAGTACCTGGGATTACAGGCATGCACCACCACACCTGGCTAACTTTTGTATTTTTAGTAGAGACAGTGTTTCACCATGTTGGCCAGGCTGGTCTTAAACTCCTGACCTCAGGTGATTGCCAGCCTTGGCCTCCCAAAGTGCTCGGATTACAGATGTGAGCCACCATACCCAGTCCAAGCCCAAGGTTTTTCTTGGAAACTGGTCCTGTAGACACTTTCTGCTGGGCACATGCCAACATTCCAGACTTTCATAAGGAAGCAGGAGTTCAACGCAAATGATAATGTTTGTACAAACAGTTCAGGCAGAGTGAGCCACTCTTAGCATTTCTGGGAATGGTATAAACCTTCACAAAATACAAGTTCCCAGATTCCAGGCAAGTTGCATTTAACATCATGCACTGAGTAGGTGCTTTTCAGTTGTTCTTTCTCCTGCTCCTTCACCCAGTGTACAGTTGTCTGCCAAGTTCTATTTCATCAAGACCTAAAATGAGTCTGTCCCATTTGTTCTCTCCTCTTTTCCCTCTGAACTCAAGCCACAGTCGTTTATAGTCTGGATTCCTGCAATAGGGTCCAAACTGATTTACCTGTTCAATATTTACCTTCCTTTAATTCACACTCCACAAAGGGCTTGAGACTTTTTCTTGACTTAAAATTGGATAATGTTACCCCTTTACTTAAAATTCTTCCGAGACTTCACCTTGCTCTTAAGATTGAATGAAGTCCAGTGTTGATAATATGACATTAGGTGGCCATGACCTGTCCAGCCCTGTCTATACCCATTCTTTTTGCTACTCTGCAGCTATGCTGGTCTTCTGTCATTTCTCCAAATTCACCAGGCTCTCTGAACCTTTAGGGTTTCAACAAACTAATTCATATATAGGAACACTGTTATCTCTTACTGTTAGTGAATGCCTATTAAATTTTTAGAGCTTAACTTTAAAGGTAGGGAATCACATCATTTATCATCCAAACCAGGACACTATTTAGAGGAAAAGGGGATGTTATTTAAATTGTTACAGTTCAACAACTGTAACCTGAGAATATCAGTCACCCTACTAATAGGTCTTTCCCTTGCTGGGGCCTTTCTTGACCTCATTCTTTTAAATTGAATCCCTCTTTCTCTCTCTCTCTCTCTCTCACAACCTATCTTTTTTCCTTCATGCTACTCATCTCATAATCACTAATTATATCATAATTTATGTGATTATTTGTTTAACATCTTTTACCTCCACTAGGCTGTGAAATTACATGAGTTCATGGACTTTATAGCCAGCACCCTACAGTGCTAGGAGATGCTTTATAAATAGCCCCTTAATTTGTAATTAGATACTAACAGTGCTTCTGAACTGACATAAAAAAATGTCTCTTCTTTATTCCACTTGCTATATTTTCCTTTCATCTCTCCCCACATTGAAGTTATATTTGAGAGGTTCTTCCTTAAATTCCTGGGTTCATCTTTTAGGTGTCATACTGAATACATAAGGAATTAATGTGGCTATCTTTTAAAAATTTAGTGGTGGACAGTTAAGTGGTAGAATGTTTTGCCTCTGCAAAAAAGTCTCAGGCTTGTGGTTTTGCTAGTGATTTGGTCACATTTTAAATAAAATGGGCTTACTTCAAATCCCTTTCATTCTTTAATTTTTTAAACAGGAGTTTTAAAAAGTTTAAGTAGTTTTCAATTAAAACAGTGTCCGGATGAGGTGGCTCATGCCTGTAATCCTAGCACTTTGGGAGATCAGGGTGGGCAGATGGACTGAGCTCAGGAATTTGAGACCAGCCTGGGCAACATGGTGAAACCTCATCTCTACTAAAATACAAAAAAAAAAATTAGCTAGGTGTGCCAGCATGCACCTGCAGTCCCAGCTACTTGGGAGGCCGAGACAGGAGAATTGCTTGAACCAGAGAGGCGGAGATTGCAGTAAGCCGAGATCATGCCACTGCACTGCTGCCTGAGTGACAGAGTGAAACTCAGTCCCAAAAAATAAAGAAGTTCTCTATATATCCATTAATTCATCTCACCATTGGAGGAATTAATTTTGCTCTGACCTCCTGGAAATGGTAAACACAAAACAGGTTTAGAAGAGCAAAGCAATAGACTCTTCATGCTAGGCAGAACCTCTGATATTTCCCAATCCTTTCAGTGGTAATCCAGACATTGCTGCCTGTTTTTTCTCTTTTAAGGCCTAAATAAGTCACATAGGTATAAAACTTGTAGGTAAAATCAAAATTTGCCCCAACTGCTGTAATTTTGCTATTTTGATATTCTCTAGAGAGAGACAGCTTTTATTTTGTTCTAGATTCAACTAAAAGTGAAGTTTGTCAACTTTCAAGCCACATATTTTCTGCTATCTTTAGAAACTTATTTATAAGCCAGCTTCTACATCTGGGCATCACAAATTTGTGTACATACATATGTCAAAAGTTAGTACAGCTAGTGCTCGACTTACGACCACGATCGGGACCGTGGACCGGTCGTAACACGATTTGGTCGTAAGTTGAGTAGGCTATATGTACAGTTGAAATGGTGCACGTGGAGATGGTAGTGCTGCCGGAAGCTGGTCCGCACTGTCGTATGCCCAGCTGGGCAACGTTTGCGCTGCCAGACGCAGAACAGTCGTGGCTAGCGATTGTGGTTGTAAAGTCGAATGGTCGTAAGTTGCATAGGTGGTAAGTCGATCAATACCAGTACACTTAACATCTATGTCTCTTTAAGGGATAAGAAAATTGAGAATTGGAATCAAGTTTGCTTTAATTACAGAATAAAGACTTTTCGTTGCTCTTAATTCAGTATAACAATTTAAATTTTAATTGTAAAAACTGGGTATGGATGCAGTTGATTGCCCACCAAGAAGGCTCCTTTTTGCCTGCAGAGCTATCCTCCACTATAAAGATGAAAGATGCAATATTCAGTGGTTTCTGAAGCCCCTATAGCCAAAGAATAGTGGGCATTTGACACAATGGAACCTGAAGGGAAACCTAAGAATAAGGTATGACTGTAGTCAGCTTGGTGAGCTCTGGAAATGTTTCCCTCATGATAAAAAACAGCTGTATGAGGAGAAACTACCAATTCTTCTGCCATTGTATATGATTAATGATATGATGCCTGGAGCAATGGCAGCCCCATTGTGATCATGAAAAGTCAACCCTGGTGATAGCTGAGGGGAAGGATGGGAAGAGCTGGGGCTTTCAAGACATTATTAGGTAGTTGCACCAGCCTTGGAAGCATCTTATCCCCCAACACTTGTGCTTGGGAGATAATATGTCTTTGTTGTTTAAGCCACTTTCAGTTGAGATCCTTTTTTTTTTTTTTTTTAGCAGAAAAAAATGCTGATACACTTAAAAAATTAATTTTAAAAATCCATTTGCATTTTAATGAATTTACCTTTAAGATACCTATTATGAGTGTGTATTTGTGTGCATATTCTGGTGATAGGTTATTAAGTCAGTATCTGAAATGGGAAGATAGATATTTTCCCACTGTGCTTAACCATCAAGCTCTTTATTATCCTGGATTACACTAACAATTGAAGTGAAATTTTGTCAGGCAGGGACACTTTCTTCTGTTAGCCTTTTCTCTTCCTTCTTTACAGGTCTAAAACCGATGTAGATTTTATTTTTTGGTTAACAAAACCCTGCACTCACCACTCCTAGCTGTATTTTCCTTCAGGTCATTAGGGAAACAAAGATACCAGCAAGTTGTGTTGGTTTTTATCAGGTTCCACCCAGAGGCATCATCTGATAGTTGATGAAATAAACATCCGCAGAGTTTCATAGGCATTCTGCTGCTGTTCTCATCTCCCACCACATTCAGAATTGACTGATTATAATCCTTTGTCTCCCCTCTGGTGGGGAACGGTAAGAGACGTGGGATGAGAAAATCTGTAATTGCCACTTTTGTTGTTGTTTCAGAGTTACTTGTTTTTTCATCTTACTGAGTTCTGTGTACTTGTGCAGTGGAGGAGACATGTATATAACTGATATATAATGCTTATTACCACTGGACATGTCCCTGGGAAGCAGTCAGTCTTGCTGATATCTTGGCATCAATAATACAACGTGCATTCATGCTATTCCTAAAATTACCAGAAATAAACATCAGCATTACATAATTATAGCAATGACAGCCCAGACGAACTAGAGCACTCTTACAAAAGAAGGTAAAATACTCATAATTAAAAAGGAAACAGTCCATTTAACCATGATAAAGGTACTGCTATAAAAAATGAGGGGCCAGGTGCGATGGCTCACACCTGTAATCCAAGCACTTTGGTTGGCTGAGGCGGACAGATCACTTAAGGTCAACCAGCTTGGCCAACATAGTGAAATTCCATCTCTACTAAAAATAGAAAAATTCGCTGGACATATTGGCACATGCCTGTAAATCCAGCTACCCAGGAAGCTGAGGCATGAGAATCACTTGAATCGTGGGGGCAGAAGTTGCAGTAAGCCTAGATCGCATCACTGCACTCCGGCCTCAGTGACAGAGCAAGATTCCATCTCAAAAAAA